>NC_046361.1:3524764-3850965 GCF_011125445.2 Fundulus heteroclitus
TAATCCAAGTGGGGATGCAGAGGTGATTATGTGTTTTTAAAGTGTGTAAGAAAAACCAAAGCCCCACGCCACCCTCAGGTGGGAGGTAATTATTCATATTTGTCCCAGTATACCTGAAACATGCAGTATTTATATGGGTCCCTGCTGCAAGAAACCTGGTTGAAATTATTATTTCAGTCATTAACTGGCATCTACACAACTTAATGACAAGCTGATGAGGTGATCAAGTAATTTTGAACATGCGCATGAAGGTTCTCTTTCATAGCATTCGTTTCGTGTCTCACATTGGGAACGCCTTCAGCGTGACCTCATCAGAAGCTCCTTTTACATTACGCCAGCCAGGATTGGCTGGAAAATAAGCCTGTCAGTGTCAGAGAGGGTAGAGTCCCTCCCCCCCTATATAAGGGGCTGACACTGCACTGACAGTTTTTCAAAAACCTCTTCTCGCAACGAGCAGAAGTTCCCGATTAGCTCTCTCTCTGATACTGTCCCGCCTTTTCTTGGAGCCTAGCTTAACTGTCCGTAGATCCACGCGCAAGCTCGATCGCTGGGCGCTTTGCTCTGAGTTGGGTTCGGTATCACGGTGAAGCTATCCTGGTAGAAATACCATTACGCGAGTAGCAATACTCAAAGTCAACTACCGCCTCACGGTTGTAAGTTGATCGGTTCAGAGTAGCAATACTCTCGAGCTACACCCCGGGTGGCCGAAACGCCGTCCCCATCCTAGTCACGCCTGGCTAGCCTAGCTGTCAAAAGCTAATTTTTGTGTAGCCTTACAACGAATCTCCCTGAAATAATGGAGATCGTTAAATCCCCTGCGAAAGCGGAGGTGAGCCCAAAGGGACGGACTTGCCCGTGTGGCAATAAAATTTCGAGCTGGGATACCCACCTTTCATGTGTGGTATGTCTGGGTCTGAAACACACCCAGGCAGCCCTCGAGTCCACGGAGGAGTGCTCGCACTGTAGCCGGTTCTCCCTGAAGGTTCTCCGTCGCCGCTTGGCTCGTCAATCGACGATGTCCGCTAACGACCCGGTGATGGCTTCTACAGCATCCGCTCAAGAACCAGCCGACCAGGCTGGTCCTCTTTCCACCGATCCAGAAGCCGGACCAAGCTGGGGAGAAATCCTCGATGCCGTGGACCCACTTCCACAGGGAATGCCCGAGCTCGGTCTCACTTCAAGCCAGCTCGGCTTGCTGCCTGAAGGGGACGAGGAGCTCTCTGACTGGGAGTCGGAGCTGCCCTTCTCGGACAACGATGAGGACTATGACCCATCTCCCGCGCCCCCGGTGCGGGTTGCAAAACCCGCTCCCGTGGGCTCTGGCCAACCTGGTCATGACGGGTCCTCATCGGAGCTGGATTTTGACTTGCACGACGTGTGCAAACGCGCCGCTGCAAAGCTTGAAATCCAGTGGCCAGAGGTCCAATCTGAAGCTCCCCGCTCCCGTTTCGACGGGAAAAGGCTGCCGAAGACCCGCAAAACATCCAGACAGCTCCTACCGATTTTCCCGGAGCTCCTGGAAGAATTGGCCGTCTCCTGGCGCAGCAAGCCATTTAAGGAGAAGCACCCAGTGGCCGGCAGTTCGGTCCTGGATTGCGACGGGATGGAAAATAGCGGCCTCCGCCAAATACCACCCGTCGAGCCGGCCGTCGCCACGCACCTGCACCCGAAGACCTCCATGTCAGCCGGAGGCCCCGCCCTTCCGTCAAGAGCGGACCGCTTTCAGTCGAGCCTGACTGATAAGTCCTACAGGGCAGCCGCGCTCTCAGTCCGCGCTCTGAATGCGTCGTCTCTGCTGATGGCCTATCAAGCAGAGTTGGAAGAGCAAATGACCGCCGCTCCAGACGCTGCGCTTTGGGAGGAGGTGTGCGTCATAACCAATCACTGCCTGCAGCTTCATAAGGTAGCGATCCAGGCGATGGGCAGATCCATGGGACTCATGGTTCTGCAGGAGAGAGCCAGGTGGCTGAACCTCACAACTCTGGCGACTAAGGAGAAGGAGGACCTCCTGGACACACCCATATCACCCCAAGGGCTGTTCGGAGAGGCGGTAACCTCGATGCAAAAGAGGTGGGAGGAGAAGAAAAGGGACGATGAAGCCCTAAAGCTGTGCCTTCCCAGACGCACGTTTGCCACTGGGACTGCGGCCCCGGCCCCCCAGCGCCAGACCTTTGCCCAGGCAGCAGCCCGCTTTCCTCCTGCTTTCAGGATCCCAAAGCTCCCAAAGGCTCATGGAGCTCCGCAAGGCGCACAGAAGACGCCTGCCCCCAAGGCTCACTGGCAGAAAAAGCCTGAAGGTCCTCGCACAGACCAACCACCCCCCACCTCCACCACGGTGGTGAGGAGGAGGAAGCGACCGGCCTAACACCTGCCTTGGATGGAAAGAGCGAGCAGGGATCGCTCTCCTCCGTGGCTCCGTTCCTGAGCCTGTTCAAAGAGTTCAGCTTGACACAGCGTATGGCCGAGGGGACGTTCCATCCCGCTCATCACGCCAAGAAGTCCAAAGACTCTGTTCAGGGCAGGGGTATCCAGAGCGAACCCCAATTATGTGTCACAAGCACATCTTCATGTTCCGAAGAAATAAATGCTTGCAGACTGGCGCATCCAGGTCTAGAACCAAGGGCGCAGTCAAAAATGTTGAAAAACAAACACAAAATTTCACTTGGGGATCTGGTCCCTTCCTTTTCGGAGGAAGTGAGACGCATCCCCAACGTGAACAGCCCTACGGCGCACCAGACGCCTCGCGCATGCGCAGTGCAGTACGGGGTTGTTTACGACCCTACACCCAAAGAGGGCGCTCTCGGCTCGCTATCAGACTGGCCAGTCAGCCAGCTGACAGTGAAAATCCACCGTTGGGCGAAATGCACAAATTCAGAGTGGGTGTTAAGAACTCTCAGGAGGGGATACAGACTGCAATTCACTGCAGTTCCCCCAGGGTTCAGAGGAGTAATTCAGTCACGGGCAGAGGGACAAGCCGCTCGGTTCCTGCAGGACGAGATTTCCTCGTTATTGGAAAAGAGAGCGATACGGCTGGTTCAACCAGAACACAGCAGCGAAGGTTTTTATTCACGTTATTTCCTCGTGCCGAAGAAAGGCGGCCGAGGAATGCGTGCAATTTTAGACCTCAGAGCGTTGAACAAGCATCTGAGAAGATACAAATTCAAGATGCTGACACATGCTTCTCTGCTACGCTTCCTGCGTCCAGGCGATTGGTTTACATCTATCGACCTCAAGGATGCTTATTTTCACATCCCCATTTACCCTCCACACAGAAAATACCTCAGATTTGCTTTTCAAGGGAATTCTTACGAATACCTTGTCCTCCCTTTCGGACTCTCTCTGAGCCCGAGGGTGTTTGTGAAGTGCACAGAGGCAGCGGTGGGTCCGCTCAGGAGGCAGGGAATACGTGTGGCAACTTACATAGACGACTGGCTGATTGCCTCGTCGTCCCACCAGGAAGCCACACAACACACAGCTGTGATAAAACAGCACTTGATGGATCTGGGTTTCAAAATAAACCCGGAAAAGAGTTCTCTGCTGCCCTCTCAGAGAACATCCTTCATAGGTCTCTCTCTGAACTCAATCCATGCCAAAGTAAGCCTAACGGAGGACAGAGTGAAAGCAATGGTCAACTGTTTGTCCATGTTTCAAAGAGGAAACCTGGTATCATTCAGACTCTGCAGAAGACTGTTGGGACTGATGGCCGCAGCATTAGTGGTAATCCCTCTGGGACGTCTCCACATGAGAGGAATCCAGCGATGGGTAGCCTCCCAAGGGTTAAAGCCACATACTCCTCAGCGCAGGCTGAGAGTTACTGCAGCCTGCACAGCAGCGCTGCGCCCATGGCGGAACAGAGATGCACTGACTCAGGGGGTCCCAATGGGAGTTGTGCAGAACAGAAAAGTTGTCACAACAGATGCCTCCTTGTCAGGCTGGGGAGGTATATGCGAACGGCAAATGGTGAATGGAACCTGGGGTCCAAAGATGCAGTCCGAGCACATAAATTACATGGAGCTCATGGCTGTTCACCTAGCATTAAAACATTTTCTTCCCATTCTGAGAGCTCACCATGTGCTGATCAGATCAGACAACACAACAGTGGTGGCTTATATCAACAGGCAGGGGGGGCTAAGATCACTGAGGCTCCACACGCTGGCTCACAAACTAATCATTTGGAGCAGCAGACATTTTCTGTCTCTGAGGGCCACTCATGTCCCGGGAGTGTTGAACTGCGGCGCAGATCTTCTCTCCAGGGGGAATCCCACATATGCAGAGTGGAAGCTCCACCCAGAGGTGGCGAGGATGGTTTGGCAGAGGTTCGGTCAGCCATCCGTGGACCTTTTTGCTTCTCAAGAGAACAATCAGTGTCCCATGTTCTTCTCCCTGCACGATCGGAACCCACCTCTGGGGGTAGATGCACTAGCCCACCCCTGGCCTCGCACTCTGCTGTATGCGTTTCCCCCAATAGCTCTCATCTCACCTACACTAGCCAGGGTACGAGCAGAAGGTCTGACAATGATCCTCATTGCACCCAATTGGCCAGCGAAACATTGGTTAGCAGAGATAACACAGCTCCTCTGGCAGGAGCCATGGCCGCTCCCTGCACGCAGGGATCTGCTGTCTCAGGCACGGGGACAGATTTTTCACCCCCACCCAGAAAGACTGGCTTTATGGGCTTGGCCCGTGAGTGGTTTAACCTACAGTCCGTAGGGCTCCCACAAAATATTATTGAAACGATACAGGATGCTAGAGCTCCTGCAACACGCTCTCTGTACGGGTACAAATGGTTGGTTTTTGAAAAATGGTGCTCGGAAACACAAGAAATACCTTCTCAGTGTTCCGTGGCTGTGATTCTAACCTTCCTACAGAACCTGATTGATAAAGGAAAAGCATTTTCCACTATTAAGGTCTATCTAGCAGCAATTTCAGCCTGCCACGTTGGCTTTGAGGGGAGAACTGTCGGCCAACACCCCTTGGTCTGCCGCTTTATGCGGGGAGCTCGCAGAAAGCTCCCTGTTTCCAGACCCATCGCTCCATCGTGGGATCTTCCCCTGGTGTTGGATGCTCTCACAACCACACCCTTTGAACCAATGGATCAGGTGGAACTAAAGATAGTAGCTCTAAAAACAGCACTTCTAATGGCACTGGTGTCTGCAAAGCGCGTGGGTGAAATTCACGCTTTATCAGTGCATCCATCTTGCATGAAATTCTCTCCGAACGGGACCAAAGTAGTTTTACTTCCCAACCCAGCTTTTGAGCCTAAAGTGTTGGGGTCATACTCTCCCATTGAGTTGATGGCTTTTCATCCTCCACCTTTTTCATCACAGGAACAAGAGAGGCTACACAGTCTCTGTCCTGTGCGAGCTTTACAGATTTATCTGAAGAGAACAAATCAGGTCAGGAAAAGTGACCAGCTGTTTGTCTCCTGGGCTAAAAATCATTATGGAAAGGCTGTTTCAAAACAGCGGCTTGCGCATTGGATAACTGATGCAATTTCTTTGGCATATAGCTCAAAAGGACATCAGCCTCCAGAGGGCCTGCGTGCCCACTCTACTAGGGGTTTAAGCTCTTCATGGGCTCTACTCAAAGGAGTACCCCTGCAGGAGATTTGTGCTGCAGCAAGCTGGGCATCATCTCACACATTTACTCGGTTTTACAAACTTGATGTCACAGCTCCATCACTGGCTCATTCAGTTCTAAGTGTGACAACAAGCACTAAGTAAAAAAAAAAAAAAAAAAAAAAAAAGCTATGATGGAGACAGCAGGCACGTAGTGTGGGATCTGCTGAGCAATACGGGAGTTAGAATATTTTTCGTTCCCAATGTGAGACACGAAACGAATGCTATGAAAGAGAACTTTAGGTTACTTTCGTAACCCCGGTTCTCTGAGTAGCATGAGTGAGTGTCTCACCAAACCACCCTCCTTGCTCTAACGTTGCGAGGAAGAGGTGATTGTTTTTGAATAACTGTCAGTGCAGTGTCAGCCCCTTATATAGGGGGGGAGGGACTCTACCCTCTCTGACACTGACAGGCTTATTTTCCAGCCAATCCTGGCTGGCGTAATGTAAAAGGAGCTTCTGATGAGGTCACGCTGAAGGCGTTCCCAATGTGAGACACTCACTCATGCTACTCAGAGAACCGGGGTTACGAAAGTAACCTAAAGTTTCCTTGACAGCATGGCTTTGGAATTTAACGCATAGTTGACTCACTGAGGTCCAAAACGCCAATATAATAATAAATTATCAAAACTAGTTATTGTTTAAATAATCTTTTCTTTCACCATATTTACTAATGATGATGTGCTGCATTAAACGAATAAAGCACATTTTTAAGCCTCTGGTCCACTACCAAAAAACAAGCCATTAACGAAGGGTTCTCGAGATTTAGCTATGGGATTCCTGCCAGCCACCAACTTTCTTAATGCTGTCAAAGCAGGAAACGGATGGTAAGAAGATTTTTTTTCTCCTCTGCTGGAATCTCACAGATACACTCTCAGATACATCAGCTTTCCAAATCCATGTAGTACAAATGTAATCTTCAGAGGGATGGAAATAGCAGGCACATCCTCTCTGCTAGGATTGCTATACAAATCTTGTAAAAGAAGTAAATCCATTTGATGCAATCTATTTAATGTCAAACCGTAAAATGCCACAATATCAGCAATGTTTCAAAGGTGTGTAAAATGTTAAGGGGACTTAATCGAGATTCTAGATGGACTCACCTTCAATCAAGAAGTTGGAGATAAGGAAGGAAGAGATTAAGGCACATAACTAAAGAAGACAAGGACATTAAGGAGGGAGCGCCGCATATAATCTTAGCACAATGTTTTCCACCCCATGCATGGAGTTATAGCAGAGCTGGGGAGCTTTTTTAGGGACAGGCTGCTGCATCTCAGATGCTCTAAGGAGCGATTCCATCGACTGGCAAGGCGAAGTTGTTGATTGATTGATTTGTGCAGTTGGCTTGAAGTTGGCCTCAAGGGTGGTTTTCTACAGCCTCATGGTATTGACAATGAAGACTCTCAGAGTGTTGTTGACCTTGTACAGCTTCAGGTATTCCAGGATCCATGTTTGTGGCATTGAATCCTAGGCTTTCTTGCAAACAATATATGCAGTGCACAGGTTTGTTTGTCTGCTTTTGCAGTCCAGGGCGACTGTTCTGTCAACCAGCAGCTGGTGTTTGGCTCCTCAGGTGTTTCTACTTATGCATTTCTCTGTCATGTGCTGATCCATGTGCCCACTTAGCTGCTATGTTGCCTGACAGGAGGTTCCATGTTATGGAGAGACAGGTTATTCATCAATAGTTGGTAGGGGCCGTCCCCTTCTGGGAGTCTTTCATTATCAGGACAGGGTGGGTCCCATTCGTCAGCAGTTGGTTCATCTGTGTTGCTAGGTGTTCATGGAGAGTCAGCTTCTTCAGCCAATAGGCGAGGATCATATCTGGTCCTGGTGCTGTCCAGTTCTTCATACCTGAGAGTTTTCGTTGGATGTCTGCCATTGTGATGTGCACTGGACTGTGTTCAGGGAGATTGTTGTGGTCTGCTCTTAGATCTATTAGCCACTGTGCAACATTGTTACGTGATGCTTCTTTCTCCCATATACCTTACCAGTTTTGCTCAGTCTCTTGCCTTGGTGGGTTGGCTCCTGTGTTATTACCCTGCCACTGGGAGTGCACTTTAGCTGGTTCAGTGGAGAACATACTGCAACAGCCAAGAAGAACAGCCAAGGCTTGAAGTGTTTGTTGGGCAGTTTCCAGGATCTCAGGTATGGGCATCTGTTTGTATTTCAGGGGAATTCCCTTTCTGGATGCACCCTTCTGGAGTTCTGACAATTTGCTTACTTCTTTTCCGTGTTGCCTTGATTTCACCTTCTCTTCCATGGTGGACATCGTCCATTATGGTCGGTCTTAAAGTTATCTTTGCCAAGCATTTCAAGGAACACTAGTGCTGTACTATATGACCTTATTGGTCTCTGTGATGGTCACAGTAGGGATTGTACTTAGTGCTGTGTTCACATCATCTAGGAGATCCTGTAGAGGCACGTGACTTGGCTTCACAAGTCGATGTTGGGGTTAGCAGGCTTTTAATTTTGCCATGCTTTTATCTCTTAGGTCAGACGTTCTCCTATTCAGTTGTTCTTGCATCATTGGGGCTTGGTAACCAATCTCTGGAGGGTTGATGTTAACTCCCCCTATCTGACTGTGTCTTAGTTCCCCTTGCTCTAGTTCTGACACTCTCTTGGATCTCAAGTCATGAAAGCAGCAGCCATTTGTGGATGTTGGAACACAGAGTTACTAGCTGTTTCACTGTTAGTTTAGTCTGAGGGTTTCGAAGCATCCATATTTCCTGCAGTCCAAGGTTACTGGAGTAGTAGTAGTCTAATAGTGCCTTATTATCTTCTCGAGTCCTTTGTGTTCCAGTAGCACATTTGTCATCAACATGCCCTGTTTCCTCAACACTTGACGCAAACCTTGTTTCACTGGGCAACGTCTTGGCCAGTATGGTTCTCTGTTTATGTGCTCTCATCATGTATATGAGGTAGGCAGTTAGCCTTTATGGTCTTGCCCATGGACCAACATTGGATGATGATATAAGCCCACTACATACATATATACATGTATACATGTATATATACACACCATATATACACGTGGGAGTCAGCTGTCACATATATGTATTTATATATATATATATATATATATATATATATATATATATATATATAGATAGATAGATAGATAGATAGATAGATAGATAGATAGATAGATAGATAGATAGATAGATAGATAGATAGATATAGACATATATAGATATAAAGATATATTCACCTTGAGAATATTTAGCAAGATGTATTTTCCAAATCATGCACCTAAAGAAATACACTGGTGTTTTTTCCTGCTTTTGGTCATTTAAGCTCTAATTATGGCTTTTTTCCGCCTACATTAGAGCAGATGGAAGCGACTTTCTTTCTCTAATATTAATTCACTGATAAGTGCTCTGATTTAATCGAACAAACAATATTTTGATGGACTAAAAATAGAAAGAAAAACATGGAAAAAGCAAGTGAGTGAGAGGACGAGAATTTAATCAACAAGATGTAGCTTTCCTGTCGTCTTTATCAGATGCTCTCAGCTGATGCTTCTCTAAATGACTTCTTAAGTCAATACTTGAGTTCATTTGTGCATATGTTCCTGTAAAGGTATAAACATTAACCCACATATAGGTCTAAAATAACTGTCACAAAACACTGCTGTCTTGCTGTTTTTAGTTGGCAAATAAACTGTTGAACATTCAATGCATTAAAGAAACTAAGAGGGAGAAAATAATCATTACTCACTCTGACCAGTCGGAGACGTAGCAATACATGAGGCGACGAGCATGATAGGGCAGCCAGCAGACCACAAACGCTATGACCACAGCTCCTGAACACAAGACAGATCAAAGGGGAATCAGATGCAAATAACTTGAAATTTTGCAGGCAGCAGAGTGCATTCATAAAACTGTAACAAAACAGTGAAAAGGCTGCCCTTTAAAATAAGAACAATGTTCAGATGATGTGAGTAATAATTTTCAAGAATCAGGCTGGAGCAAAGCTGTGATTGAGGAAATAATAATAGAGATAATTATGACTTTCATGCATTTAATTAAAAAGACAAACAGGTCACACCCCCACATCCAGACACACCCAGAGACAGTGTGCATGCAGCCCTCCCAAAAAGGAAATTACTTGTAATTTGTATTTGATTGTGCTTGACATCAAAAGGCTTGAACAAAGTAATTTGCAGTATGCTGCTATTTTTAAGGCAAGGCAAGGCAAATGTATTTATATAGCACATTTCAGTACAGAGACAATGCAAAGTGCTTTACATGATTCAAATATAGGAAAATAAAACAGAATAAAAGCAAGCAGGAATAAAATGCAGAAACAAAATAGAACATGGGAAAATAAAAATTAAAAGCAAACAAGTAAAAACAGTTGGAATAAAAAGTAAACTAATTATATTTCAGTAATACAGTTCAATTAGAACAGTCGAAGGCAATCCTAAACAGATGTGTTTTTAATCTTGATTTAAAGGAACTCAGGCTTTCAGCACTTTTACAGCTTTAAGGCATAGTTTTGTATGCTAAATGCCCTCCACAAGCAATGAAATGAAACGATGTGAACTTGGATCCCTCTCGCCAAAAGGGATTCAAGGATTCACGATAAATTATGCACTAAAAAGGATTACTGTCAAATATTTTTAATGGAAGCACAGCACGAAGAATTGCCATCTCTACTAACGGAGTAATTTTCTCCTGTACCCCCTCTTCATTATTTAATACAAAAATGTGCTGCAAATGTCAACTTTCTGCACCAGTAACAACGATATTTTCACATTAGTATTCATTAGGATTAGTGCACATAAATACCAGTACTGTGATTTAAAAAAGATTTTATGTGGTACAAAGCTCCATAAACAGTAAACAAATGAGCATGACATTTATTTATTTATATTCTCAGGAAAATCCATCCATCCATCCATCCATCCATCCATCCATCTTCTTCCACTTATCAAATGTAGGTTCAAAGCAGGTTCACAACCTGGAAATCACTCTTCCAGCTCATTGTGGAAGATCTCATGGCATTTCCAGACCAGAGGTAAAATATACTATAGTTTTTCCTGCAAATTGGGGGCCAAGCAAGAGGTCTCATCTCCATGGTGGACATGCCTGGAAAACCTCCAAAACAACCACGATTGAATTGTGACTGGAGGTCAGTATCAGAATCAGAAATATTTCAATAATCCCAGAGGGAAATTATTTGCGTTACACGCTCCAGATATACAGATATACAAACAACATTTATACATACATACACACACACATATATATATATATATATATATATATATATATATATATATATATATATATATATATATATATATAATTACAGATCTAAAATAAAGTGATAGTGACGATGTGCAAAGCAAAAGAATGAATAAATGTCAATTACAGAGGGGGGTGTCTCAATCACTGAGGGAGGCGTTGTAGAGCCACGGCTCCTCCTCTCTGCCACGGTCGTCAGAGTGTCCAGCTTCTCCCCCACAACATCACCGGCCCTCCTGATCACTTTGTTTAGTCCGGACCTTCAGCCCACTGCCCCAGCATGTAACAGCAAACAAGATCGTACTGGCAACAACAGACTCATAAAGCATCCTCAGCATCGTCCGACAGATGTCCCGGTGGGACCGGCATCATAAAAACAAACACGAAAAAAGCCTGAAAACTCTCTGAAAACGACCTCGTTAGAGAGAACAAAACTTCACAGAGTTACCGTGAAAAAACAAGAGCAATCAAAAGAAAATAAAAGTATGAGAGTAAAAAAAGCGAACTCAAAGGCTGGAGCAATGTAACAGGATGCAGCATGCAGCTTCACGCATGCGCACAGAAGAGTCTTAAACCTGCTTTGAAGGCTAAGCCCACCCACCATATGGATGGGTTTTGTTCTAACCAACTGGGACGTCTTTCAGCCCTGGGGCCTCATTTATAAAACTTGTGTATGCACAAAACAGGGCCTGAAACTTGTCCATGTCACTTTCCGCGCAAACACTGTGTTCTTTAAAAAAAGAAAATGTGGGATCCTCCTGCAATTCTGACCCATGCGTTTTGGAGATGGGAAATTGGAGACGCAGATGGTAAAGTAGTGAATTACAGCCAAACTGCATCATGATTCCTCTGATGATCAAAATCACTTCATATCAGACTTTAATCATAGATGGACTTTAGCTTAAGCATTCAAAACCTGCAGTGTTATTCATGCTTGCGCTGATGACCCCTAACTATGCATAAGACCCTTTCAAATAAATCAAGAATAGAATTTAAAATTCTTCTTCTAACCTATAAAGCCCTTAATAATCAAGCTCCATCATATATCAGAGCTCTGATTACCCTGTATGTTCCTAACAGAGCACTTCGCTCTCAGGCTGCAGGTCTGCTGGTGGTTCCTAGAGTCTCTAAAAGTAGAATGGGAGGCAGATCCTTTAGCTATCAGGCTCCTCTCCTGTGGAACCAACTCCCAGTTTTGGTCCGTGAGACAGACACCCTGTCTACTTTTAAGACTAATCTTAAAACTTTCCTTTTTGACAAAGCTTATAGTTAGAGTGGCTGATGTTACCCTGAGCTATCTCTATAATTATGCTGTTATAGGCTTAGGCTACTGGAGGACATCAGGGTCTATTTTTCTCACTCTACTGAGTTCTACTGTTCTCCAGTTTTGCATCGCTTGTCATCATTTCAGCTTTTAACTTTTAGTTCTCTCTTTTTGTTCATAATAGGTACACCTGGTCTGGCATTCTGTTAACTGTGACATCATCCAGGGAAGACGGCTCACCCGCTACTACCATCTAATGTAGAACAGATTACTAGATCAATGTGAGCTTCTGTGCTTTTTTGTCTCTCTTGTTGTGTCTCTGCTCTGTCTTCTCTAACCCCCAGTCGGTCGAGGCAGATGACCGTTCATACTGAGCCCGGTTCTGCTGGAGGTTTTTCCTTCCTGTTAATGGGTGGTTTTTCTTTCTGCTGTCGCTTCATGCTTGATCAGTATGAGGGATTGCTGCAAAGCTATGGACAATGCAGATGACTCTCCCTGTGGCTCTACGCTTCTCCAGGAGTGAATGCTGCTTGGCCGAACTTTGATGCAATCAACTGGGTTCCCTTATATAGGAAATTTTTTACCAATCTGTATAATATGACCCAATCTGTATAATATGATTGAATTTAACTTTGTAAAATGCCTTGAGATGACATGTTTCATGAATTGGCACTATATAAATAAAATTGAATTGAACATGAAATGAATAAAAAAGGCCCATAAGCCATCTTAAATCAGAGTATGCACAACATATCATCATGGGTTTCTTGCATCGAGTTAATTTCCCCGATTAGCACCAGGGTGATGTGTACAACAGTTAAACAGATAAATTGTGAGAAGGTGTGAGGTGGGTACTTTAGACATTAACATTCATGGTTGAATCTGGGCATGTAGAGTACACAACATGAGGTGGAACCTGGTACGCAAACGTTCAGGTGCAGCTGTGTGCATGTTCATGGTTTTATAAATCAGAATTTTTTTAGCCGTACGCCATTTTTTAAAACTTTTTTTTAATTTTTTTGCTGTACATTCATTTTTTGTATGGATTCTATACAATGTTTTATAAATGAAGCCCCTGATCTTTATTTCATGGACAGATAAATTTTGGCAGGGATATCAAAATCTACACCTCTCTCTTTCTTCACCATTGTTCACCATTTGGTACTGATCCATTAGTCTTTCACTCCATCCCACATCCACTCGTGAACAACACAGTGAGGCACTGAAACTTCTCTACTTGAAACAGAGAGTTACCCGCTACCTGGAGGGAGCGTGCCATAGTTTTGGTGGTTGCTAAAACCAACAGTCCTTTCACATTATAATATATCTGCAAATCGCTTTAATTTCTTTACACTTGGTGCCATAGGAAAATAACTCTCCTCCATCACCTTCCTCTGCATTTAACCCTGCACCACATACATGCTGCTCACCAGATGCACAGCTGATCCTTTAATATGAAACATATGAAATTATAATAAAAAAAAGTCACATATGCATCAAAACACTGGTTGTGAATTCCAACCAATTATTTTTGGTATGCAAAAACCTTTCACAACAGGAGCTTATTTAGGCGTATGGGTGGTAAAACTTGATTTTGCTTTTAAAAAGTCATGTATTTTCTGATTTCTGAAGTATCTGGATGTATTAATCACAAGGATCTGTATCTTATCTGTATTCCAACTGTATCCAATTTGATTGCAAGAGTCAGTAATCACTTAAACATTAAGTACTCCATCTTCAGTGGATTAAACTTAATAAAGGCAGGGGCTCTAAGAAATCAACTTCTTAATTTGAGAACAACTTGGCAGGAGGCACACATCTAAAGACAAGACATCCATGTAAGTCTGAATGATTTGGCTGAATAGAAAAAAAAAAGCTTGGTTATATTAAAAGTGTGCTGTGAACCTTTGTAGGCTGCTGATTAGGAAGTTAGGTCTTGCTAAATAAAATAATAATGATACATTGTATTTAGAAGCGCCTTGAAAACATTCAAGGTCACTTTACAAGATAAAAACAACAACAACAAAATAAATAGAACATCATCAATAAAAGTTAAAATCACAGAGAATAAACAGTACTGAAGAGGTGTGTTTTGAATTTGGATTTAAACAGTGTCTATATTACATATATCAGAGAATTCCAGAGTTTGGGAGCAGAGCCAGAGAATGTTCTGCTTCCAAAGGTACTGAGGCGAAAAACAAGAACAGAGAGATGGATTGAGGAGGAAAAGGGAGGGAGCGGGAGGCTAAGATGACATGGAGGAGATCAGATAAGTAAGGACGGGCGAGGAGGTGGATGACCTTGAATGTAAACATAAGAACTTTGGATTGAATCCTGAATTTGACTTGGAGCCAATGAAGTTGCTGTAAAATGGGTGATGTGATGAAATGAAGATGTACCTGTTGAAGCTACTGAGTTCTGGACCAGTTGGAACTTATGGAGAGTTTTTTTTTGCAGGAGACCAAACAAAAGGGAGTCAATACGGGAAGTGACAAGACTGTGAACAAGAATGAGGGTGGAGTGAGGGGAAAGGCAAGGACGTAGGCATTTAATATTACGCAGATGTAAATATGCAGACCGAGTGATAGTGATTGGAGACGTGAAGGATAGAGAGCTATCAAGGATGACAACCAGACTCTTAACCTGAGTTGAGGGGAGAATGGTGGAGCCGTCAATGGAGCTGTGTATTTTGGATAATATTGATTTAGTTCCAACAAGGAGGAGCAGTTTTATAACTGTTTAATCTTAGGAAATTGGTAGTAAACCAAGATTTTATTTGAGACAGTCACATGGTGAGGGAGGAAGGTGGAAGCACTGAGTTAGGCTTGAAACATAGGTAGAGCTGGGTGTCATCGGCGTAGCAATGAAACTGAATGTTAAACTTACGGAAAATTGCAAAGGGGAAGAAAATCTACTGCTCAAAAAAATAAAGGGAACACTTAAACAACACAATGTAACTCCAAGTGTTCCCTTTATTTTTTGAGCAGTATTTATGATGAGGAGCAGAGGTCTAAGGACAGAGCCCTGAGGTACACCAGGAGTTACAGAGGAGGGACAGGAACTGAATTACTTGAGTTGGACAGACTGAGTGTGACTGGTAAGGTATGAATAAAACCAGTCTAAGGAGTTATGAGAGATACCAATCAAAGATAACCTGTTGAGAATAGTAAGGGACATGATGTCAAAGGCCACACTCATATAAAAAAAATGAGTATGGAGGGAACGGAAACCAGACTGGAATAATTCATATTTTCACTAAGTTTTTCAAGTTTTTTGGAAATAAATGGTAGGTTGGAGATGGGGTGAAGATTATTAGAATTGTTGGAATCTGATCCAGGTTTTGTTCAGTATATGATTAATAACTGCAGTCTTTAAAAGGGTGGGAACAATTGCAGTAAAAGGTGAGGAGTGTATGATAGAAGTTATGAAAGGGAGGACAATGAAATGCATAAAAGGGATTGGAGAAAGTGATCATCAACTGGCATCTCCTGAGGCAGATCCAGTCCATATCCAGTGCAGCCTAACTGACCTGAGGACCTCTATAGTTATGCTGCTATAGGCTTAGGCTACTGGAGAACATGAGGGCCTATTTTTCTCACTCTACTGAGTTCTACTGTTCTCCAGTTTTGCATTGCTTGTCATCATTTCAGCTTTTAACTTTTTTTTCTCTCTCTGTTTTCTTCATAGTAGGTACACCTGGTCTGGCGTTCTGTTCGCTGTGACATCATCCAGGGAAGACAGATCACCTGCTATTATCATCTAATGTAGAACAGATTACTGGATCAATGTGTGCTTCTGTGCTTTTTTGTCTCTCTTGTTGTGTCTCTGCTCTGTCTTCTGTAACCCCCAGTCGGTCGAGGCAGATGACCGTTCATGCTGAGCCCGGTTTCCTTCCTGTTTAATGGGGAGTTTTTCTTTCCACTGTCGCTTCATGCTTGCTCAGTATGAGGGATTGCTGCAAAGCCATGGACAATGCAGATGACTCTCCCTGTGGCTCTACGCTTCTCCAGGAGTGAATGCTGCTTGTCGGGACTTTGATGCAATCAACTGGGTTCCCCTATATAGGACATTTTTGACCAATCTGTATAATATGATTGAATTTGACTTTGTAAAGTGCCTTGAGATGACATGTTTCATGAATTGGCGCTATATGAATAAAATTGAATTGAATTGAATTCTGGAGAAAGCGTCACTGAATGGCTTTCTTTTTTCATTTTATTGGTACTGTTTGTCGCCTCGTATGCGCATATTTACGCATACGAGGATACGATATGTTTAAGGTAAATACACAGCAAAACAGCATCACCTTTTGGCAAATCTTTTCTAGTGAATAAGTAAGTAGCTTGTAACTTTATAATGCTGTTAGCAAGAGAACATTTCAATCCACTGAATGAGCTCACTACCATTTTGCTCCTATGCTACACTGGTCTGGCTATGTACATGCGTGCCCCGTAGACCGCGTCTATTAGTAACTGGAGAACAACACAGAGAGATGATGTGTAACGTCATACCATATTCTATCTAAAAAGATATTGTCACATCACTATTTTTAGTTTTTTCTATCTAAAATAATGAATTATTGCTTATTGCTCCTTTAAATTTATTGTGTCTTTACATTTTTGAGGGTCTCCTCGAGGAAGGCTCATTCTGTTTTCCATGGATGTCTTTGATGTGTGTCCATGTGTTGTATGTGAATTCTGAGCTAGTGTCTCACCAAATTTTGTTATGGCTACATAATGACAATAAAGACTCTTGATTTTATATTTACTTACCTATTATTTGGGATGTTAGGTGTCAGGCCAAGGGTAAAGCACATTAATGACTATCTGGCAATATATCTTATGGCATCCTCAAACTAAAGTTTAGGTCAGATTCAGAATCTTAAATGGATGGTGTTTGTTACTGAACAATGTCAAGAAGATGGTGGCTTGAGAGGGGCAGCTCAATCCAAGACTCCAAGACTCCATAAATTGGTTATTTGATCATCATGAGGTAATGTTGAAACCATGGCAACCCATGCTCCAGCAACAGAGCTACATCAAAATCATGAACCTCTGTTGATGAACCAGAACATTATGTCCACCCGTACTGTTAAAGTTATTCTTGGTGGGTTTTTATTTTTCGCACCACATTGTGAAAGCTCTGAGTTCAAGAGAGGGTTGAAGTGGAGAGAGAGATGATCCCATTTTTGTAACTGGCACTCAAAGCTATTTTATGCTTCAAAGCTTAACAGCTGTCCATTGAAGACATGTGAAATGTTAACGGCAGTTTCTACCTGAACCTGACACAATAACCAGCACTCAACATTTCTCTCTGTCTGTTGTATATGTTAGATTAAGAATAGAATCTTGTTCTAGAATTGCACAACACAATATGGCAGCGTGTTGCAGTAACTTTGTAGATCAGCTACGTATCATACAAAATCCACTTTTTTAGCCCTTAAAAACATGTTGCGCCCTTGGAGCCTCTAGGAATGCAGAAAATTTTAATTTTCTGCATAGATCCAAATTTGCTGCATAGATATGTTTATATTCTATTTGGGTCATATTTTTCAGTCTGTTTAGTTTTCTCTCTTATCTATTATGTACCTCATCTGCCATTTTTATTACTTGCAGTGATTTTGTAGTCTCTGCTCAAGGATTCAGAAGCTACTAATGGATAAGTCAAAATGTTCAGTTGTTGGTGTAGACGATTATTGAACAGATTATAATCACCACGTTTGAACCACCGGACTTTAAAAGTTATTTTAGATTAAAAGATCAAAAGTTGCAACATCAGTACATCTATATCTGCTTTGAGTCAGAAGAGATAGAAGTGAATGTTTTCTGGGCTGCCAGGATTTTTAGGAATTAGAAGCAGTGTTTGGCAGGGTTCAATCCTGGGTCCATAGGTATGTTCAGCCTATGGCAGTACGGGTGCAACTCTGAGTAGAGTGTGAGATTGTTGCATTGTCCTATAGTCTAACAATGAGGGATAATGTGAAAACAAAGCACCTGGCTGGAGTTTAAAGACATTGGGAACAACAAAGCGCAGCACCCAGACTGCAGATTGAAAATAACTTTAAGAGCAGGTTCTACTAGACTTTTTAAATTTGGACAGACATTATTGTCATTCAACTGCCCATTTGAGCAACATTTGAATAGTGAAAAGTACACTCAAATGTACATTTTTAAATTTTTCTGTGCAAATCCTCAGTTATACAGGTCTTTGCAACCGGATTTCCGCACAATTTACATTTAAGTGAAAATTTGTTGCAGGCTCTGAGTAAAGACATAAAACAAAAGAGAAGCCACCAACCATTACATGGAGAGACATATTAGAATTGCCCATTTAGAGGAGAGTCTGGTTCTGTTCTGTAGATTTCTTTGCAGTTTGCTGTTAATTTGTGGAACACAATTTTTTTACTAAAACATTACATCGTTCTGTAAATCCACTGCTGTTTTTTCTTCTTTTTTCACTTGAATATTGAATTTTTATCTGAAAATTCCTTATTACCTATCGATAATTGCACAGTATTTTCTCCCAGTCTGGTAAGTCTTTCTCTTCTGCTGTATAGCTTAACTTTAGATGTAGCTCTGTCGTATTATTTAATCTTGTGTGTAAGTCTGGTGTCTTCTGTCTACTTGTTTTTGCTACTGTCACAACCAAATTTACCCACTGTGGGACACTAAAGGTATTACTATTTTATTCTATTCTACTAAACATAAGTAAGAATTGTCATGATATAGGGCTTTTGTTTTGTTTGTTTTGAACTTTTCTGGATTTGGGGTTTCAGCTCTGTCACCTCTCTGCCACAGAAAACCCTCCTATTAGCTCTGTCCACACCTCAGTCACCAGTGTCCAGTCCGATCAGCTCCACCTGCTGCCAGTAAATACTCTCAACTCTGCTCAGCTGTTCACCTGCCTTCTTGTACCTGCCTCACTGACCCACTCACTGCCAGATCGTCACATCACCTCACTCGTGACGTAAATAAAAAGAAATTAAATTATTTGCTTATTTGCATATTTTCATTTATTTATATCACTCAGAATAAGCTTAAGTTCTTAAGTGCAAAATCTGCAGAATGTGCCACTTTTTATTATCCGATTACCTGATTAATCCTCAGAATTCTCAATAGAATTTTGATTACTAAAGTAATAATCTGTGATAGCTCTAGTCCCCATTAATAAACTGAATTGATTTGGATTGAAATGTCTCAGTAAATATATTACTTAGTTTATTTGCTCTTGTCCAATATTTATCAGCTCTCCATACATTCATAAAATAATGTCATATGCAGTACGTTTTGTTTCTGTCAGGATTTAAATTCATTTCACTCATATCTCTTTCAGATGTCTTTGTAAAGCATATATGTAAAACTAATCTACCTTATCCATTAACTGTACCTGTATGCAACTCAGGCGCTCCCACCTACTCAGACTTATCTTGCAATTTTCGCTGAAATACTTCAGCCTGTTTATTCTGACATCAATCAGAAAGCCTAATGTAAATTCAGATAGCTGGAAAGAAAAGGATGTGTTATGAAAGCTTTGCACCACCTCTGCACAGCTGAAGTTCTTACATTCATTATTTGATTATTTTTGTGAAAGGCAAACATCAAAAATGTCCTATTTTATATAGTGAAATATTGTGATTGTTACTAAGACATTTGCAAAACAGAAATTGTATGAAAGACATTTTAAAACAGGAACATTATAAGAAGGTTCATCGTAAGCTTTCTCAGGTGTATGTATGACTATGTTAATGTATGCATAATTGCAAAATTCACATAATTTAGAAAATATTCTCAGCAAACATTGTGAACATAATTGACAGATATAAGTATTGCTGTAGACTGCAACAAACCTAAGGGATCTATGTAAACGATGAATCATTGTTAGTTTTGGAATCATCATGCTTTGCTAATATTTGTTCACTCCACCTAATAAAGGTTCAGTGAAATTTCCTCACAATTCTGAAGATGCCTCTTGCCCACAATTTCTTTTAAGTGACTCCTCAGATTTTCTGTTTGGTTTGACTCTGCACTCAGATCATTATAAAACATAGCTTTTTTCACTATTATGGAGCCATTCTTGTGTTGCTTTGGGAACATGTTTGGACTTGTGATGCTGAAAGTTTCTGCCTCTTAGCTACCTGGCCAGTTTCTGTCTTGTTTTTTATCAGTCTTGGATGAATTTCCGTTTTTCTGGTATGTCACATTTATCCCGTTTTTTTTTCTTCATTAATGTTGACTGCATTCACTGCATCATATGGTTAAGCACAAAATTAGTCAAACATCTGGCAAATTTGGATTTAAAATTATTTTCATTCAACCAAAAAAAAGTATTTCTCATAGGGAATTAGACAGGCCCAAAAGAGAAAAAAGAAGAAGAAAAAAGCTATGTAAAAAGAGCATCAATTTTAATCAGATTTTTTTATTTATTGCTTGTTAAAAAACATTTATACCCCTGTAATCATTGGAAAATCACTTGGATTAAACACATGTAGGTGTTTGCAAGAGTGTACCTGTTTATGTATGGTTTATCCATAAGAAAAATGCTCAATAGCAAAGTGGTTTTGAGGAGCCAAAGGCAGACACCAGGGGAACCAGAACCCGAGATGTCCAAAGGGACCCCCCGAGCATAGGTGCCTGAGAGGGACCAACACATGGAAAGCTACCTCTCCCACCCCAGGGAAGAGCAGAGAGGAGCCCCAGGAACCCACAATAGCTACAGTGCCAAAGACCCCGGGAGCCGCAGCGACGAGCCCGTGGGCTCCGTTGGCAGCCAGCTACACCGGAGCGGATCCAGCCACATTGGGCCCAGATACCCCCAATAGAGCCATGGAGGCCCTTGCCCCGCAAAGTAGCTGCCAGGAGCGAGCATCTAACCCGGGACACTGCAGGTCAAGGCGCAAGCCAGCAGAGGGGACTAGGACTGGGTGGTCTCCACACTTAGTGGAGACCTGAGATGTCCCTGGAGAGGGGGCTGTCCAAACCCATCCTGACAAAAAGACAAACATAAAACTACGTATATATACGTCATATTCACATGTTCCCACCCTGGTGCCCCAACATACAAACACTCCTACCCATAAAATAAGCCAACCAGAGCCCACCCCATGAACCCTGAGGCGCTACCTCCCCCCTCACCCTGCCCTCCATACCTAAGCTCTACCCCCATATTCCAGAGGAGAGCAAAAGCAACAGCCCCAGCTGACCCCCAGGACCCAATGCCCACTCCCACACCAGATCACAACCAGGTGGCCTGCTTCTCCTCCAAGCCACAAACTCCAGATTGCAGTCGGAGAACATCTTTGTTTTTCCTGTTTGTCTCTGTGACACCCTGTGATGGACCAGAAACCTGTCCAGGATGTACCCTAGGCAAATAAATCAGGCTTGTGAAAAATAATCGTTATTATAGTAATCATATATGTAAGCAATATAAAAAAATATATATATATTTTTGCTCAGGAAAAAGATGGTCCTTTCTCTAGTCTCACCCATGGTGTACCCCCATGAACCCTTTGAGTATTGAAAAAAAAAGTACTCTAGAGGAGATACAGTTGTGAGTTGATGAATAGAAAACAACTTGGTAACGTGAATCTAGAAACAACCTTGCAACAAGGACTGTCAAAGTTAAAATACAAATGCAGGTTAATGCGGGCATCTTTTTTAAATGCACAATTAACACACATGCTTCTGTATTTTTTTGACCTGGCCTACTCTGTAGTTTGACTCATTTCATTTTCTGTTTCAGCTGTTTCTCCCATTTCTTAAAAAGTCAGGGTGACAGCTCCTCTCTGTTCCACCTTCTGTCTACCTCCTACTCGTGTGATCAGAGCAGATGTGGGTGCCCTTCAGTAGCAACTCACAGGGAGAGAAACAGAAAGGACCTTTGGGGGTTTTTATTGTTGGAGACAAAAAAATTATTTTAGCAAGGCATCGTTTCTTCTGTAAAGTCAGACCTTTTTGATGTTTTTAAGAGTTTGCATAAAACAAATACAACATATGAAAACAGCACAAAACTGCTCTAAGTCACTGGAAAAAAAGTACCGATATGTTGAGAAGTAAAATTTAAAAGTACATGTACTGCCAGTGCATGCTGGCACATTTAAAGCTCTGCCTGCAAGGATAAGTAGCTATAGACAATGGATGGATCCAAACCTGAATTTGCCAGGTGTATGAGTAATTAAGGGCTTAACTGTTATGAATTTTGGGATTAACAGCACTGAATCGTCTTGATACTGAAAAGTGCTACATAAATAAACTTGCCTTGCTACATAAAATTGTATGAAATTAGATTATTTTGTAACCTCCTGTAAAATACCTCCTCTCAGCAAACAATGACTTCAACTAGAAGACGCTAGTGTCAAGAAAATCTGACAGTGACAGCTGAACTTTATTTCAGGTTAATATCTTTAACTGATGCTATGTATGAACCTAAGAGGGCTAAATTATGAATTTGGATTGAAAGGTGTGTAAAACAATGTATTTGTTTTAGGAGTTTGTTTAAAAAAGTTATTATTAGTCCCCCCCCCCTCTTTAATGCATTCTTTGTTATTCAGATGAATTGTACACAATGTATGTCACATTAAAGGAGGCAAAAATTATAAAAACTGTTTTTAAATGGTCTAATTTCATTAAATCACAAGCAGCTGATGTATTAACAGTGTTTAGTAAACTTTGAAAGCCACAGACCACAGACGAGAGGGTAACTTTGGTTGGGAAACAAAGCAATACTCCCATATATCCTGTTAGGGTCATGCAAGGGTTTCCTCCATAAATGAGCATGTGTTTGGATTTGAGAACACAGGAAGAAGCAACTTCCTTACAAACTACTGAATAAACATAAGGAAAGTACAACTGAGATTACTTTAAGGCTTACAGGCATCTATTCTTGAAATAATTTTCTGAACATGTTCAGTACTTCATTATCTAAGATAATGAAATAAATGGGCCCTGCTGCACCACCAAAAACATGTTTCTCTAATATCCCCCTGAAGCGTCTCACTGAGAGGAAGTGTGGCCCGACCTGCTCCAAGGACAGAACAACACACTTGTTTTCTAACACAATTATCTACCTAGTTGTATTAAAACCTTCAACATTCATTTTGTCTGGACATTGACTTAATTTATAATTTTCTGATTAGCAAATACACAACCATGTTTCTTAAATGAAACCTAAAAACATTAAGGAAGTGAGGAAACTTAGTGTCAGCATGGGTGGACAACATAACAATGTACAATCTGGAGTAAAAACAAATTTTAAATAATAATAACATGAATGATAAAAGACAACCAATAAAATAAATTATAAATCTTAGAAGAGAACAAATTAACAAATTGACAATTGAATTAATGTATTGACAGTTAAACTCACATTGATTTGGAATCCAGACTAAAACTTAAATAGGATACAAACCAGAGCAGTAAACCTGACAAATGGGGGAAAATTATAAAATAGAGAAATCTAATAAAGGTAGATGGTTGTTTTTCATGTATAAATATAAAACAATTTTGCAACCTTCTCATAATTACAACCACTATAATAAAAGGATGCTTCATTGTTTGTTTTTCTTTTTGCTGTAGATGTAAAATCAGACAGCTGCTGTGTAGACCTGAAGAGTCAGCAACGTTCAAAGGATAAAAGCAAAGCAAGACCATTAACACTTTTTTAAACCTCAAAAAACATCTTCAAATCAATTCTGAAACAAACAGGAAGCAAGTGGAGCAACTTGGTAATAGCTGGAATAAGGTGTGCTCTCCCTTTGATGATACTCATAATGTATTTAGCTATGGTTTGGAGTGAGCTAGAACACGTTTTTCTCAGTCGGTCCAGAAAATAAGACAAAACATGGGTCAATCCATTCGGTAATGCACACGTGTGTGACCATGTGTACTTTACCTAATACAACCGTTTCACTGGATTGCTAGGAAACTATGAAGTGGATACACTGGTTCATGCAGCCAGTGCATGAACCAGTGACACGGCTGCAGCTTTGCAAAGCATTACATAATCGGCAGTTTTGGGATTTGTGGTGGCCATGCAGAAACTCTCCCTTACTGTCCTGTTCTGAAAAGTTAAAGTTGTTGAATCCGTCATTGTGTGTAACAATTTCCTGTCTAAGAGCAAAATTGGCTAACTGCCCCCCCCCCACACACACACACACACCCACACCCATGTGTTCCTCCATGTGCATGTGCTTCCTATAGACTTGTACTTTTCACCAAAATAAAGCTACCAATAGAGCTACAACTACTGTTTCCTTATTTACTTTTCTCTAACATACAAACTACTGTATTTTTTCAAAATACGTGAAACCAACTGGTATGTATTAGTTACATATCCATTGGTATGTAACCAATACATACCAACAGATTCACTTGGAATCCGTCTGTATGATTAGATGTAAATTCCCTTTCTTTTCTTTGCAAAGTGTCTTGAGATGACATGTGTTGTGAATTGCTGCAATATAAATAAACTGCATTTAATTGCGGCAAAAACTGTAAATCTAAGCCTAAGAGTTTCACATCATTGAAAAAGACATATTGTTGCATGTCAGCCTGGTTCTACTGAAGGTTTTTTTGTGTCACAAAAAGATATTTTTTTTCTCTCCAATTGTTCTAGATGAATTTACCTGGAGTACAACCAGTATAGATTTTGGACAAAGAAACTAGATCTGGTTTGGACCTGTTTGTTGGTGTGTAAAGTGCACTGTTCTGACATTTGTTATGAGGCGGTAACTTAATACATTGAATAGAATAATTAAAAAAAATAGATTTTTTTTCCTTCCTTGTCTTTATCAACAGCGAATAATTTGTCATTCAATTTTGAAAAATAGCCGAATCATTTCATAGGTATATTTTGCAGATTATATTTTTGTTTTCAAAAAGTTTACAATGAATACCAAACATTAGTGATTACACAATAATACCATTGCCATACAGTTATAACGTGACATTTTTACTCAAAAATTGTGGCTTCTGTTTTTGAGGTTTACAAAAACAGTTTACAGAAACAAATACCAACTCACTGCCACAAACCATAGTAGCGTCATCTGGTAATATTTTAGATACGATCGACTACTCTTTGGCTAGCAAGAACTGAGTTAAAATGTCCTACATAATAATTATTCCCATACTTAAAAGGTCACAAATGAAGGCCATTTTCACTGTATTTCAGTCCTGGCCCAAAAATAAACAGGTCAAGCTGTGAGAGTCCAGCTGAAATCGCCCATCACTCTAGTAACTGATTGCTGCCAAAGAGGGAAAAATCAGTCTTTATTTGTTACCAATGGTTACCTCCAAGAAAACACATATAGCCATAATTGCTTTGTATCAAAATGGCTTCACATAGAGGAAATTGCTGTTGATAACACCGCATCTGAAAGAACAGTTTTCTATCATTAAAAACTATGAGTTAAGATGTTCTCTTGAAGAAAGTTTCAGAATGTCCAAGAGAGTCAAGCAAGCACCGGGACTGTCAGCCAAGAATGGGTGCACTTCAGAGTTGTGTTACCACTGGAGCTGGGCTTCTTAAACTTCGGCAAGAGGTGGGTAAAAGAAAAAGAAAAAAGACTGTGCTGTGACCTGAAAAGGCTTTTGACAACACCTTGGTGAGAAGAAATGTTCCAAAGAGAAGAATGTTGTCCAAGTCAAATATCAGAGACTGACTGAGGTCCTACAGGGAGTACAAGGATGAAATTAAGAGGTGTGTGCTCTGAAAAATCATGCTGACCTAAAGATAATAATTTGTCTTGAAAAGAATAGATGACAGTGTCCATGAGTACCAGATGGTGCCAGCTGCGAAGTTCCCATATAGTCTATAATGCGGTGATTCAAACAATCTCAAGGGCTTTCTTATGATTCTGCTTAAGAATGGTGGCACAAGTAAGAAGTTGGATAAAAAATGTCCACCAATAATTCTTCCAACAACCCAGCCCTAAGGTGGTAATGTGACCCTGTCTGACAAGGAAGAAGTGATGAAGGGATTACAATACACCCTTCATGAACATAAATCCATCCATAGCCACTTGCATGCTGCTAGATTTTAAAGTCTGGTCGGTCTGGTCAAAATTGTTTTTTTCTATTTTTTTTTCCTTTTAGCAAAAGCCTCTTGAAAGTTAAAAACATATATAAACATTAATCTGGCATGCATCTTTCACCATTGTAACATTAAAATTAGACCTACACAAAAATCTTAAATAACCACAAATAAACTAAAAATGGACTGGCAACGCTAAAAAATAAAAGTCACACACATTTTATGAGTGACAAGATATACGTACTTTTTATTTTGTAATTTATGTTTTACTCTGTTTGTTTTTTTTGCCAGCAATCTTAATCGGGGCATCGGCCTAGTGCCCAATCTGCCACTGCTGATGAATCTAAATGTACCGTGGGCAATGTGGCTATGTTGAGTTTTTAGTATGCCAGTTCATCGCTGCTTCTCTGACAGCCTGGAATGGGCTTAAATAAGCTGGTAAATAAAAGAGTTAAAATGTGTTCAAAAGTGCAGCTAAACACAAAAGGTTTCATGAATACAAACAAAAAAATAATTTCAAGAATCACAACTGTGTTTGCACATCATCTTTTGATCATAACAAAGCAAACAGAGAAGACAGTGATGAAGGAACTCAGGAGTCTGTTTGTCCTTGAGAAGAATAAAAAGGAAGAGAGCCAGCCATAATTCTGTTACTTTCACTTTTCTACAAATTTAATAACATCCTCTACAGAGTAGAAAAAAATAGGTTCCTGGAAATAACAATAAGGCATGCAGAGTCCTTCAAATGTAACTGTGATTGAAGGTTAACCCAAAGAAAGCCCTAATTAATCTTAAAGGAAATCTGACATCTCTGTTATGAAGTTTGGTCCATAACATGATCAAAAGCATTTATATAACCATCATATTAGTAAAAGACTTTTGAATATAAAATATTGTACAAAGGTACCATGTTGTTTTCTGTGTTTAACAGTGCTCCAAGAGATGTTAAAATCCTGGGATGTAGTTTTCTTGCCCAACTCTACTTTACACTGTTGCACACAGGAGTGCTCTGAGGACTAAATGGGTGGATTCTGAAGAGAGTTGTTTACATTGGATTTTATTCAGGGTTATCATGGTACATCGGGTGAATATACGTAAATGACACACTTTATATAACACAGGCATAATAGAAAAGTTGTATTTTTTATGGAATTTCATTTATTAAAAAAAAAGTCAAAAGCTAGAAAGTAAATATAATAATAATTTTAAAGCTACAAGCGGGGATGAGTGGCCCTGAGCTCAGTGGTGCTCCAGTAAAAATTTTCAGTTTTAACTAACAAGAAAATACAAATCCCATATAGACTCAGACTTAATACATAACATGAATAACACTGGCAAATGAGTATCTGCCAGTTTTAAAATTCCAGCAGTTTTAGGATTTACATTTTTTTCCTGCTAATTAAACATATCCAGAATTTGAAGCCTATAAAAGGGACCAAAATGTATGTTTTTATGGTTTTTGCATGTTCGTTTTGTTTTGTAAAAATCTAACAAACATAACAATCAGTCCTGTGAAAAGATATTTGCCCCTTGCAGATTTCTCACTTTTTGTTTCCTTTTCCATACCAGTTTAGTCTTTCAGATCATCAAACACATTTTACTATCCAAGATAACCTGAATAAATACAACAAGCAGGTTTCAAATGATGGTTCCATGTATTAATAGACTAAAGATATCCAAACCAAGTTGGCCCCATTTGAAATAGTAATTACCCCTAACTTCTAATAACCGGTTTGGCCACCAACTGCAATCAGACATTTGCAATAAGTCATAAGGAGTTCTCTTACATTAGTGCTGAAAGAACTTTGAGCATGAAAAGCCTGCTTCAGGTCATTACACAACATCCCAATCAATTTATGTACTGTTTGACTAGGCTACTCCAGGTGTGTTTTTTGTTTGCAAGCAGAATGAATGCACAGTTCGAGATGTTGCGAGCAGGATATGTTTCCACTTTAGACACTCAGCAGATGAGAACTTCCATGGGGAAAGAACGAGGTACCACACAGCAGAAGCACCTGCCTGCAACTGCTGGAGATCTGCTGGTGATAGACACGGGCAAAGGTTTTCCAGCCGCCGCCAAATATGGAGTAGCATGCGAGGAGGTAATTCCCTTCATAGTTATGGAGCCAAAAGGGACTCTTCAAATGAACCTGTCTGAGTAATGACAATAGTGACTCAGTGTTTGACGCAGCGTAAATGTTGTGAACACAGAGTGAGGGGGGACAGAAAGCAGAAGTGGAAACATGAGAATAGATACCTGCTGTTGGAGTCCTGTTACTTCTGCCAAAGATCTGTAAGGAACTAGATGTTTTCATATACTCTCAGTGATCTATGTTTCTCCATGTAAAATGAGTTTTTTAGCAGTTTGTTGGTGTCTGTTCTTGTTGAAATGAACAGTAATAATTTTTTTCTCAAACCAAAACACATTGTATTTTGTAGCCCTCCAGCAAAACAGCATTAAAACCAGATCACATTTTAAAACAAAACATAAATGGAGAAAAAATACAAATATAAAAATTTAAAACTATATAATAAAGTTAGATTTTTGCATACCTAAAATAAAAATTAGTCCTTAATAAGATAAAGTAGTTAAAACTAGCGCTCGGCTTTTTAACAACTAGCCCACCACTGCCATAAAATGACAAAATACAAAAAGAATATGTACAAAAATTACTGCTACTATCTCAAGACTGTGCAAATTCTGTTAAGTACACAAGTTATTTCACTTATTGCTTACTTTTTTTGGGGTTTTACCTTTTCAACACACGTTTCCCCAGACAGATATAATTAACAAAAGAAGGCATCCTATTCGTCTTGGTGAGTTATACGATGATGAATACATAAAAAATATCTAGACATCTAGTGTGCATCCTGTTACATCTAGAGTTACTTTTACTCTAGATGCAACAGGATGCACACTTTCCAAAATGTTCAGACTTTGTCTCATTAGAATATTTTCCCTAAAGTTGTGAAGGATTATTAGGATTTTTGGGGGGCAAAACAGAGGCAAGCGACGTTTTCTTTTTGAACAGCGTGGAGGCATTTTCAGTCTATTTCTATTGTTGAATTCTGAACAATTTAATTTTGTGAGGCAAGTGAGGCCTGCAGTGCTTCAAATGTTGTTTTTAATTCTTCTGTAACCTCATGGATGGGTCGTTTGGTAACAGTCTTGGTGGCCTGGCCACTCCAGGGAAGGTTCACCACTGTTTCATGCTGTCTACATTTGTGGGTGGTGGCTCTCACTGTGCTTCACTGGAGTCCCAAAAACTAAGAATTGATTTTGTAATACCCACAAAGCTGATAGATATCCAGGACTTTGTTTTCTTAAATTTCTTGACCAACATATGTTTTCCTCTAGGCTTTTTCATGCTGTCAGACGACATATGTAAGTTATTTCCTGATTCTACAGAGCAGAGCTATAATCAGGTCTGGGTGTTACTGGTGAGGTTAAACCATGAGGATATGGTTAATTAGTTAAATTATGATTTAATATATGGGCAATATTTTCATAAATGATTGTGTTACTCTGGATTTTCCCCTTAATAAATTAAATCAGCAGTTGAAAACCACTCTTTGTATTCACTCAGATTATTTTAAATTAAATTTGTATGATCTGAAACATTAACTGTCAAAAAAGCATAAATAGAAAAAAATATAATTAATGGTGATAACTTGTAATCCCTTTATTTTCTCTTGGACTCAAGAGATATATTGGACTCAATATATCAATGAATTGCGTTTTACTATTTCAGGCGTCTTGGACCTACAAGGGGGCGCACAGTATTTTCAGCTGAGTGAATCACTGTTCAGCAACATGTGGAAATGTCCTCACTTTAAAAACAAAATCATCCAGAGTGAATATAAACAAAACATTGGGTATTGTAATGTTTCTTTTATTTGCTCTCTGCAGTCATTTTAGTCATTAGGGTTAACGCTTGAGATTTAGTGCTAATAGCATTATTAAGATATGCACAAGATGTTGAATAACATGTGTGCGTGCACTGACACAGCAGCTGGGGCAAAAAGCAACCGGTCCATCAATATGCAGGTCAGGAACTGAGTTGCCAACATTTATCAACACATTATTCTGTGTCTGAACAGGGGCGTTGAAGACAATGCCGTTTCCATTGCTGTGTTCTGTCTGTCTGCTCGCTGCATACACACTGTGTTTGGGATCATGAGCTTCACTCCAAGTCTTTGTAAATGTTCTTTGCACTTCCCACTGGGAAAAAAGACACCAAGCAGATTTAAGCACTGATTGCACACACTAATCAAAGGAGAACGTAGAGGAGACTGGTGAAGATAATTAATTAGATAAAAACTAAGTACATCACTTGGGATCAATATCAATCTTCCTAAATGTGCTAGTGATTAATTTTTGAATAGATTCAGCATCTTGTTGTAAAAAAAAAAAAAAGAATTAAAAAAAAGCAATTGAAAAAATGTATTATTGAGAGTTTACACTACAATAGTATCATGTACTCCTTATAAGGTGATGAAATCAGTCCAAACCAAGATATGTTTATGTTTTTAAAATGTTGTTTAGCTATTTCTAAACGGAAATAAGGTTGCATGATCAGACAGACCCAAGGAAGCATGTCTTGCAAAGGCATTACTATCCCCTGATCTGACAACAGCTTTTGCCTGCCTAAGCTTTTCCACAGCTTGTCATGTTGCAAACTGCAGTGTACTTTTATTTATTTTTTAATCCAAGACAAATTTATAGCATAACTTAGAGCATAATTAAGTGAAAGACAAATGGTCTCTGAAAAGCGTGTCATCTGTTGTTGCCATTCAAAGTTAATACTTTGTAGAAACCTTTTTTTTTATAACATTAAGGTATTTTGCGCCATACATCTAACCATCAACTCTGAGCAGCTTCCTTGTCCCTCCTGAAAAAGTGGATTCCCACAGCATGATGGTGCCATTACCATCTGTCATTGTGAGGATGTTGTTATCAGGGTGACAACCAGTTTTGGTTTTACTCCACATGTAGCGATTTTAAAACATTGTGGAGTTTGGTCAAATTGCTGGAAGTCTGCCCCTCAGCAGAATAGTTACTGTTTTGGAGAACATCTCCACGTAGACTAAGGAAAAAAACATGGCATATCTTTAGAAATGGTCCCTATGATGCAGGGAAATTTACAAACAGCAACAGGGTCTTATACTTTCAAACACCAACACTACCTCTGACACCCTCCCACCAGGTAACCCTGGTAATGGCTCTATCTGCATATCCTTATTGAGTAAGGACTCTTTAGCCAAAGTGGAAGAGCGTCAGCGGTCACCATAAGTGCTGTCTGAATAGTGCAGTCAGTAAGGAAGGAGGTAAGAAAGGGAGCCTGTATGCTTCCTCTCGCAGCTAGTGTTGCCTAGGAACCCAATGACGTCCCTTACCGGTGCTAAGAAGCCTTAAGGTATCCCACAATCCTATGCGTGGGATGACGTATAAGCACAAGCCCCTCATGGAAATCATCGAAAATGTCCGGAGAGAAGAGAGTGTACACTTTGTAGTTTATTTTCAGAAGGCTGTAGGCCCGGATATGACTCATCATTCAAGTGTGTCTCCATCAAGTAATGACGTCGGAGTTAAAGGCTGTCCGAAATCGACACAGCAGTCCGAATAATTTTCTTCCCCATAACAGAGTTCTTACTGTTGACCCCGTGAGAGGTCAAGGACTGGGAGTAGGAGCTAGAGGCTATTATTAAGGTTATTTGGATAGAGCCAATCAGTTTGTGAAATAGAAAATGTCTTCTTCTGGATATAAAGAATTGGACACTTTTGGCTTGTTACAATTTTAATATTTAAAATATTGTGAAACCTTAACCTCAAGTCTCTTCAAGGTAAATAATTTTAAGGTGGAACTTGTGCGCTGTGCTAATGCTAATTATGTTTAAGTTTGACTTAATGAAATCACAGTATTTAACATTTTTAAATGTAGCTTGTTTCCCCTCTCAGTTTCGTGCTGGTGTTGATCCTGTTATTTCACAACTGCTCATTGAAGTCAAAGGAACTGAAGTGAATCATTCTGCATGGGTTTCTGCTCAGTTTGATAATTGATTGAAAAGAAAATTTAGAGTTACATGATTGCTGGGATACTGCAGGAGATAAAGTGGCTTTCTGTCAGGGTGTGATTTGAAGATCAGCATGCTTCACTATAGTTAAATTGGACCCTTGCTCACTTTTACATTACTTTCTAAATTAGATTACATAAATGTCAGAGGACTCCTCCTGAATTTTCGTGGCCTTTGCTTCCATTTTTTTCTTCAATTTATTTAGTAAATGTCACATATTCCTTTATGACTAGTAATGAAATCATGAGGCAGATATTGCAGTTTGCTCTGTACATGTTCTCCTAACTCTAGGAAATACATTTTTAATTTCCCTCTGTAATTTTACAATCTTCTTTGCTATTTGTCTTCATTGCTAAATGTACAACAGTTTATATGAAAAAGGAAAAGTATTTTCACTCTGGCTAAAGGAACAATGGCAAAGAGCAGCATGTTTGCCAATGTCTTAGTAGTCATGTTAGCGCCATAGCAACAACAGGAGTGATTTCAAAAAGATTGGATTTCATAACACTTTAGAACATCTTTCAAATTTAACAATTCTTTGTTTTGCTAAAAAAACAAACAAACATAAAATCAAAACAATGTGCATCTTTTGTCCGTAATACAGCCAAGCAAATCCAGTCCAAACTTTTACACACACACAATTCATACAAACCACTATGTTTTATTCAATTAATTTAATTGAAGGTTTCATGAATAAAGTTTTGCTAATCAAACTATGCATACGTTGTATCTCAGTGCTGTTTAGCTACATTTGAATAAGGCCTGTGATGTGTTTTGGGGGAAATGTGATGATTTACGTTACTGCTGTGCCATGGCTGGGAATTTTTGTTTTGCTTCAACACTCTTCCTGCTATGTTTATCAGTTTCATCAGCCTCATGATGCCCACCTGTGTCATGCCTAATTGCTCTCCATTTCACTTGTGCACAGCACTTCTGAAACTCTCTACCAATTTCTGCCTCTCTACCAGATTATCGACCCCCCCCCCCCCCCGTGCCAGTAGAAATCCAGCGGTCTTTCCCTATTCTCCCCTGTCTCCTTGTTATTTACCATGTTTATGCCCTTGGATTAGTCCATCATTGCCTCTCCCATAATGGATGTCTACTGCCAATCTGATATCTGGACCCCCCCCCCCATCAGGCTACCGTTTCCTGCCTGAGTATTCATGCATCTGTCTCCCAGTGAATGACCGTGGCAACTCACCTTCATACACTGCACTTGCATCCATCTATTGAGCTCTACGGCATCAACTGTTTGTACCATTGTCAGTAGTAATACCGACAAGGCCTCTTCCTTAATGTTCCATGCAGACAGCATCCCGCTTAAAACTTGTCCGGGCGTCTTCCAGGTATCGGCGGGGAAAATATGCCGTCTCAAGCACTCTGGTGTACAGTTTCCATTGATCATAGATGTGTTATACAGTCAGACTAACTTACGGGTCCATTGTGCGACTGGACCAGGGATCAGATGTGGCTGCAACGTATTTAACAGCTCTTCCTTCTCGAGCAACTCCTCCGTCGTTTCAACATTTGAAAATGACCTCCATTTTCTCAACCAAGCCATCTGTTTCGCTTCCTGTTTCAGACAGGATGGGGTGGAGTCACATGACTACAGACTGCACAGCGTCATTAAGGGACATGATGGGGCGACAGTGGCCCCAGAGGTTAGGGAGTTCGTCCCACAATTGGCGGGTTGCTGGTTCTCAGTCGTTGTGTCCTTGGGCAAGACACTTCGCCAGCATTGCCTGCTGGCGCCAATGTATAGCAGCATTATGTCTGTCAGTCTGCCCCAGCGTAGCTGTAGCTACTAACATAGCTCACCACCGTCAGGGTGTGAATGTGTGTGTGAATGGGTGAAGGACTGACTGTAGTGTAAAGCGCTTTGGGGACATCAGACTAGTTAAAGCGCTATACAAGTACAAGCCATTTACCATGATCATAGCTTATCTATACCTATAAAAATAACTTTTTCCTTTAATTTTTTAAAATACTGAAAACACCAACATGGGGAAAACGACATCAGTTTGCTGTTTGCAATGCGTTTTAAAACAGCCCCATCAATCACTGTTATACAAATTCTATTTAGTGGATTGTTGTTCTTATGACTTTCAGGAATACCTTTTTTTTTCCGTCATAAGGTAAGAGGCATTTTTACCACATTCTTGTTGATATTATTTGTTAGTGTTGCAGGTCAAACCTGGATTGTTAAACGAGTATTCTGACAGAGTTATTTGCTTATTTGCACCAATTATTTTCTTGTTAAACTGTATATATTCAGATTTACAACAAAAATATTTTTATTTACCTTTCTTGTATATTGTACGTAAAATGTCCTTGTTGTGAGCAAAGTCGGCCCAAAGTTCAATTCCTTGTGTGAAGCAACTTGGCCAACAAAACTTATTCTGTTTCTGAAGTAATAAAACTATGACCGAAGATAAGTTAGGAAAGCTGCCACATAAACTTGACTTGATATATGACTGGACAGTTATCAAAGCTATCTGCGTTATGAATAAAGTGCAGACATGGAGCAGAAAATGGGAATAGAAAAACAAGCAGAAAATTGAGCTACCAAACCGTAGAGGATCAGAGCCTGATTGCTGCATGGCCGGTCATTTTACTGTGTTCAGAACTTGATCAATGCTTCCCAGTAGAGGATACAGAAAGTAGAAAAGAATTCAATGAAAAGGAATGTCTGCCTCCTCTGCCACCACCTATTGTCTCAGATTTTGACCCTCAAATATTTTCTACTACCTTTTTTTTTTTCATGTTGTGATTTGCCTCTGATAACTAAAGACAGCACGAAGAATGCAGAAAACATGGCAGTGAAAGGAGAGACTTGAAAGGTAAAAGAAAAAGGAGGTAACTACAGTTTGCCAGCAAATTATGTTCTCAAACTTGTTTTTTCTTCTTTGTGGAAATAAAATTTTTAGTAGTTTGTACTTACGGAGGACAAGAACTCCATGGCGAAGCGACTGAGTACGGTTGGATTCCACTGTAATGTTTAGCATGGTAGGATTTCCTCTGGTGATAGACACACGGTTATCTTGCTCAGCTTCTTGGAACATCCGCAGCAGCTGACGGGCTATGACCCCATTCAGCACAGAAATGGCAACCATAGGTACCACAAAGGACAGGAATGCATTCACCTGTATAGGGAAGGACAAATAAAAAAGCCAGGTTAAGTTAGAATGGACTAATACCAGGTAAGAATACTATTACACAGGTACAGATAAAACCGACTGACATTAAATTATACAAAACGTTTTCTGTTTTAGGTCGGTAGGGATTACCGTAATACTTTATGCTACCTAAATGCCAGAATAATCAGAGATAGACCTATAGTTTTTATTGCTTTATTCACATTCACAAAAACGGCAAGATGCTAGTAGAATTAATAGAAGAAATTAAAAATCGCACAGAACACAAAAAAAATGGCAGTAGGAATATTTGTAGACCTAAAAACAGCATTTGATACTGTTGATTAGAATACATTATTGATTAAACTTGAAAAGTATGGCATAAGAGGGTTGGGTTGAGCTGCCTCGAAAGCTACTTAATGAACAGGTACCATTTTGTGTAAATAAATGAACATGAATCAGCATACAGGGAAATCCCATGTGGAGTACCACATGGGATAGCACCAACGTCCTTTATAATGTGCATTGATGACATATGTAAAGTATCAAATTTGACATTTTTGTTGCTTGCCGATGATCCAGATATTCTTTTGTTCTGGGAAAAGTTTCCAGCAGATCTTGGAAATGATTACAAGTGAAACAAACAAATTAAAAATGTGTTTTGAATAAATAAATGTGAGTAAAACTAAGATTATATTATTTCAATCCCAAAAACTCACATGGAAAGAAAAGGACAATTAGAAAAATTTTATTGATAAAATTTTTTAAGACTTTGGCGCTCAGACCTCGGCAGGCAACATTAGCTCTGAATTATACTTTAATATGCATAAGCAGGTGTATGAGAATAGGGATGTTTCCCCCAGGCCTGAAACTGGTGGTGCAGTGGAGATAGATGAAGTTGGTTCAGTTCATAGACGCTGGTTGGCGAGACGATCTGCTTGAGCTGTATTGATGGGATCCAGTAGACTGCATGAGCTGATACCAGTGCTTCACTCAGGGACCCAGAAAGATAGATGTCCAGCTTGGATAAACACAGGTTTGCATGAACTGTCCATGATGAGCAAGCATGAAGCGACAGTGGAGAGGAAAAACTCCCCTTTGGGAAGAAACCTGTGGCAGAACCAAGCTCAACATGGCAGTCTTTTGCCGGACCGATTGAGATATGACAGGGAATGCAGTAAGAGTCCGTGAGGAATTACACTCTGATAGGGAGGAGGGTGAAGGAGCACCATGGAAAAACCAGATGGAGCTTGGCTACGATGGTGGAGAAGGGGATGGAGGTGGGTTGAATCAGGGTCATCTGAGTCCAAATCAGACATTGCGCAACCACTGTTTGCGCTTTGGCTGGGTAGCAGGATGAGACGTGGATTTGAAGTTCTTTTAAGATCAACCCAGGATGCTGATTGGGCTTCGTGGAGGTGTAGTTCAAAGCCCATTGGCTTGTGTCGAAGGCGGATGAGCCTCTGATTGGATGAATGTAAGTAATTCAGTTTCTTCAGTTGAATTTCCTCTAGGCTTCATTTAACATTTATTTCACCAAGAAAATCCCATGTAGATTAAGAATCTCTTTTACAAGCGAATTCTGGCCAAGACTGGCAGCAGCACACAAAGTTTAGGTAACATCCACAACATTATTTGGAAGGCATAAAATAGAATTTCATGTGCAACTAGAAATTAACAACGCACAAATAGAGTAAATTAAATAAAATCTCTTGGTGTAAACCTGGATCACAAACTCTGATGGAAAAGTCATGTTGGTGATGTAAGAGCAAAATTGGCAAAATGCACAGCAATTCTTGGAAGAATAACCCATAGTCTGGATCCTAAATTGCTGTATATTCTACACCCATCAATATTTTCACCATAACTATCTTATTTTGCAGAGGTGTGTGGAAATAGCTCGAGCCGACATTCAAATTCTGAAAAAAGCAATAAAGAACTCACACAAAGTAGGATACAAACAACATACAAATGCATTATTTATAAAATGACGTAAATTGAATTTTCTGGCTTTTTTAAAACCATGCAGATAATATACAAAGCAAGACATAATTTATTACAAAAAAAAACATGCAGGAAATGTTCAAAGAAAGAGATGGAGGATGCAATTCAAGAGGAAATATACATTTTAAAAAACATAAAAATAAGAACAACAATAAAAGGGTTTGCATATGAAGTTGTGGAGTGACTTTGTGGATCACTTTAGATATAAAGATTAAGTACAATATATATTTTAAAAAGCAGCATTAAAAGCCAGATTACATATTGCAAATAGATATGTTGTGTTTTCTGATTAAACTAAAATTGAAGATTTTGTGGGTCAAATTGGTCCTTTAAGGCTAAAGCAGTGTTCCAAATAGACAACGACCCCGTGCTTACTGACAAATCAGTTGTAAGGGGCTTAAGGACAACAAGTTGATGTTTTGGACTGGCCATCATAATGCCCTGATCTCAGTCCCATAAAATGTGGGGCAGAGCTGAGGGATGTGAGAGCCAGGCAGACAACAAAACTGTCTCAATTATACCACTTCTGTCAGAAGGAATGGACCAAAACTACAGTCAACTACAGCTCGTGGAACTAAATGCTTAACCAAAATGTTTGATCGAAGTTATTTAGTTTAAAAGCTCATACCATCAAATATTAAGAAATGTAGGTCAACAAAAGGTCTCTAAAAATGTCTCATTGTCCTAGCATTTAGCACATAGTAAAAAAACTGGTCAACCTATCGGAAAGAGGAAAAGAAGGACGGTTTAGTCTGATTTATTGTTATACTGTGTAATGGTACATTTAATACACAGCTATTATTTGTAAGTGTTCTCCTTACAGAGAGTTGGAGGGGTGGATGTGTGTGCATCTTTTATTGTGTTACAGCCTGTCATGAAAAGTTGATTTAATGAAGCTTTGCAAGGAAGAATGCTGTTTGAATTCAAGGTTACAAAGGGATTTATTATTTTGGCCTACTCCATCCTGATAAATCCTGATCAGTTCCAGGTGCTACAGTGAAACATCAGATCAAAGGAACCTCTTTGTTAATGACTCTGTAAATGTAAATATGTGTGAGAAAGCTCAGAGGAGCTCAGAGCTTGCATGCACATTGCTTTGTTTATCTTCTCCCTGTACCTATATAGGCTTAGTAAAGCGCTTCAAAATTTGCTCACTTAATTTTTTTGAAAATTAAGTGAGCATGGAAATAAATGGAAATAATTACTTTTATAATTCGGCTTTGGGGTTTTGGAATTTGCATGTTTTTGCCTCTCAGCCATCGATCAGTGAGGAAAGGTAACCTGGCCAGCCAGACTGACTAACACTACGTGTGTTTAGCACACAGCTTGTCAGTCTGGACAGGCCAACCATAACAGTCAAGATGGAGGCTGCAATGGAGCAACGCTTTAATGATGTCCTTTATTATGTCCTGAATGTCACAGCTTTTGGCTGTGATTCTATGTCTCTGCTGCTAATGTTAAACTTCGCTCCCTTTGCTCCTCTGGCAATTATCCCCTGATTTCCTGCACCTGTGATTTCTCTAATTAGGGGCGCTGCTACACCTGTGTGTTGCCTATAGGCGCCAGCTTCTCGCAAACCGTAGTGTGAGTAGACCTTCCAGCAGCGGTCCTTGACTGCCTTCCTGTGAGTGACTGTGTATGTTTGGACTCCTGCCTGTTTGCCTCGCCCTTGTAGGACTCTCCTTTTTGTTCTCAGTTTCTGGACATCGACCTTTGCCTGTTGCCCGACTCCGTCTCTCTGCCAGGCCCTCCTGTATTTCTCCTGTACTTCTGCCCTGAGGATCTAGACCAGGGGTGTCCAGCTCCGGTCCTCGAGAGCCGGTGTCCTGCAACCTTTAGATGTGTCCCTGGTTTGACTTGCCTGAGTCAAATAATCAGTTAATTAGCAGGACTCTGAAGAACCTGACTGCATACTGAGGAGCTAATTGTGCTATTTGATTCAGGTGTGTAGGGCCAGGGAAACCTCTAAAAGTTCCAGGACACCGGTTCTCTCGAGGACCGGAGTAGGCCACCCCTGGTCTAGACCCTGGACCAGACTCTGCACTCTGCCTGTTGTATTCCTCCTCTGATACCTCAGCTTGCTTCAGAATCCCCATGCATAACCATGGACTGTCCCCAGATTTTCTCCACTGTATCTAGTTGAGTTTTGGACCCTGCTTCTGCAAGCAAAGGATAAGCCGAGATCCTCCTGGAACCACTTCTTGGATTCAATGCTACACCACGGATTCAAGAGAGGTTAGTGACTTTAATACAATGCTCAACAATTCCCACTGTTGGACTCACAGCCACTAACCTCTCTCTCTTCCTTTGAGAGGTTGCAGACGTTTCCCACACTGGCTACACCTATTTCTCCAATAAATCTCTTAAAAGTATTTGGGTCTGGTTAAATTTCGGTCCAAATTCTGGTTCATTACACTAAATGAGCTGGATATAGCTTTAAAAACTCAACATCTGGCTGTGTTTAAAAGCAAAAACAGAGCATGTTGCTTGGAGTTTGTCATATCTGTAGTTACAGAGTCTGATTGGTTCTGACCTGTTTCCGCTGAGTAATAACAGATCGGATCTCTGTTATTAAGGAATAAAGACTGATATTTGCAACTTATAACAAGAGTCAGACTGTTTAATATCTTTGACTTTAGCCTACAGAACCACACATCAATCTGGGACTGAAATCCTCTGCAGACACCAGATCAGGACAGTGTGATGGTGGAAAAAGATTGATTTGTGTGCTGCAGTGTCTGGGATTAAAAACTTGAAGGTGTGTTTCCAATAATTAATACACACTTTACATGCACTGATACTCATATGTTCACGCAACTAAAGAAATGTTAGTTCAAAGAAAAGACTTGAAGGTCATTTTAGAAAAATGGGTTTTACATAGCATCTCTTATCTTGAAACTAACCTGCACTACAGAAGGTTCAGTTTCTAGCATAGGCTGCCATGACAACATGGCCCAATAAATGGGAAACACATTCATTAAACCCGACATGGCCTTGCTAAGCCACTAATCCTGCTTTGGAGCACAGGCACCATGAGGCTGATTCACATATGTCCCAAGCTGTCATCTATGCTTAACTGCAAACCATGTTTATGTGAAAAAAGATAAAACTTCCTTAGAAGTGCTTTGGCATGTTTTATTTTCATTGTAAAACTAGACCGGCACCAAGAAATCAGATGTTGTCCAGGATTTGACCATTATTAGTGTGACAGCTGGTCAGGGCAGCAAAAATGCAGTGAACAGAGAGAGACTGACCGAGAGAGGGGATAACAGGAAGGTAGAATATGTTACAGCAAAGTTGTTCTGTTTTGTCTATTTAGGCTTTCAACCTCAGTCTGTTATGGAACATACTGGGTTTGGACGTGCTGGCAGCATTTTGGATTTCTTATAGTTAAGAAAATAATCCATGTTCTGTAGCGCAGTGGTTATCAACCTTGGCTCTGAGGGACACTGTCCTTCATGTTTTGGATGTTTCTCTTTTCCTCTCCAGCAAACCTGAATCGAACGATTGCATGATTTCTTCAGAACACTACAAACTGCTGCAGAGGATTAAAAACCACTGCTTTAGGGAACAAAAACAGAGTTTAGATCAGCTGTCTTACCCACGCTAATTGCTAGAATAAGATGCAATAGAAAGCTTAAAATTTTGATTCTGTATTCATTTCGTATTGATGGTTTTTAAAACAGACACGGTTTTATTGCAACTGCTCTCCGGCACATGTGGCATGATATTGCCTCTGCGCTGATGACTTCACGCAGCAGGTAAGCTGGAAAAAAATATCCTTTTCTTATTCTGTTTTATTTCAGTTTTTAGAGAAATTTGAGCTAAATTCTGTATTAGCAGGTCAAAGATGAGTAAATGTCTGCTAACCTTATCTTTGTTTAGAAATAAGTGTCAAAATGCATCTAAAGTTAAATGAAGGATTTATGAATCCAATCTTTCGTGTGATCAAGAAACATCTTGTTCAAATCTCAATGAACACCTTTTGTCACTGGAAGTTTATTTTACTGTGATAAGGTGTGGGCAGGTAGCTAGGCTACATGTGAAAACTAACTAATACACAAATGTAAAAGGTTACTACTTAAAGGCAGCCGTTGTTATGTTTGGATAGAAAATGAACCAAAAAGAGATTTATGAATGACACTAAAAAAAGATGTAAAGTTGATTCAAACAAACCAGGAGGTTAATAACACTGTCACAATAAAAAAGAAACCCATGCACCAAAGCAATATGTCCTTTGAACACATTTCTCTAATTAATAAAGTACACTGCCTGTTTAATTTATTGTTTTCCTTTGCCTGGAAAAATTCTGAACCCATTTCCTTTCAGTCTTGTTTTCTTAACAACATTCAAAACTTCTCTATGAAACACTCCAAAACACCTTAATAGAAATTCATAGAGCTTTCTTCCAAGCTTGCCACTCTTTCAAAATGATTTGTGGAATACATGGCCAGTAATCGTCCTGTTATCAGATACTTCCACCTGAGCAGCGCATCTCTGTTGCTCCTTCAGAGTTTCCCTTGTCCTCTTGTGTGCTTCTCTGCATCGTGCTCTATTTTACCTCCCTGTTAGTATCGGTGCATGGCCACATCTTGGCAGACATGGAGTTGTGCCCTACTTGTTCCATTTGCAGATAATGCACTAAACAATTGTTTTATAACCTACAGACTTTCTCCCTGACCAGTCTGCTGTCCTCTGTGATCTTCATCATGCTGTCTGCGAACAAATGTCCTTTCTCAGATCAGCTGCATTTATACACACATTACGTTCCTGCATTTCATAAATAGGTGACCCCTGAGGGCAATTTGTTCCAATGAAATTTAATAGATGTGTCAGAGTGAATGCAGGAGGATCTAAATACAAAACTCACTTTGCCTTTATTTTTATGTAAAAAATCTCTGAAAACCATGTCATTTTACTTCTCAAATCTGCATTGCTTAGTGTTGGTCTATCATGTAAAATACATTAAAATTGGGGTTTTAGTGAAGCAAACTGACTATTTTTCATAGGCACTTTACCTTGGCTTATCTGCTTTTGAATAACAAAGGGAATGTACAAAGAATTAGTGGAAGTCAAGAAAAAAAATAACACAAAGAGGAATGAACGAGGAGGTAGTACAAGACACCAGTTCTGGCAGCTATGATGGAGATGTCTGGCTGATTAAAATGCGCACAGATGCGTCGAGCAGTAATTAGGTTAGACGTCTGCGTAATCAATGCACCTGTAATGGTTTTCCCATCATTTCTTCCTGACAACATTCCCTTAAATACGTGACTCAGACACACACACACTCGGATGATTTGATGTTGTTTTTCAAGGGGATTATCATGGATGAAAAATGTTAATGGTCTTAATGAACAGGGTGGCTGACTTCTGAAGTTTCCCTTTCCTCCCAGACTCTGATGACTGATTAAAGCTGAAAAGGAGAAGAGAGGAAAATCTGCAAGGTGAGGCCCAGCGTCTCTCTGAGTGCCAAATTCCAGCTGAGTGGGAAGAAAATCACAGAAAGCAGCGAGGGAAGCTGGTGGATGTGGATAATTAGGAATGAAGTGGAAGGAAACTGAGATATTAGGCAAATTTAACGGGTGGGGGTAGAAGAGACCTACAGAGAAAATTATAGGCCTTACCTGTTTTTTATGCTTTACCACCATTAACAGAAAAAGTCAGTGTGAGGTCAAAAAGACTTTAAATGAACCAGCTGTAGTCCCATTTAGACCTGAATGTTCCTCTCACTGAGTGCCAGCAGACATCTGTGGGTAGTAAATACCTCTTACTCTATGGGCTCAGGAACCATTTCTCTGCTTCATCTCTGTAACCAGCGATTTACGAAGAAGTGGTTGGGATTCTGTGACTTAAAGTGGGTTGGTTGTTACATGTTCTGTTGGCATCTAGGAATGATAAGGATGCCAGTATATTCAAACCCATACAAGGTTCAATTCAACTTATTTACATAACACCAATTCACAACACGTCATCTCAAAGCACTTTACAAAAACAGGGATTCGAATCACACATACTGTATTTCAAGCATTTATGATCGATACAACTCCATCTTAAGACCCTCCTGCAAACAGCCCCCCTTATGCCCCACCCCCAGTCCAGCATTCTTGATTTTTATAGATTCATGTTTTGTGGTTGGTTATTTATCTGATCCAAAGTCAGATTAAATGTGGGTTTCATGCCTGTTCTCATGTCTATCAAACTGGCCCTGGATCTGTGCCACACCTTTGGTAGAAACAAAGAATTCTCATGGACCTGCATCTACTTTATAATGCAATTTGATTGGTCGGACTACAGACTGTGTGTTACTCAGGCTGCTGGCCAGGCACTAGCTAAAAGCCACTGAGAAGAGTGAACAAAATAGACAGCTTTATTGTACCTACCCACTCCACCACAACCTGACGATGAGACAGGAAAAATTGTTGTTATCGCAGCTGCGCAACTATGCGTAGTCACGCACAGGCAGGGATGGACTGACAGTCCAGGGCTGTCAGCCTGCCTTGTTCATTACTCAAACTGGGCTACAATAAAGGGACACGGCTTATTTCAGTGCAATTGCGGAGGCAAGAGAGGAGCCAGGTGCGTGTGTGCATACAGCAAGAGATAACATAACCCGGGCTGAAGTTAGCAGTAAAAGCTAAATGCTGACCTAGAATGGACTGGTTATAAGTCATGGCTAATCATTAATAAAACAATTTAAAAAATGTAATTCTGGTTACAAAATGACAATACAACTCTTGTTATAGCAAGAAATCAGTAATTTACTCTAACAATCATCAGCAGGGTTCTCTGAGGAACAGACTTTCACCTGATATTCAGGTAGACTTAAAAGCTCTGGCTATGATAGAAAACAAAAGGAACCCTATTTGGGAGCTTCTAGATGGATTTGCATCGAGATAAGAAAATTATAAGGTGTTTGATACAGTGAAATTCAAAGCAATTATTCCTAAAGTAGCTAAAAATATATAATCACCATGTTGCTTTTCATTCCTGCATCAGGTCCAATTATCTGCTGACAGAAAAAGGTTTTGCACAATAAACTGAGAAAATATAACACATCTGCACTTTAAGTTCAAAGGTGAGCCTCCCTCTTCTCTACCACATTTTTCTGTGCCAATTCAGTTGGGTTGTTTAAAGTTGAAGCAATAAAAAGAAATGAACCATAGCAAATGATCACAAAAAAAGACCTATTAAATATTAACGAATTGCTTTATTTTTCTCAACAATATGTGTATTATGTAATATTATCCATCCATCCATTTTCTGACCCGCTTAACCCCTCATGGGGGCATAAAATAATACATTTTATTCAAAATAAAACAGATACTATTATATGTATACAGTATCAGTAACTGAAATATTAATACTGATAACAAGACAAAAGGTGAGGGTCCAAGGAAGGTCTAGGATGATGCTATACTTTCCACTCTGGTAAAGAGGTTTTCTCCACAACGGACTGGGGGTTTGAGAAGACTGAACAGACATTCTGTATATCCCAATGTAAGGCATCTCAGGCAGCAGCCCCATCCTGACTCCTTTAATGAATATAACTAATTGCCATGACAATTTTCAGAAACTGTAACACAGAGAGTGAACAGAACAGAGAGGCTATTGAGTTTTGTATGAATACGAAAGTGTTTTAATGGATTAAGCTACTGAACCATTATCACCATCTCCAGCATCTTAACACTATTATGTGAAACAGAAACATATGTTTGTTGACCTGTTTACAGATCAGTTTTTCTTTGTCCAATAATGCTCATGCGTTTCTGAGAATCTCCATCTGACACAAGCTTTCAATATAAAAGGGTCCTAAAAATAAAAAAATGTATTAAGTGAGAGTCCCAAATTCACGTTAATGTCTTACTCATTAGACCTTCAGAACCTATCAGCAAGAAGACACTTAGAACTGGGAAGGCTGATAGTTTTCTATTTCCATTATTTCATTATATTGTTGTAAACTCACAATGTCATCCTCGTCGGCCTAATTTAGATTGTTACGTTTTGCTATTTTTCCTGCTTCTAAAACATAAACTTGGAGACAAAGTATTCACTTCCTCCCTGATAGTACATCCAACCCATGAACACGTGGCATGATGGAGAAATCACGCCTCTGATCAAGTCCACCTGTCAGTGGTCATAATGTTCTGTCTGATCTGTGTGTTTTTAAATAGTTTCAATTTCCTCTGTTTAAACTCTCTCTTTTTTTCCTCTTTAAGTCAAACCGAAAAGTAGATATCTGAATCATACTATGTTCTCTTTTGTACCATTTTCTTAGACTTTGTCTTTATTCCTTTTTCCTGTTTCTGTCACCTGATGGAAATAAAAAGACTAAAACTATTTCCAGGGTAAGCATTAACGTAATTTGTTGCACACTCGTCTGATTTAACAGGTACTCGTGTTGTAGGTTGTCAGATAATGACCGTAACTCCCAGTGATTCACAAGAAGTAAACCAAATTCCAAATTTCAAATTTCAAGTAAGATTTCACAGAGCCTGGCTCCTCTGTGTGGTTGGCAGGTTAAGGATTTGTACCTTTGTTTCACCAGGTAGATAGTTAATTTTCTAACTCAGGGTTATGGTGTGGATATTGCTGATTGTTGAGACACTAAGTTAAGTTAAAAAGGCCATGCAGCATGGAGGAAGCTGAAGCACAGGGAGCAATCGGTAAAGAAGGAGTTAAAGCTGTTATAACTTGTTTAGGGTTATGCTCACATTGCTGCAATGTTGGTGAAATACCAAGGCAGACAGAGCTCAGCAGGTGAGTAATCAAGAACAAAGCAGACATTTGGACTTTGGATCTGATTAGGCTAACAGAGCAAAACTAATTTGTAAAAATGGATAAATATTTTGGTCTGACTAAATTTAATGACATTAATGTATTATATGTATTCACCAAGATCTAATGTCAGAGACCTCTGTTAATAAAATGTCAAAGAAGCTACAACAGCCCGGCCACATTAACAGAATTAATGAGACATTACCATGTTAGCTTTCAGCTGTCAGAATGCATTTATTCTCACTAAAAACAAATAAAATGGAGACTCTCTTGTCAGAGAAAATACATAGATATTCATAATGAACAAATACAATAAACACCAAAAAATAAACAGCTACTTGGCAGAAATGAAAAAGAAAGCATAATCATGCATTGTTACAAAGCAGTTAATAGGATTTTTATCAGAGATGTTCACATGTATTTTTAAGTCATTAAGGGGCAACTCCAAGTCTAAGTATCAAGCCTAAAGCCACAAGTCTAAGGCCTGGTCCACACGTAGCCAGATATCTGTGAAAACAAACACATTTTTATGCGGTTAGGCCCTTCATCCACACATAAACAGCGTTTTGCATCTCTAAAAACTAATGATTCTGAAAACAGTGGCCCAAGTGGAGATTTCTAAAAACTCTGTTTTTCAGCCTGAGTGAGTACATGACAAGACAGAGTTTTAGGGTCGAGTGTGTCATACAGTGCTGACGTCACATGTGTGACCATTGTTATAGACTTGGCCCATACAGTGGAGTAAAAAAACTAATGCTGTCAGAGAGGAGCTGATTTCTACATCGGTGTGATTGACTGTTGACAAAATGAGTCTAATCAATGTTTAATTGGACCAATTCACTAGCCAAGGGTATTTCCAACATGTTACCTCGACACCTCACAACATTTTCTGTCTTTAGCTCGGTTTTGAGACTTCAAAGTAAAAGCCTACATTGAACATTATAAACATTACAGTTGGTACAGAGGCTTTTTTGTGTGTTTTTAAAAGCTCAGCTGCTCCCATATGTTGAGGTGCAAAGGAGAAAAATTGCTTGAAGGTCAGCTGTTTTACACAGGCACAATGCTGTTCAACATTGCATTTATTCTGAAGGACTCTGACTGGCTGACCTTGTTTTTCGCCTTGCGTACACTGCAACCTATGCATCTGGCAACTTGGGATCAAACCCTGAGGAAGAACAGCAACTAAGCATAGTCTTAATGAAAAATAAGACCAAAAAATGGTCTTCACTTTACTTCAAAGTCCTCACTTTACTAGTAAAATGAGCAAAAACTGTTCTTACTCAGCTGCAAGTAAAAGATCAAACACACACATATATATTCTTCTTTCATGTACATAGTGAGGACAGTGCCTTGTCTTCCATAGACTTCCATTTATCTTCAAGCCTTTCTAAGGCCTAACCCTGACCCTAACCCTAACCTTATATGGGTTTATAAATAGTGTTAAACCTAACCTCTAGCCCAGAATTTATATCAAAGACCTCACTTTACTGGTAAAATTAGCACAAAATGTTCTCGCACAGCTGCAAGTACAAGAACACACACAGGCAACAGTTTGACAGACAGAAAAAAGGATCCTGAAAAGCCAGAGGAACTTGTTATACATTAGATGATAAACAGAATCATGCCTTTCTCAGGTCCTATGTTTCGTCTTTGTTGGATTTCTTTCTTTCTATAGAAAGACATGAGTATCAAATACGGTTTATCTGCTGGATATATTTTTTTTGGGCCTCTTTGACTTTACTTTGTCCTAAGCTTTCATGCATTTTAGTGGGCAAATACTGCATGATATGCTGACATTTTAAACTGAGTGCAAAAGAGACCAACAGCCACAGAAAATCTGTGAAAGATTTTCAGCGTTATAAAATAAATTTTGCCTTGAAATCAAAGCATAAAATAAAGTAAAGGAGGTTAGTTTCTAACAGCTCTATTGATAAAAACGTCTAATTCATCAGTCTGCAGGTGAAAATGCCCTCTGACAGCATTGACCAGATTTGTTTTGTTTTTTTCTAGAGAATGACGAAAATGAATTGTGTTCATCTTTTCACCCTGAATCCAAGGTCAATGGGATTTTTAAATACAACAGTAAAGGGGATCATACCATGAGGGAGAGCAGAACAACAAGATCTATGTTCAGTTGTGTTTAAAATAACAGCAATTCAACATCACTGCCAAATCAGTCAGTTTTGGTAGAAATTACATTGCTTTTTGGCAGTTAATTAACCATGGCTGGTTAACTGCTGGTGCCAAAAGTTGGTTATACAACTAAATGTTTTTAATGTATTAGTTGATTGATTCAGAGGAAAGCTAACTCTTAAAACATGTTTCACGTTACAGAGTAAACATCTTGGTTTGTAAAGAAAAGTGCTTTTGTTTACTAGTTTAATTTTCTCTAACCTCGTTTTCTGAAGAACAACGTTGATGAATTTGTCTTCATCAAATTTGTTTGGAATAAAAATGTGAAGCTATACAAACTTTGTTAAACACACTGCTTTTATTTTGAACACAAAAGCATGTTTTCTGTGCCTGAAATAAAGCTATAAAATAGCTATATTTTTAAACCACCTTATACTGTAGCAACAAGAAGAGACAACTGCTTTGGCTGAGTGTTTCAGTCTTTGGTTCTTGGACACTTAAGCTCAAGCTTAACACCATTACTGGGACAGTTTAGTTGTGACCAACCATTGATTACCGTTTCTACATGTGAATTGTCAACAAGATTGTTTGAAATAGTAAATTCCAAAGGTAATTGGATGACCTCGTAGACCTAAAGTCCACATTCATCAAGCTCACTACAAAGTAGGTAAAATACTTCAAGTAGGCCTATTTGTTTTTTGTTGTTTATCCCCTAGTGTGTGACTAAAAAAAAAAAGAGTTTCATCAGGGGAAAAAGATTTGAGCAAACTGTCAGGCTTGCCACTGATAAACTCAGCTCTCTTAGCTGATGGTAAGTAATCAAAATCAGACAATTTTCCCTTAATCTGTTTGGGCTTACAGATCAAACAAATAATAAATCTGATTTTCTTTTCTTCCCTGTTAATAATACATTAACTGAAAATTGCAAAATTTGTAGTTGTAAAATAGAAGAAAATAAAACTGCATGTTTCTTGGTTTTGAGTTGTGTAAAATTTCCATAAACGTTAGGGACATGTGCTTTGATACAGAAATGTGGCAAATCTCTTTTTATTCCTTCATTATCTGTTCAACATAAAACCCCTATCTCTATGAGGAAATCTGAAACTCATTAGCTTCATGGTGAACATTTCATACATTTAATGGTTGAAATAAAACCTTACAACATTGTATTACATAGAAAGATAACTGGACTCTGTCAAAGTTGGAATCAATAGCTCAGACCTCAAAGAAAACTAGAAATCAGTATCTCCCAGTATAAGCATGCAACCATGTTTTTTTAAGAAAACTATTTAAGCATACCACTCTTAAAAAACAAACAGTATCACTTCAAGGCCTATAAAGCCTTATAAAAAAAGCACTGTCAGGATGTAAAAAAAAAACAATAATACATAAACAAATTAAAGAATGTATTCATTGTGGGAATATGAAGGTAAATTGTTTTCCACTTGCATCTCAATCAATGACAAGTACAATTTCACACAGCACAATTACTGATACAACTGTCATAGTTTGCAGGCAATCCACCAACATCAACTATGCATCTATTTAAAAAACGAGACTCAAATGATGCATTAGAGATGCAATGATCACCATATGCATTTGCAGCATATTTCTGTGCTGCTGTTTTCATAAAGCCATAAAGACCTGCCAATACTGAGTGTAGCTGATTATGGAATTTATATTGTCTTTGGTATTGTTTATTGGTGAGTATCACAGCTAGCATGGCCAGCAATAGTAAAACAGCATTTACTGATTGTGTATTCCTTCAACAAAATAGGGCATTATCTCAGCTCTGAGACCATCAGCCAGTCAGTCGTGAAGGATGGCCATTCAGACGGCCTGCCAAAGGTTTATTTCTGTTAAAGGGGAGTTTTGTTTTTTGATAACGCCACACGCTTGCTTAGTATGAGGCATTGCTGCAAACGTTTTTAACCAATTTGAATTATAAACTGAAGTTAACTGCATTGTTTGATAATTACCACCAATTAGAATTTATGTAATTGCTTTACAATCTGTCTGTAGGATTCGATAGAAAGAACTTTGGAAAGTGCCTTGAGGTATTTTTTGTGTGGTGAATTGGTGCTTGAATTTCCAAAATACAGGCAACACTTCCAAACCCAGCATAAACAATGACAAAGGCTCTCACAGCTTTATTAACTTACAGTAAACGCTCCCACTTGCATACTGGACGCACTGTCCAAGTATGTTGTCATTGCGGACGTTTTAGACTTCATACTCAAGCATACAAATTTACTATATTTCTTGTGACAAATTTCTATATTTCCCACACTTTCTGCCCGTGGGATGAGAAAGGGGAAGTTTGATGATCTAATTGAGCGCCTAGTGACGTTTCTTCTCCACCATGCACCCACTGCACCTGTCAGTGTGGCACAAAGTGGCACTGTAGGTCCTCATGACTGACCACTTGAAGCAGCTTAATGTCACATGTAAAAGTTAATTAAATAGTTTTAAAGTAAAGACTTCTTCCCGGCGAGCAGCTAACAGAGTGATGTTACGTATGCGGTCATAAAAATTGAGCATTGTGTGCACATGTCCGGCAGACGTCCGGTTTGAGTCCACATTGAGTCTGGCTCAAATACGTTTGCAGACTCAAGTAAGCCTAAATGCTTCGATATGTTGTGAGAAATGCAGTTTTCTTTTAAACAACTTCTTACATCTCTGTGCTTCTTCTGATTTCATATTGTTAACTACTGCACTGATACTAAAAAAGCTAACTGGATCATCTCATAGTAATAACTTCCAAAGTGAATGGTCTGTTGTGAGCACAACCTAGCAGCACTGTACAAGCTAATGTATGTTTCGTGGACTAATTGGAAAAATATCTAATTGTTGTTGTTATGGCCAGTCACCAGTCAGGACCGGTAAAGCTGAAAATTGGCCAATTCCACTCAACATCAGATTTCCCGGAGAATCCATTTTAATAGTTTACCAAATTCATGTACAACATTCAACAGAGACTCTACAATGTGAGCAATAACTGTTGCCTGTTATATCTGTTTTAATCAAGTTTTTTGTCTAGTACAAGTGAAATAGTTGTCAAACTTTCTAAAATGCAGTTTTGTTATGTGATTTTCTAAATTTTTTAACAAATACAATGGTGATAAATAAGCATGAAGAGATTTGCCATGTAGAAATCTTTTACCTTTATCAATTCACCCCAGAGTAACTTGATACATTCAGTTAGATGGTTTGCTTTAATTTAAGGTGTGGTGCGTGAGTGTGAAGGTAAAACACTAAACACTACAACATAGGTTAATTTTTCATTTGGCCAGAGGAACATGAATATTAATTAATTTAGTGTTTAAACTTGATTAAAAGTGTCGTACAAGATTACCATGGTTATATAAAATAAGTAGTAGCTCTACCTTCCCTTCCTCTCCAGGGTTCCTGCTGCATATATTTGATTGTAGGGCACCGCCACACAAAAATAAAAGTGGCCACACCTTCAGAATGAACTCAAAGATATGTTAAAGCAATGTAAAGCATATGATATATCAGAGCTACTATAATTTTTGTGCACTTATTCCAATCATAATTAGAGTTTACAATGAAGTTAGACATCATAAAATGTTAAAGTTTACTTTTTTTTTAAGAACCAACCGCTCCGGCTCCTGTCCGTCTCGCTGCTAGTGTACGAACCTACTGGTGACGATTGGATGCTGTGCTCGTACTGAAGGAAAAAAGGACAACACTCCAATGATGCCATTTTAGTTGCTCTGTCACTGTATTTGGGGACTTTTCAGACCCCTCTATCAACTTGTATCCAACAAAGCTACTAGAAACAAGTCTAGTGAATTTTCTTTGTGTTTTTGGCAATTTAGCAACGTCACATGAAAGCCGCAAACTGTATAACATTACTGAGTCAGGATAGCTGCTAGAGCTGTGTGGGTTCTGCTTTTTCCTCATCCCTGTCTCACTGGCACAGGCAGCTGCTGTGAGACCTCCCCTGCTTTCCTCAGCACTGTTGCACATGCACAGGCGTCTGCCTCATTCTGAAAGGCCTGCATGCAGTCACAGTCCAGAACAGCGAGGAGACCTGCTCTGCTTACACATTGCAAATGTATAACGCAAAGCTGCTGCTGATTCCTAGCCTGGCCAGCCAGACTGAATTACACTAAGCGGAAACCAGTCTGGTAAGGCTCCATTCCCAATCACAGAGCGGGAGTCGGGACTTTACGATTACTCATAATGCAGCATTGCCTGTCTGCTACCATAATCCTCTGATTTTTTTTAGACAAAAGCAGCAAAAAGATTGTTCACTGGAGAGTTTACTCGATGGCATGACATGTTGTACGGACTAAAAATTGAAAAAACAGAGCGTGTCACTTGGAGGTTTTTTGCGTCACATCTGTAGTTATCCGACCCTGTTAGTCCCGCCTTGAAAATTGGGCTCTACCAGCTCCTTACTAGACTGATATACAGTGTATACGGTGTAAGTCAGGCTGGCCAGACTAGATTATTACACTCTGGATTACAAAGCTGGATATAAATATAATACATTTAGTTTTTAATAGTCTCTTTTTTTCCCCTCTGAAACTGTTGCACAGATGACTTCATTACCGCACACCTTGAATCACTTATTCACCTCGCTCAATGGGTGTGCCTCTGATTACTATGTTTTTGGTCAAATTAGGTAGTGTGCATTTAAGCAATTTATACATATTCATACATTATTTCATAAAGTAATGGTAACGTATGTTGCATTTCAATTAGATTTTAATGACAGTGGACCACCACAGCTAAAAGCTAGAAATCCTAGAGGAAACCTGGCTCTCTGCCTTCTTTGTGCACATTAATGTCAGTTCGTGAAAAAACCTGCTAACTTCATGTACCTATTAGACAGGAACGGACAGAGAGAGAACACAACAAGATTGATCCTGTTGTCGATATTCAAACAATCACAGAGAAATTTAATGCATGGTTGTATTACTACAACCATAATACAGTATATAGTTTGGATTTTTCATAGAAAGTCCATGTTATAAGCTATTCCTGACAGAAGTTGTAAGCTAAATGAGGAAAGCACTGAAAAATTAATTATCTGAACTATCCGATGTATCCCATTAGGTCCTATACTGTAACTAATATAATCCTGCAAATGGAATGTTACAGCAGGAATAGACATATAGTATGTATTTTATTCATTACTATTTTTTAGCTTAATGCACATTACAACGGCAACAAATTACTTACTTCCCTTTGTTAATTACATCCCTGATCTAAAGACAGTAAATCAGCAAAACACGAGGCCCTGCTGTGGCACCGCATCAGTAAATGTTAGCTATAAAAAATATTGGTATTTGTTAATATTAATAGTACTGGGCAAAATGCAAGAAATAAAAGTAATTAAACACATTTTAAAGATGCTTTTCAGAAATTAGTATTTAGTTTAGACTTTTGCGGGTAAACTGGCTGAGAGATGAGAAAAGGACAGAATATAACTGAGAACACAAAAAGAGTAACAACAGAAACAGGACATGTTTATTCTAAACTGTCAAGGATATTATTGTATAGATTTTTTGGGCAAGCGTAGAAGTAGTAGTGTTTAAGTCCATTAGGTAAGAGTCCAAGTGTGGAGCCCCACCAAAACCAATTCAATTTAACCTTTATATCAAGGTTAAAAAACTATTTGTTTAGATTGCCTTTAAATGTTAATGTTCAATTCAAACTGTTGTAGTTAATTAAAGCTTCTTTAGATTAAGTTTGTAGTCCAATTTATCTTGACCTACTGCTATTATTCCATGGCCTTTTCTTATGTTCTGTTCATGTGCACAGCACTTTTAATTGTCTTGTTGCTGAGGTGTGCTATAACAAACTTGCCTTGCCTTGTCTTCAAACTAACTCTCCACCACAATTACAGTGACAGTGAGAACCTTACTTCCAGTAGTTATGGAAATTGATATAATTTAGAATGTTTTAATATTCCTTTGGATCATTTGTTTGTTCAACGAAAAAATAGTTTACAGTACAAGTTTTATTTCTTTTTTCACATTTATTTCTTTTTTCACATTTTTCTCAAAATCCTTCACAAGTTTTTTTTATTATTATTAATTAATGTTCAACCACGTACGCTCCAAGCTTTCGTCTGCATTTTGATCCAACCCATAATCCACAAAATTGAACCTGACCTAAACCCTATCAAACTTAATCCATTAAAGCCCATATAACATTCTTGCCCATAATGAGTAAATAAGAACTTCTGCCAGATACAGTAACTGAAATTAACTTTGAACTACAGTATGATATTTAAATAACCCTGACAATAAAACTAGAAAAACACAAAACATTAAGGCCAGGTCTACCTAAAGCTACAGACCAAATTACATTCAGATCAGCAAAGAACACACAACATGACATTATATCACCGCAGGCAGATTTTGGTTTAAAGTGACGTAAATTGAAAGACTGAAAACTACTTACACAACACATAAAACTCACAGCTTATTTTGGTTTAAATTATTTACTGACCAAAATGTCTTTTCTGACAGGAAATTACATCCATTTTTTGGATATAATTTCTCATCCAGAGTTGTGTCTTGAATCTAATAGGGTGATGGTAGGAGGGCCTTTCAACCTCAAAGACTGAGATCATCAGAAAGTGGAGCCTTTATTGTTGTACTGCCAATAAAGATTTTTCCGTTTTATTATTTAGAAGAGTATAAATCATATTTGATATGTTCCCTATAATGTTGATTAAAAACAGAAATTATTTCCTTAAAAAATGTATAGTTTTTTACACTACTTTGCTGTCTTTACAGAAATCCCTATCTCATTTAAATTTATTAGACAAAATAACTGTTTTTATCTCTGCAACTAAATTTGCAGAGATATGAATAATGTCTGGCTTAAAATCAAACAAAACCCTGCAAACGTTATTTTTTGTTCATTATATAATGGTGAACTTGAATTATCACTAGTAATCTTGTACCATTGCGAGCCTATATAGAGCAGGTATTATTTATCTTTTCTGTGCTTTTCACAGGGGCTGCCATCTTGGGACCCTTGGTAAATCAAATCATGCTATGTCACTCAAATCATGTGAGAATATTCATAATCGGGACATACCAACTGCACAATGCCCCGGAGCAGGGACGTGCAGAGACCGTTGGAGGGGCAGGTGCTCAAAGTTAAAAGAGGGCACATGGGGCACGGATTTAAAACACGATACAGAAACATACCTTGCTATACATCCGGCTGAAATGTACCAACCCATACTATAAAGAATGTAACATGGAATCAAGGGCGTAGGTTTGATTTGAACTTTAATTTGAACTTTAACCCTAGGGACACTTCATTGCTCTGACATCATTGGTCCTACGCAATATGCATGCTCCTATTTCTTTATGCTTGACTTGAGCGTCAGGCCGTGTTTCTTCTGTCTAAAGAGAAAAGCAGTATTTCTTACTACATTTATACAAATTTTATAAGCACGACACACACTAGATGCTTTTTGTTAATCTGGTGGCCTAGTGGTTAGACCACTGAGATTGGGTCCCAGAGGTTCTGAGTTCAACTCCCACAGACCACCATTCTGGGTCCCTGAGCAAGACACTTAACCCCGATTGCTCCCCTGGCGCCGCACAGTGGCAGCCCACTGCTCACCAAGGGGATGGGTAAAGATGCAGAAGTTAATTTCTCCATTGTGAGATCAATAAAGTTCTATTATTATTATAAATTATAAAGCAGCGCCCGTTCTGATGAACGTTGAATTGAGACTTTTTTCCCACTTTGAAAAAGTTTGCATTTGAACTTACCAGCAACAGAGACCTATCAATTTTTACCATCTGCAACATTCCAAACACATTTCTTACATCATATATCTGAAGAGTAGATAACAGCTTCTCCTTACCTACATCTTCTCAGACGATTAAATTATTTCCCTAACAATAGTGAGTTGTCGATGTTTAAATGTGCAGTAAATCTTAATACATAAGGAGCATGGAGGACCCAATACTGTACTTTGAGTAAGATTGGTGACACCAAAACTGAATTGTTTCATGAGTGGTTGTCCATTTCATTACTCAAATGAGAACCACATACTATTGGTATATACTAGTAAGACTAATAAAGAACAGCAGATAAAACTTTCAGATATGTTAAGGCCTATATTAAATTAATTTTACGACCATATCAACAGATTAAATACTTTTTCCTTTTTTGGTGTACCAAATTACCCTCGTAATGAAGTCATATTTTATGGATTAAGTCCCTGATGATAAGAATGTCTAGCTCCGCCCCTGGTTTGCACTAATTTACTAATAGACAGTGTGGAAATCTTTGTACAATAAAAGCAATGTAAATGGTGTTCCTCGGTTGTATTTGTCGTAATTCTAATTCTAGAAGTAGAAATAGTGAAATAAATAGCACTATCATTATGTGAAACTCTAATTACGCTATTATAAATAAGTAAAAGTCTAAACAAAATATAGCAGTTGTTTAGGCAGCATATAGTGTTGTTGTGTTGTATATCATATAAAAGAAATATCACCTGCTATTTATACCTGAACTGCATCAGAGGGTCAACAAAAAAATTAAACAATAATAGCAACGAAATATTGGTAAAAGGGAAACCCTCACCTTTTCTTTTTCAGGCAGCTGTGGCTAAGAATCAGAATTTTTAATAGTCTACAGTCTTTGCTTTTCCATCTTTCCAGCCGGCTTCAGAACTCCAGCCTGGCACAAAATATTTAGTTTTATAAAACAGATTAGGTTTCTGTAGATAAATGCATTATACTTCAGAATTAGATGCTATTTTGAGATGCTAACGTTGGTTACTTACATTTCTCAAGTTCCATAAATCAAAACTCTCTCGCCTGCTTCTTTACAGAACTGCACTCAGCAGCTTTCACCTATTTTACTGCAGATAATTAGTTTCTTAACTGGGACTAGTTCCGTAGCCTAGTATTAATTGTGGTAACCACAGTATTCCTGTATGACTCAAAACTGAAATCTCCGCTCCAAGCAAGCACGCACACGGACAGACTAGAAAACAGCCAATCAGAAAGAGGGAAGGCGGGATTTAAAGCAGTATAACCAATGACAGTGGAGTTAAACAGCACAGTGCACAGTCAAGTGTGCTGCAGATTTAAAGGGGCAGGACCACTGAGCTATATAATACACTGACTGGAGTGCTGATTTTGCCGAAAAACTGAAGTCACTGGCCGCCATCTTGCTACTCCCTACTCTCACAGAATCCCATAGGATTTGGTTGCAACAACAAGCAGTTTTCTGGCTGAGTGAAAATATTTCACAGGTAATTCTATAGTCAGTGGATGTACTAACACTATCAACTACTAGGAAATTAGGTGCTGAAATATTTTACATGTTATTCATATTAAATATATATATATATATGTATATATAAGTATGTGTATATGTATATATGTATATATATGTATACACATATGTAAATATATGTTTTTGTACTTTGTTATTTATATATTTATAAATGTTAAACATATTATTTAAATGAATAAAATGCAAAATATTTCAGCACATGACTTTCTCAGTACTTGATATTTTTAGAACATAACATAAAAGTATATGGCATTTGACATTTTAAAAGTCTTAAGCCCCCCCCCTGAACATGGGAAAATCCTCGTTATTCGATGCTGTAGCTCACATATTCCCTAGTTACTGGGGGGAAATAGGGAGTACCAATATGGCGGCTGGTGGCTTCAAAACGACTCGTTCAAACAGACGGTGATTAGCACTCCAGTGTATAATATAGCTCAGTGGGCAGGACAGACTGGCCAGCGTGAGGCAGCGGAGCTGGGAGCTGCGAGAGGAAAAGTAGGGCAGAGTGAGGGTACGTTATGTGGATCATGTAACCAGCCACCCAGCCACGGTATATCTAAATTATTATTCTTTTGGACATGCACCATGCACACACACACCAACAAACACGCACACATAAAAAAAAATTAAAAAAAAAAAAAAAAAAAAAAAAAAAAAAAAAAAAAAAAAAATGACAAAAGGGCACTTTGGGCACCAAGGGGCAAAGGGGCAGGTGCTCAAGCCCCCTCCGCCCCCCCCTCTGCACGTCCCTGCCCCGGAGTACCAACATGGAATAGAGCCAAGGCAATAGTCCCCATTTTTTAACTTCGACTCCCATATTCATATTTAGGCTCGAACATATGTATGAGCCTGAATATGATCTAGGGAATCTTATGATATAGGATTGGATGTCATTTGAAGACACTTCGAAGTGGAAAGATAAATACTATTTTCATTGTGTTCTGTTTCTTTTAAAGCCATTTCATAGCAACTTCAACAGATTAGCTGGGAAAACATCCAACCTGAACAGTCTAAGCTTGTAAAGAACATTATGCTAAGAAAGAAAAGTACTCCTACTTTTCTTATTTAGCAGAAACACTTCTACTACTTCTTTAACCTAGAAAGTACTCTTGGAACAGTCCTGTGTTTTCCATGTGTATGCTCTGTCTTCTCAAACCTCCCAGTTGGTCTCAGCAGATGGCCACTCACACTGAACATGGTGCTATACAAGTGCAGGCCATGGTAAATGGCAGTAGCGGTCTTCGGCATAGTTGAACTGGGAAGCCGCCTGGGGCTGCATTTTTGTCAATGACAGCATGAGCAGTTAGAAAAAAAATAAAAAAATAATCTGCGCCCCAAAAGTGGTTTCCCATTATCTATTAATGTGTGAGGAAATGGCACCCTTGCAGCCGGTATAGCGGTTCATCACACAGGCGAACCGGGCAGCCGACCGGGGCGGCACTTTATTCAATGACACAGAAAAAGGAAAAAAAAAAGAAAGAAATGAAATTAAAAATAATATGCACCCCAAAATTCCAATTCCTCACAGTGTGCAACTACAGGCACCCCTGTTTGCTGTCAGAACAAGCTGCAGCTATATGCACTGCACAGAGGCTGACAGGCTGAGACGAGTCTAGAAAAGGCCAAGGTGAGAGGCCGTTCACCTCTGGATCTCTCAAATGGACCAGGACACGGGACTACGGGGGATCTACTCTACAGTGCAATTGTTTAATGGAATTAGTGTGTGGCTGTTTTTCTTTCTACCTAATAATTAAAGACAGCTGTAGCGATGAATGTATTTGTGTTCTAACAATGTGCATTCTATGTTTATTATTGTTTTTTGTAGCTGAGGATGCCAGTGTCCATCGAGGTTGTGGAGTTGATGCAGAGGGACAAAATAATGCCAGTCATAGGAATGAGGAGGAGGAGGAGGGACAGGATAAAAAGGAGAAGGTGGTGGAAGACGAGGAGCAGGAACCACCTAAAAACAGTGGCAGATAAAAGTGCAGGGCTTGGTTGGAACTGATGTTTATATTGAATCATAGAAGAACAAATAGTAGGCTCTTTGACATCTTCTAGTTAATAGGCTGAAAAGGTTCATTGATTTCAGGTCTAGCTTATATTTTAAGATGTAACTGTAGTTAATGACTGCTGTGCTAACCTATTTATGCCCATAGGCGGGGGTGGGGTGCACTTGTATCTCACTTTATCATGTGAGACAACCCCGAAGCGCTTTACCCTTCATTCAGTCATTCACCCATTCCCTCAAATTTACACACTGATTGTGATAAGCTACATTGTTACATTGGCTAGGGTAGACGTAGTGTTGTGCTCCAAGTCTGGATGTCTAACCAATGAGAAAGCCGTTTATATCCGAAGAGCAGCTACGATAGTTTAACTTGGTTTTCAGTCTGCTCAGGGAACAGAAGGGTCACGGAAGAACTAAATGGAGTGGGTAAAGTAAAAAGTAAATGCAACTGCAAAAAGGATTTGAAAATGCAAGGGGAAAAGAAACAGGAATTACCCTTTTAAATATTTGATAGTGAAAGATATTTATAATATGAAGTTCAATTGAAGAAACTCTATCACCTAACTCCATCCAATCAGAGGCTCATCAGCCTCCGACGCAAGCCAATCAGCTTTGAACTGCTCCTCGACGAAGCCCAATCAGCATCCTGGGTTCATCTTAAAAGAACTTCAAATCCACGTCTCAGCCTTCTACCCGGCAAAGAGCAAGCAGTGGTTACGCAATGTCTGATTTGGACTCAGATGACCCTGATTCAACCCACCTCCATCCCCTTCTCCACCATCATAGCAAGCTCCGCCTGGCTTTCCATGGTGCTCCTTCAACCTCGTCCCTATCAGAGTGTAATTCCTCCTGGACTCTTACTGCATTCCCTGTCATATCTCAATCGGTCCGGCAGAAGACCGCCACGTTGAGCCTGGTCCTGCCACAGGTTTCTTCCCAAAGGGGAGTTTTTCCTCTCCACAGTCGCTTCATGCTTGCTCATCAAGGACAGTTCATGCAAACCTGTGTTTATCCAAGCTGGACATCTATCTTTCTGGGTCCCTGAGTGAAGCACTGGTATCAGCTCACGCAGTCTACTGGATCTCACCAATACAGCTTAAGCAGATCATCTCGCCAACCAGCGTCTATGGACTGAACCATCTTTGTTTATCTCCACTGCACCACCAGTTTCAGGCCTGGGGGAAACATCCTTATTCTCATACACCTGCTTATGCATATTAAAGTATAATTCAGCGTTTCCTGCCGAGGTCTGAGCGCCAAAGTCTTAAAATATTGTATCAATAAAATTCTTCTAATTGTCTTTTCTTTCCGTGTGAGTTTTTCAGATTGAACTGATTTATTACTTGCGGTTTTTAAATCTCCATTTAGAAATCGGATTTGAAAATACATTTTCACATTGCAGTATTTAATTATTAATAAATACAGCTTACAATTCCTCTTTAATGAGTCAATTGAAAAGAGCAATTAGGAAACGCTAATCAAATTGGATTTATAAATGTGTGATTTAACTGTTACATTTGAAATGGTTGTTTTTCTTTTTCAGTGATATATTGTCCTCCATACATTGCAGCCACAGCTCCCTTGGAGCAGACTGACAGAGGTGAGGCTGCCATGCAGTCAGTACCACCAGGCCCTCTGACCATAAGTAGGCAAAGCAGGTGAAGTGCCTTGCCCAAGGACACAACGACTGGGCCGGGCAGAGCGGGGGTTTGCCAAAATAAAAGGTTGAGTTCAGCTGTTACACACAATTTAGATTCATTGTTTCATTATAATACCAGAAGTTTGTTTTAAACAAAATACATAAAAAAGTAAATAAATAAAAACACACACTTTAATAGGGTGCCCAAGTTTGTTTCCCATGACAGTTCCTTTAATGAGCTATTACTTAATTTACTGTTTTTACTTGTCGGTTTATTTGCATGCCATAATTTGATATTTTACGTCATATTTATGCAGAAACACTGAAAATTATAAAGAGCTTAAAACATTAAAATTGCCATGGTTAAAATATTTGTTAGACAATACTTCCTTCCCCTGAGGAACTCCTTCCAAGGGAACTGCCTGACCCCGTTCTTAATGTGTAAATAAATGCTCCATATCGCTTTCAGCAGGGAGTAATCCAAATATTTAAACAATTCTGACACTGTTTAAACCAAAGTCTTTCCACAGCCAAATACCACGTGTCCTGTGCTGTTTTATAGCCCCAGCAGAAACAAACAGTGACATCAATGAACCTGGCTTCTGTCGAATGCTGTGTCTAACATGAACAAAGCAGACTTAATGCAAACATAGAACATGTATTTACCATGGGAAATTTTGTCATTTGTATTTTTAACCTATTAAAATTTAAATGCAAACGGATGCAATAAACACTAAAGAAAAAAAACTGTTATCAAACTAAGCATCATACTTCGAATACAAGGCTCACTGAAGAAAAAGTGTGAAACAAAAAAAATAACAATACCATTCTCAGGTTGAAACATCAATCTCAATTGTTCTCCCAATAAGTCCCAATAAGATACAAAAAGGCAGAACCCTCTTCCTTTAGATGTTTTTTTAAAGCATTCCTCAGAAAATATTTCAAAGATTTTCGTTCAAAGTTTAACCTTTCTCAAGAACATCAGAGGCAACAGCTGTGATAAACCCCACCTTAAAAGCAGAAATTGAGCCAGAACAAACCGATCCAGATAAAGATGGCAGAGCTGAATATGTGCCTCACTGAGCCTGAACCTCAACAGTTTGAATTTAATGCAAATCCTGCAGTTTCACATTGCCAGTTGTAAGTGGGTCTGATTGAGATTAACTGTACCAACAGACATTAACATCACTGTCAACTGCTTATAAACTTCACACTCTCTCTACTGGCAGAAATGTTTTTAAACCAACAGACTGCATTCATCAAAAATTTAGGTCAACTTTCTAACAACACATTTGGATACTAGAAGTGTAACAATACAATTCAATTCAATTAAATTTTATTTATATAGCGCCAATTCATGAAACATGTCATCTTGAGGCACTTTACAAAGTCAAAATCAACAATTGTATACAGATTTGTCAAAAAATTCCTATATAAGGGAAACAGTTGATTGCTTCAAAGTCCCAACAAGCAGCATTCACTCCTGGAGAAGCGTAGAGCTACAGGAAGAGTCGTCTGCATTGTCCATGGCTTTGCAGCAATCCCTCATACTGAGCAAGCATGAAGCGACAGTGGAAAGAAAAACCACCCATTAGCGGGAAGGAAAAACCTTCAGCAGAACCAGGCTCAAGAGAGACAAAAAAGCACAGAAGCACACATTGATCCAGTAATCTGTTCTACATTAGATGGTAATAGCAGATGATCTGTCTTCCCTAGATGATGTCACAGCTAACAGAACGCCAGACCAGGTGTACCTACTATGAAGATAAAAGAGAGAGAGCAAACAGTTAAAAGCTGAAATGACAACAAGCAATGTAAAACTGGAGAACAGTAGAAATCAGTAGAGTGAGAAAAATAGGCCCTGATGTTCTCCAGTAGCCTAAGCCTATAGCAGCATAACTATAGAGATAGCTCAGGGTATGAGCCACTCTAACTATAAGCTTTGTCAAAAAGGAAAGTTTTAAGATTAGTCTTAAAAGTAGACAGGGTGTCTGCCTCACGGACCAAAACTGGGAGTTGGTTCCACAGGAGAGGAGCCTGATAGCTGAAGGATCTGCCTCCCATTCTACTTTTAGAGACTCTAGGAACCACCAGCAGACCTGCGGTCTGAGAGCGAAGTGCTCTGTTAGGAACATACGGGGTAATCAGAGCTCTGATATATGATGGAGCTTGATTATTAAGGGCTTTATACATTAGAAGAAGAATTTTAAATTCTATTCTTGATTTAACAGGAAGCCACTGAAGGGAAGCTAAAATTGGAGAAATATGATCCCTCTTGTTGATTTTCATCAGAACTCTTGCTGCAGTATTTTGGATCAGTTGACGGCTTTGAACTGCATTTTGTGGACTTCCTGATAGTAAAGAATTACAATAGTCCAGCCTTGAAGTAATAAATGCATGGACTAGTTTTTCAGCATCACTCCTGGACAGAATGCTTCTAATTTTGGTGATATTCCTGAGGTGAAAAAAGAAAACTCTGGAAACCTGTTTAATATGGGATTTAAATGACATGTCTTGGTCGAAAACAACACCAAGATATTTAACTTTATTACCAGAGGCCAAGTTAATGCCATCCAGATTAAGTGATTGATTAAGAAGTTTATTTTTTGAGGACTCTGGTCCAAAGATTACAACTTCTGTCTTGTCAGAATTTAAGTACAGGAAATATAAAGTCATCCAGCTTTTGATGTCATCAAGACATGACTACAGTCGAAGTAACTGATTGGATTCATCAGGATTTATGGATAAATATAGCTGAGTGTCATCAGCATAACAGTGGAAATGAATCCCATGCTGTCTGATAATTTTGCCAATCGGAAGCATATATATATAGTAGCTATATCCGCTCGCCTATGCAGGGTTGCAGGGGAAATGATGCCTATCTCCAGCAGGCAATGGATGAGATGCTGAGTACACCCCCGGACGGATTTCATCATCCAGAATCATGTTTCTGGATGGTAGGAAGGAGTACCCAGAAAAAACCCATGTATGTACAGGGAGAACTGTAGGCTGGGATTCAAACACAGGAACCTTTTGCTCCAAGGCAACAATTCTACCAACTTCTCCATCTTGCAACCCTATATTAGTAATAATTTGAGGGAAACTAAAAAACTAAATTTTGTTGTTTTCAAATAAAGACATGTTTAGTACATTTCAAATAATGTTTAAGCAATTTCTGTTCATAGCAGCATAATCCAGTTCAGATCTGATCAGACAAGGTATTTTAGAATTTGAAACAACTCATACAATTCAGTGTAGATTGATTAAAAAACATTTAGCCTTTTAGTTTAGTAGTGCTAGGATGCTAGACAGTAGCAATTTTTCCATCAATATTTTCGATGCACATTTTGAAGAGTCACATTAGAAAAAGTTTGATCGAATCGGCAAAATTCCAAATAACTACCGTGTTCGTTTTGATTTGGCTGTGGGCTTGGAAAATCTTGCTGGAATGGGACAAGATGGAGTCTCGTGTGTTTGTGAATGCACAAATATTGCCAGAATTCAGCTGGCAGGCAAGGTTAGCGTAACATCAACTTCTGATGAAATTACGCTTGGTGTAGCCTGGTTAATTCACTCCAAACCAGTAGATGGAAACATGCCTAGTTCGCATTTTATTTTTTGCAACATTTTAAAGCTCTGTTTAAAAATCGCATGATAATTGGATGAAAACATTGCTAGTGTGTCATGGTTCAGTTTAGAGGACTTAATTGTATGGTAGAACTTGTAATCAGGCTCAAGAGTTTTAATTACAAAGAAAACTTACAAGAATAGTTTTGCACAGGAAAACACAGAATTAGGACAGGGCATTCAGTGGAAAAAATTTACCGAAGATAGTACGACAGAGAAAACCAGCAAATGAACAATTCAGATAGCAACGCATGAATCTTTACACACCATTTAACAACATCCTTAATGAAGTAATAAAGTCCTGTTTAACCAGTGATTACACAATGATTTCTTATGAAATGAATTATGAGTGTTCAGCTAAGATTAATTTAAATATTTATTTTATAGCTATTTTAGTATAAGATAAATATTTTCAGAATTCAGATAGCAACGCATTGTTTTGTCTAAGGCAGACTGAAATGTTTCCGTCCGTTGTCTACCGCTTATCCGGAGTCGGGTCGCGGGGGTAGCAGCTTCAGTAGGGAGGCCCAGACGTCCCTCTCCCCGGCCACTTGGGCCACCTCCTCTGGAGGAATCCCAAGGCGTTCCCAGGCCAGCCGAGAGACATAGTCCCTCCAGCGTGTCCTGACCAGATGCCCGAGCCACCTCAACTGCCTCCTCTCGATGTGGAGGAGCAGCGGCTCTACTCTGAGTCCTCCCCGGATGACTGAGCTCCTCACCCTATCTCTAAGGGAGAGCCCAGACACACTACGGAGAAAACTCATTTCGGCTGCTTGTATCCGGGATCTTGTTCTTTCAGTCACGACCCAAAGCTCATGACCATAGATGAGGGTAGGAACGTAGATCGACCGGTAAATCGAGAGCTTTGCCTTTTAGCTCAGCTCTCTCTTCACCACAACGGATCGGTACAGCGCCCGCTTCACAGCAGACGCTGCACCAATCCGCCTGTCGATCTCCCGCTCCATCTTCCCCTCATTCGTGAACAAGACTCCAAGATACTTGAACTCCTCCACTAGGGGCAGCACATCCTCCCCAACCCAGAGAAGGCACTCTACCCTTTCCAGTTCAAGACCATGGTCTCGGATTTGGAGGCACTGATTTTCATCCCGGCCGCTTCGCACTCGGCTGCGAACCGCTCCAGTGAGAGCTGTAGGTCACAGCCTGATGAAGCCAATAGGACCACGTCATCCGCGAATAGCAGAGACACAATCCTAAGGCCACCAAAACGGATCCCCTCAACACTTTGGCTGTGCCTAGAAATTCTGTCCATAAAAGTTATGAACAGAATCGGTGACAAAGGGCAACCTTGATGGAGTCCAACTCTCACCGGAAACGAGTCAGACTTACTGCCGGCAATGCGGACCAGACTCTGACACCGGTCATATAGAGACCTGACAGCCCTTATTAAGGGGCCCGGTACTCCATACTCCTGGTGTATCCCCCACAGGATCCCTAGGGGGACACGGTCGAATGCCTCTCCAGATCAGCACATGTAGACTGGTTGGGCTCTTCTTTGCCATGTCTTCTCATTGAAAAAATGCGATCAATTGCGTTGCGTGACCAGCTGACCAGAACCATGATTTGCTATTCGGATGATTTGCAGAAAAAATGGCTCAGAGAGTTACAAAGCGACAGAAAGAGAGCACAAGCATAGAGGATACGGAATGGGAGAAGAAAAAGCCTTCACCGAGAGCTGGAATAAATAGCGAAGCAACGAAACAACAAACCAACTTACCTCCAGGCCAAAAAGCACATTCAATATGCCCTGAATGATTTAAAATTATAACAAAAACATCAGTCTAACAGGAAATACTACTGTTAAATAAAAAAATATTTCTTGGAAAAACTGCAAAGGACCAATTTTATAGCTACCGTTTGTCTAAGGGATTTCTGTTGTTACTAGCAGGCTTCTAACTTTCTGATACTTTGGTGTAGAGCAGTGGTCTTCAAAGTGGGGCTCGTGGAAGTACTGCAGGGAGGTTGCGAAATTAAGGGCTGCAACAACAAATCAATAAAATTGAAAAAAAAAAATTTAAAGCGTTGGGAACGAATTTCATTATCAGTTCATTTTGTTGCATGTGGAGTGGAGCCATTTCCGTCATCTGCCTAGTGTTGTCAATTGGGTACAGAGTGAGTTGAACGGAGCGAGGTGGTATCTTGTATGGAAATTAATTACACTATGGAAATGACAGATGTAGAGAATCAATCCAAATCCTCAAATGTTTGGGAGCACTTCACTCTTCACAAAACCAATAAGTGTGCGGGAGCACGACAGTAATGACACACCTGAAACGCAAACATGTTGAAGTCACTGATGAGGATGAAGGGAGCTCAACAACAGGGTAAGTTACTACAATGTTTTAAGTTTGTTGCATTTTCATGTGACCAAATGTAACTTTAGTCTCTCCGGTAGCTCACATAATGCTGCTGTGTGCTTTTTAGTTGGTTAATGACAGTGACAGGGTACATGTGTTACTTTTTTCAGTTTACTTAGCTAGTCTGCCCAGTAGCTCATCTTATGCTGCTGTGTGCTTGTTAGTTGCAGTGGTGGGCACAGCTAACCAAAAGGTTAGCTTCACAAACCTTTGCTAAATATTATGAAATTCCTAACATTCTGCAAAAGAAAATATTAGCTTCACTATCGTTAAACCAATGATAAATATGGAAATTTGAGGAAGCTAACGCTAGCCGCTAACAACCACCCATCACTCAGTCTGTCATGTCTTCAGACACGCACACATATGGTGAATGAGGAATGTGTACAGAGCTGCATGGCTGAGGGAATAGCTGTTTTAGTTCAGGAAGGCTGACTTTTAACATTTTAACTTTTACACAGCAGTGGAGGCATTTCAGAGGAATATTCTATCCCTCTGTGCCCAGGCTGCTGCATTTTAGAAAAAAAAATGCTCGAATGGGCAACCAGCGTTGCCAGTTTTTGCAAGAGAAACAAGCAACCATTCCTGCTGGATGCCTTGAACAGAGCTGAGTATTTTTGGAGGTCTTTTACCTCTCTGTGATCAGCCTCTTTTTTTTAACAAACATGTAATAAAACATGACTTTTTGGGTTACTTATTGTTGTAACATCAATAATGTCAATATTGTCATATTTAATGTGCCCTATGCTTGAATTGAAAAGCCTGAATAAAAATCTGTTTCATAATGTTATGTTATTTGCACAGATGTGTGTATGTATGAATAAACAATGTAGATGTGTGTCTTGTTTAATTGCTCTTTAGGCCACATACTTTATCTAATGCTGCAAATAAAACAAGACATTTAATGGGTTGCTGTAAATAGTGCTGTAATACCAGAAAAAACAGCAAACGATGATGGACTTATGGTGGGAAAGACATCATGCACACCACGGCGAGCAGCTGTCATGAGTAAAAGCATCTTTCACATGATTGTCACTGACATGAGACCTCTGTTGATGGACGAAGACAAAGGCTTCAATAAATGATCCACACTTTTAATCTAAGTTACCCTCTTCCCTCAAAGACACATTTTTCAAAGCTCAAGGAGACAAGGCATGTTTATTTATAAAGCACATTATAGTCCTAAGGCGATTCAAAGTGCTGCATGAGTGAAAATATGAAGAGAATTTCAAGGAAGCGAAGACAGCTATTAACACAAATCACAGCAAACTTGCTCCCAGTGCCGATATATGGACAAGTGTATCCAATGAGGCTTACCTTGGGGTTACCTGCCACTACATCACAGATGACTGGGACATGCAAGTCAATCTCCCTCACCACCATGCCACTGCAGGATAGGTGTACTGCATCTTACATTGCAGAATGGTTGGAGGAGGTACTAGCAAAGTTTGAAATTACTCCAAGTAAAATCACCATAGTGCATGACAATGGTGCCACTATTGTGACAGCAGCAGACATGTTGGTGGAGAAGCATGGGTGGTCCTCTTTGCATTACACTGGCCATACTTTGCAACTTGTGAGTAATGCTGCACTGAAGCATCCGAGTCTTGACAAAGCCTTCGGGGCTGCAAGATGTCTACTTGACCGTTTAAAGAAAAGGGAGCTGGCTTGCATTAAGCTTAAAGAGAAACAACAACAAATGGCAACACCTGAGCATAGCCTTGTTCAAGACATTAGCACTAGATGGAATAGTTCATTCTATAAGCCAGTTGTTGCTGAAAAACTAGTCCATGCATTTGTTACTCAAGGCTGGACTATTGTAATTCTTTACTATCAGGAAGTCCACAAAATGCAGTTCAAAGTATTCAGCTTATCCAAAATGCTGCAGCAAGAGTTCTGATGGAAATCAACAAGAGGGATCATATTTCTCCTATTTTAGCTTCCCTTCAGTGGCTTCCTGTTAAATCAAGAATAGAATTTAAAATTCTTCTTCTAACGTATAAAGCCCTTAATAATCAAGCTCTATCATGTATCAGAGCTCTGATTACCCCGTATGTTCCTAACAGAGCACTTCGCTGTCAGACCGCAGGTCTGCTGGTGGTTCCTAGAGTCTCTAAAAGTAGAATGGGAGGCAGATCCTTTAGCTATCAGGCTCCTCTCCTGTGGAACCAACTCCCAGTTTTGGTCCGTGAGGCAGACACCCTGTCTACTTTTAAGACTAATCTTAAAACTTTCCTTTTTGACAAAGCTTATATTTAGAGTGGCTCATGTTACCCTGAGCTATCTCTATAGTTGTGCTGCTATAGGCTTAGGCTACTGGAGGACATAAGGGCCTATTTTTCTCACTCTGCTGAGTTCTACTGTTCTTCAGTTTTGCATTGCTTGTTGTCATTTCAGCTTTTAACTTTTGTTCTCTCTCTTTTTGCTTCATAGTAGGTACACCTGATCTGCCGTTCTGTTCGCTGTGACATCATCCAGGGAAGACAGATCACCTGCTATTACCATCTAATGTAGAACAGATTACTAGATCAATGTGTGCTTCTGTGCTTTTTTGTCTGTCTTGTTGTGTCTCTGCTCTGTCTTCTCTAACCCCCAGTCAGTCAAGGCAGATGACCGTTCACACTGAGCCCGGTTCTGCTGAAGGTTTTTCTTCCCGTTAATGGGTAATTTTTCTTTCCACTGTCGCTTCATGCTTGCTCAGTATAGACCAGTTCACGTATGACCTCACGAGCTACATCCAGGTCTCGCTGGTAGGCGAAAACAGTACTGTTTTTGTCTACCAGCGAGACAGCTGATTTAGAGCGTGCTTTTAGTTTGTTGTAATCTAAACAATGCCTACCACTTGTTGTGCTCCCGGTTGCACACAGAGGCATTGCAAATCGTCAGATGTACGTTTCATTCTTTTACCGAAGGACGAAGAAAGAAGAAAGAAATGGATAATTTCAATGAAAAGGAAGCAGGCAGACACTCCCAATGGACTGTGGGAGTCATCATACCACGACAGAATTTGCAGTCTACACTTCATCTCCGGTAAATACAACTTAATTTTGCACTAGTCATTGTTCTACTTAAATAATTTTATAAATAAAAAATTAGGATATATACTTAAGTCAAGACATAAACGTTCATTTCGTAATAATATATGTACATGTACAATGTATGCAAACCCTCTCGCATGAGTCTGTGAAAAGGATTAATAAGATAAAAACACCAAAATAATCCTTAGTGAACAATGTCTTCCTCTTTGCTGAGGTGCTGTCTGTATCCGACTCCGCTTACGTATGTTACACAAACATGTCTGAACATGTCCTGATATGAAATAATTGTAGCTGTCAAGTGATTTCATGGCTTTCATGCTCTCTCGTGTGTATTGGCCTGGCGTGTTGATAAGGTAGCTGTATATGTCGCCGTACGGAACACTTTGCCAGCATTTCACAGACTGGCTCCATCCCTTCAGGCTTTTGCTGGACGGATCTGGCAATCTGATACCATCAACCATCAACTTACTCTTATAACGATCTTGTGATACGTTATCTAAAGAACAAAAATATGTCGAGAACTTGTGGTTTCCTTTGTTTTTGTCCGCCATTGTGTTCCCCTGTTGCCTACCAGTCCGGTGAAAAAAAGGGATCAAAACAATAGCAATGAACTGGTCTATGAGGGATTGCTGCAGAGCCATGGACAATGCAGACGACTCTCCCTGTGGCTCTACGCTTCTCCAGGAGTGAATGCTGCTTGTCGGACTTTGATGCAATCAACTGGTTCCCTTATATAGGAAATTTTTTACCAGTCTGTATAATATGATTGAATTTGACTTTGTAAAGTGCCTTGAGATGGCATATTTCATGAATTGGCGCTGTATAAATAAAATTGAAATTAAATTGTTTGAGCACAGATGGCCTGTAAGAGCAACATTGTCTAACAGCTCTGTCACACAGAGAGGAAAAAGATACTTGGTTCGAAACCAGAACAGTGGAGCCTGCTGGAACAGCTTTCAGGAACTCTCAAAGCCTTTTGAATATTCCACTGTGTTCATGAGTGGAAAGAATTACACAACAATATCTGCCATACCTCCACTTGTGAAGGGGTTACAGGAGTGATGGAGAGGGGAGTGTGCTTTCGCAGATACAGCTGCTCACTCAGTGATTCCTGCAACAGCCCTTGGCTCACGGTTTAGGAGACTTGCGTTTCTTTCACCCGCTGAAGTCCTGCATGCCCAAACTAATGTGCAAACATTGGCACTTGCAGATAAAAGGGAGATGAATGTGCAGGAGCATGGCATTTGCAGTAGCACCTCCACCAACAGCTGCTGAATCCACACCTCCTTCCCCCTGCTGGATTCCCTCTTTGCTAGCTCTGTCTTCGTCTATACCATAACAACAGAAGGGGAGGATGTTAAAAACCAAGTGAGAAATCCTTGCATACTTTGGAGAAAAGAACCTTACCAAGGGGGGGGAAATGCTTTGCAGTGGTGGGAGGCTAGCAGAGATAGGTATCCAACGTTGGCAAGGCTGGCCAAGTCCTACTTATCAATTGCTGGTACTTCAACACCATTTGAGCTTTTCTCCTCCACAGCAGGAAGCACAGCTTCAAAAAAGAGACCCAGCCTATAGCCAGGAGCATGTTGACATGCAAACATCTTTAAATTGCAATTCAAAGTTAATGAAAAAAGGGAGTGAGTAAGTGCATTTCTGACTATGTGCATCAGCAAGTATGTGTCATAGTGCCATGGAAGGTCACGTTTACGTGTATAAGAGCTTTGGACTGCTGTGTGAGTTTGGACAGCCTTAACTCATATGTCACTATGCAAAAAAAAAAAAAAAAAAAAAAAACATGTACTGCTGTGCTCTGTTGGCTGGCGCCTTGACCCTCTGGGGTGTGGGTGGTTCTTGGTGTCTGGGACTGGGTGGTCAGATGTTTGCTGGCTCCCTTCTGGTGGCTGCCTTGTGGGGTGCCCCTGGGCCTCGAGTCTCTGGGCCCATTGTTGGATCCGCTCCGGCGTTGCTGGCTGCTGGCGGAGCCCGCGAGCTACAGATCCCGGGGACTTTAGCACTGTGGCTGTTGGGGGTTTCCTATAGCTCCTTAGAGGTAAGGGACCTCGCGAGGAGCTATGAGAGGAAGCATACAGGCTCCTTTTCCTACCTCCTCTACACACTCCCCTATTCGGACAGCACTTCCGCTTTGGCTGAAGAATCCTTACCCAAAATATGTTTTCAGATGCAGCCAAAGATTACACGAAAATGTCTCGGTGTTATGCTCTTGCTGCTCTTCGGTATACAGCCAAACACTGGTCCTTTCACAGCAGGGTTTCCCCCAAAGTATTATAAGCCTGGCTGGGGGTGGTGAGTTAAGCCTTGCAGCCCTGGCTTAAGTATACTGCAATGTTTATTTAAAATGCCTCGATGTTTGATGGCAACATTAAAGTTTCCACCTGGGGGGAAACCTCCCGGTGTACATAAGCTAACATGCTAACTGTTATTTGCTCAATGCACACTACATTCCCGATGTGCCCCTCCTTCGAGCTGCATGACGCAACACTCCAAGTGTACCTCCTGCAACCCACCATGACCAGCAGGGAAAACCCTGCAGAGGGTGCAATACACTTTTAAAAATACTTTAAATGTAATGTTTTAAAAAGGAAACAAGTGATCTTCATATATTACATATAAATGTCCGTAGTTTGCGCCCAATAATGGAGATGGTCCGAATCTGGGCTGATTCCATGGGTGCTGATATCGCTGCTGTTTCTGAGACTTGGCTTTCCAAATCTGTGCAGGATAAAGACTTCTTCTTTTTCTAATCACTTGCAGCATGCTATACACTGGCAATATGTAATGCTGTGTCCCCACATATACTGATTATGTCATCTCAATTTTTTGAATAGAGGTCAGTGGAGAAATTTCAACACAGCTTTTTTTCCTAAATCTGATAAAACTTTAAATAAATTCTGACTTTCATAGGAATAACAAGGACAACATATCAATATAAGTATTCTAATTGCCCACACTGGCACTTGACATGTTAAATTCTTTTTTTGACATGTCCAGTCCATAATGCCCCAGTCTTATTGTAGTTAATTTATGTTGATCCCTTTGACAAGATGCTAAAAGGAGTCAGTTATGCCTACCTCTTGACTCTCCTTCCCACATTTTATGCCACAACTGGTCAATAATCTCCTTAAAAATACTATGACAATCAAGCTTACCTAAAGGAATGTTGACATCAATTTCATTCTTAAGAAGAGTTTCCTTGGCTAGCTGATCTTCAATCTCATTTCCCACAATGCCAGTGTGTGTCACTTTTTGTGTAGATTTAGCAGGACCTAAATCCAGACAAGAGCTAGGAAGCCGCATGTTGAGTAAATGACAGTTTATTGAATCCAGAACAACAAAACTTACGGCCAAGGGTTGGCAAAGTGACTAAAAACCAGAAGCCGACAAGACACAGGGGTAGCATAAATAGAGGACCTGATCACCAGTGAGAATGAGAATGCCTGTACACACAACTTCAGTGCCAACACTTTGCTAAAACAAGCAGAGAATGCAATAAAAAGCATTTTTAACATCACATCCAGCTAACCAACTATGTTTGGCACAGCCCAGGCATCCATCCACTGCCACATTCCTGCTGCTGAATTCAAGTCTGGTCAGTCTGATCCAAGCTTCTTTATTGCTCCAGCAAATGCTTCGTGAAATCGTTACTCTATAGATGGCAGATGTTTTTTCACTCTCCCCATTCTGTCCTATCTTGCTGATGACAGTTTGTCTCTGTATGTTTAAGGGACATCTGGGCCTGTGTCTTTAAGCTGTCAGGGGTGTAACTTTGAGAGGCATCAGGAATTAATTAGATGATGACTTGATGTCTAAAATATATATTTTTTTTATCCTGCAATTTTTTTGTGGGTGGCACCTATGTGACCATTAATGACGAGCCATCACTGGTCAATAGGACAATTATTTGTCACAAATCTATGATGGGAGAGTGGCAAGAAGCCATGAGAAGTCCCACCAAAAGCTTTCCTCAGACATGTAGGGGACATTGCAAACATATAGAGGATACTCTTTTCATATATGATTAAAACTGAGTGTGTTTGAATACCTGCAAAACAATATATGTGGAAGACAACTAATATTGCACATCACACCAAATACCATCACAGCTGTGAAATATGCTGATGCCAGCATCAGCATATTAGAGCCTGTTAGAGTCGTTACGGATAAGGTGCTAAATGCAGGGCAATCCTGGAAAAAAACCTATTAGATTTAAAAACACATGAGACTGGGTCAGAGGATCATCTTCCAGTACGATTACCTCAAACATAGAGCCACAGCTACAAAGGAATGGTTTAGACTAAAGCGTACTCATGTTACAATGGCCCATTCAAAGTCAGACCTGAATCCCAATGACAATGTGTGGCAAGATGGTCTCAAAACAATTTGACTGAGCTTGAGTGGATTTGTAACAGGGTATGGGCTAGATTGCAATCTAATGATGTGCATATCTAGCAGAGACATACCCTAACAGTATTACACTTGTAATTACAGTTGCAAAAGCATTGAGTAGCTTTACAAATCATTTATAAACTTGTGAAAATTCTATTTTTTCCTTCTACTTCACAAATACTACTGAATGTTTGTCTACTTACTTTAAAGATGTGGGTTTAAGCAATCTGACTTTATATTAGAAATACTTCAACATTTCCCTGCAGGTTCTCAAGAAGATATTGAAAACTGCTGTTGATACTGCCACAAGGAGGGGAAAACACACATCAAAATCAACATTTCAACTAAGCAAAAAAAGCAATAATGCAAAGTCCTTCCCCATGGATGAACTAGTGGGTTTGCAGTTCAAACTCACCGTGCTGCACAAACAACTTGTATCACAGCATGAGGCCACTTAATGTTGCAAAGGCAAACAAGCTTAAAAGTGCACAGGCTTTTCTAAGTGCACAGTGAGGCAATGGACTAAATAAACTTAATCTAACAGAATAATATACAGGAAATATGGGAACTGGAGCAAGTTTACTTTTAGATTTATCACATCCTCTCCCTGTGTGCTCTTTTCAACAATTCCAGCACATTAAATTTATCATAAAAAATGCACAAGGTCCCATCTACCTGAGCTTAATTTAAAAGCTTCAGTGGTATTTTGATAAAGTACACACATTAAATGTGGCTCTTTACCAGCTTAAAACCAGTGTTTTAGGTGTTTGCCTTCCTGCACACTAGTCTTAAATAAATTGGTGATGAGAAGGCCTCTGCAGTCCTTTATGGCTGCTGAGGAAGTAATGCAATCATTGATTCAGGTGTGCTGGAGCAGAGACGAGTGTAAAACTTGTTGACTGTTCTACAGTATCTGAGGAGTTGGAACGAAATGATGAAAAGAAACCGATTTTTATTACAACTAGGCATGTGCAGTTGTTCTAACATTTCAATCTGAAAAACTCACAGAGAAAAAAATGGCAATTAGAAGGATTTTATTGACACAATAATTTAAGCCTTTGGCACTCAGACCTCGGCAGGAACATTAATGCTGAATTATACTTTAATATGCATAAGTAGATGTATGAGAACAGGTATGTTCCCCCAGGTCTGAAACTGGTGGTGGAGTGGAGATAGAAGAAGTTTGTTCAGTCCATATGATGATCTGTTTAAGATAGATGTCCAACTTGATAAACACAGGTTTGCATCACTGTCCATGATGAGCAAGCTTGAAGCGACTGTGGAGAGGAAAAACTCCCCTTTGGAAAGAAACCTCTGGCAGAACCAGGCCCAACATGGTGGTCTTCTGCCAGACCAATAACGAGGTGATAAGGAGTGCTGAAGATTGAAGGGAGAAAACACTCTGATGGGTTGAGGATGGAGGAACGTCATGGAAGCTATATGAACTCAGCTACGATGGTGGAGAAGGGGTTGGGGGTGGGTTGAATCGAACATCTGATTCAAAATCCGACATGATGCGATGCTGTTTGCGCTTGCTGGTTAGCAGGCTGAGACGTGGATTTGAAGTCGCTTTTAAGATGAGCGCGGGATGCTGATTGGGCTTCATGGAGGTGCGGTTCGTAGCTGATTGGCTCACATCAGAGACGGATCGGCCTCTGATTGATGGAGGCAGGCGATGAGTTTCTTCTATTGAACTTCCGCTTTAGCTTCATATTATCAGGGGGGAAAAGTAATACAAATTGTTATTTTATCATGAAAACAATGAAGTCCACTTAATGATGTTTGCAAACCTTACAGTATGCTTGAGATTCTTTTCACCCCAATTTTCCATTGCGGGTTCTACATGAGGATCAATAAATATCAACCATACATCAATTTTCTATACCAAGTTGGTACCTACATATTTCTTGTCAAAACCCTGACAGCAGATCTCTAAGAGGTTGTCCGTCAAAAGGCCACTCTCGCTAAGAGCACAAATGGAATAATATTGAAAACCTCCCCAAACCAAAAAACCCTGTTTATGAAACACGGAGTGCTGTTCTTGTCACTTATATGACTATGAAAAAATATGAATCCTTTCCATCTTTGGCTCAACATAACTTATGCAAGCAAGTTCTCTCCAGCATAAACTTAAAGGCAGAATACCCCTCCCACCTCCTAAATAAGAGCCTACAGTCCTGTGTGAAGATCAAAGTTACATCTTCCAGCCCAAACAAGATCAGCATGGAGCTTCAGAAATGGAAGTCACATTAACAGTAGCATTTAATAGGCTATTACTAAAAAATAAGACATAAAAAAAACTGGAGCTGATATAGCTTTTTAATGTATATTTAATGTGTTTTGCCTGATGGCTGGCCGAGAAAGAAATCCGGAAAGGATGATAGCCCATTGAAATGGGCTTGTGAAAATTGTTTTTCTAATTTTATATTTCCTTTATTAAAACAGCAAAACTGCAACTATATGCTTTTATATTGAAATGTGCTGTTTATTTAAAAAAAAATTAACGGGAAGGATTAAACAAGCATGCATTGTTCAGTATTTAATTTTTTAAATGTAGGCATACACTGAAAAATTTGAACAATTATGATTATATGATTATAAAGTTTGCTGACCCCTGCACTAGAATCTTTCAATAATCTGGTGCTGTCCTGCTGTCTGCAATGACTTGCAGTATAAAGAGCTTGAAACAGTTGTATGGAATGAGTTAATTTAGTCAGGTACGTGGATGAATGCAGACAGCAGACAGAGATGTCATGCATCCCTACGGACCGGGTGTCGCCGGTATGGGACGGTGCTCGGCACTGGTCTCTGGGGGCTGGATACCCCTGTGGGGTGTCAGTACCTGGACCTGGGAGTATTGACTGTGTTTGGCAATTTCACATGTGTGTACAGCGTCCTTTCTTGTGTGTGGTTATGAGCGTTTGCATGTGTGTGGGCATTAGGGTGGGAACGAGTGATTGTGACTTTTTAACTGTGATTAGGTGCTTGTCTCATTATCACGTTGGGTTTTGGACTGACCCCTCTAATCCAGAACATCTCAGGTCTCAGGGCCATCCCAGTCAGGTTCCCTGCCATTGGTTGGTTTCTTGACCCGTGCATTGGTGGTTCTCAGTGTTTAGGGCTGGCTGCTCGGGTGTGTGCTAGCTCACTCCTGGCGGCTGCTTTGCGGAGCCTGAGCTCCCTGGCACTGTAGGAGCCCTGCTGGGGGGTTGTGTGCTCTTGGGCCTTGGGTCTCTGGACCCATGGCCGCCGGAGTCTTCGGGCTCGTCACTACAGCCTGTGGGGGCTTCTTCAGTGTATGAAAGCAGAGTAATTAATCTTATGCTAATAGACCTTGCAAGTTTAAAATATTAAGATATTTTTGGTAAAACTTTGCAAAGTATTATACAGTTGCTGCTAGAGCTGGGTACCGAATTCGATACTTTTATAGGCACCGACCAAATCCCGTTGGTATTACTGGGCACCGATACACGTAAAATCAAACGACACCACGTTTTGGTACCTAAACACATCACTGTGACACCGAGGGAGTAGAAGAGTGGGCAATTTTCCATGCCGAACATAAATACAGCATTGCATGCACAAGAGCGTGATGATGTCAGTAGCCACTGGTCCAGTCAACAAACCTTGGCTGATAGAAAACAGATACCACTCGCTAGAAATTTTTTGAGGTGAAGTACAAGGCCAGCAGCGGGAATCCTTCTAATCTGAGGAAACACCTGGTCACTGCTGCCAGTTTTGCTAATTTTTCGCTATATTTAGCGACTTTTCAGACCAATCCAGTGACCTTCTTTCAAAAAAGTGACGAAAAAACACTTTCATCTGTTATTGGTGAGGCCGTGAAAGTAACAATCGTTCTGGAGTTATTGTCTTTGGAGAGCCAAGCACTTCTAGAAGCTTCTCCAAGCAGTCTCCCAGACAGACAGTTGCCTCCTCCTGAAACTCGCCTGCAGTCAGAGCAAAGATAGCAGATAGGAAAGCTTCTTCCCTCATTTTAAATGTATTCTGCCCTGATTTACAAGATGGGATAATACATATTTTAAATATTGTTTTGTTTTTTTCTGAAACTTGTGAACTAAAACAATTCCCTGAATTTTATTCACACACAGCTTCAGTCCTGTATTGACCTCATTCACTTTGTGCCTCTGATAACTGTTGTTTTGTTAAAATGTTTTATTATTAAATTGCCTTTATTGTTTTTCAGGCAATGTATTAAAATTAATAATCTATTTAATAAGGTTAATTTGTAGATCCAAACAAGTTTATATATTGAGAAATATATATGAAAAATTTAGAGATTTTATTAATAAACTGACTTTTATTAATACATAAACACACAAATGTACCGAAATAGGTCCCGCTAAGTACCGGTATGGATTCCCAGGTACTGAGTATTGGTATCATATCAGTTCAAATGTGAAAGGTACCCAACCCTAATGGTTGTATCTTGAAGAAGTCAAAGACTTTTTCTAACCAAATCTGCCCGTAAACACAACAAATGTAGGTCTACGAATGTTATATGCTCTTACAAAGCTGCAAAAAAATTATTTCTAAAAACTATTCCAGTTTCCTATTGTCATCAATATCACTATCAGTAGATTGTGCTGTACCATGTCTTATGGAGATAGGTTTAAGTGCCATCTACTGGAAGAGGTAGCCGTAGCAAGTCAAGCCTGCTCAGAAAGTGTTAATGTGCAATTTTCAATCCCAGTGAAGTTGACTTTTAACCAGCATCGGTTCTCATCTCACTATCAAAGTAAAATCATGAGCTGTCTCCTCTCACTGTTTTATAGCTGTGTTTGTTGCTCTGTTGTTCTGTATCACCGTTTCTTCAGTCAGTTGTAATTGTATTAAATCACTTTACGATGCTTCAATTCACTGCCAAACCGTCTTAGGATTTCCATCAACAATTTTATTTTATATATGGAAGTCAATTAATATTTATCCAAGGGATGTCTGTCTGAATAAGATTTTTAAAGTACTAAAGCAAAGAAAAAAACAACAAATGTATGTACCTCAATCCAGTTCAACCAGATAATAATACTGTCCTTAATGTATAATTACGAACTCTGAAACCTTCACGACTGAATTTTTAAACAAATTAACATTTTTAAAAGGGTGGCATGTCTGCAACCCATGAGTATAGAGGAATTCCAGATATGCTGCATTACTCATTTTTGCCACTTAGAGCATACATTAACTAGCAGTGCTGGGGCTGAATTCAAGTAGGATGGACCCCAAGCAAAGTTCAATCTATGCTCCAAATAATCCACAAAGGACTATCATCCATCCTCTTTCCTGCCCTCTGTCTTTGCAAGCATCTACAAACTAGGTAATGCACAAAAATGTACCTTCTGACTGCTCAGGGTTACTCACTGTTCTGGATAGAGCCTAAATGTGTGGAGCCTCTGCTGTAGCAGGGTGCCTGTAGAAGCAGCAGGCAAAGTATTTCAAAGAAAGCAAACAAGTAATCAGAAAATACAAGCACTCTAAGAAAATTCTGTGCAAGGTGGCTGCTAACCTGGCCACTGATTCCTCAGTCTATGGATTTGGTTAGTTTTTCTTCTGTGGAGCAAAATATATCCTTGAGACTTTCCTATGCATAAATCCAATCTAAGCATCCTACAATAAGGACTTTCAGCATCAACAGCTCTGGTTAGGGATTGTTATGTAGGCATGGTGAATAAAAGAAGGAGAAGAACAAAGATAAGATGGAAGGAGATAAATTAGGAGATAAATGCAAACCTTCATAGTGATGCAGAGGACCAAGTGAGATTGCAAAGTATTGAGACAATATGTATCTAGTGATATACAATTTACAATCCAGTTAAATAAAACGATGCCTTACTTGCATAATATTAAACTATTAAAATAACACAGCAAAGACAGAGAAAGCCCAGGAAAAGCTGCAACAAAGCGGGAATAATATTTGAGTTAGAACTATAAAATTGCCATAGTTACAAAACATGATTATTACTGTCATTAAGTTCAAAAACAAAACCAAAGACCAAAATCTAAAGCCCAGCATTTTGTAAAGGGTATCCTAAACCAGTTTAGAAAGTATTATCTTAAAACAGACAACTTTCTAGGTTATTCTTATAGCATGAACCCTAGACCAGAGCCCAGAACAGCTAGCCCATCCAAAAATGCAAAGACCAAAGTGGACTTCTGCCAAAGTGGACATCTGCCATTTCAAAACATAACACAAAATGAATATCAAAAATATTCATATTGGTTTATGCAAATACTATGTTATGAACCTTTGAACCGTCATGATATTACTTACACAGAAGTCTTGTACTAACATGGGTAATGGCGTTAGGGCGCCACTAATGATCTTCCTGTGTGAAACAGGTATTTGGACTGTTAAAAGCATTTCAGGTCACAGTAATGGATATGAATCTAATTATAAAACAAAAATAAATAAATAAAGCAGATTAAGTGAAAGTTGTTTTTAGAATTTAATTTTTTTTACTCGTTTTTTGGGCTTTTTACGGCACCAGTGGCTCGTTTTTCACAGTAGGTTGACAGGAAAGGGGGGAAGACATGCGGCAAAGGACCTTGAGCCGGAATTGAACCCAGGTTTGCTTCGTCGAGGACTAAGGCCTCCGTACTTGGGCACTGCTCACTACCCCTGTGCCATCGGAGCATTTTTTTTCAAACTGCCTTACTTTGCTTATTGGTACTTACTTTGATAGGAAACATTTTATATGTTCTATTCCCGCACAAGAAGGTCATTGGTGGTACACTACTTTCATTTCTTATGTAAATACTGATATACATCCTGACATACATGAAAAACATGACACTGTAATAAAACTATAGTTGGTAGCCGTACATTGTAGCTCCGTTGCTCTCACCGTATACTTTGAAAATAGCTGAATCGCAAGAAGCACACCATGTACAAGTTTATGAGAAGAAGAGGAAGGCCTTAGTAGAAAGAAATAAGACCAGAGTGGATTTGGGAGATTTGTTTCACATGAACCCCCTGAGGAGCAAAAGAGCCAGTAAGAAGGTCTTGCCCATGCGCAGTTATTAAAAAAAGGGACTTACTTACATTTCTGTAAAAATCACTGACTCTGCCTTTAAAGGCTTATAAAACCGCTTTTGTCAGAGGTGGAGATTTAAAAAAATTAGTGATGGTGAGATGAAGCCTCATGAGGCATTGGGGGGGGGGGGGGGGGATTATGGTCAACATTTTCCCCTCAGCAGCAACACTGAAGCAAAAAGAGGTTCACGCTGCGTCTTTACGCACGATCCAGCTGCTGATGTCTCCCTCTTTTCAGCTCCATGCACTTCTAGACTGTTACAGTTTATAACATTCTCATCACCTTTCACAGCGACAGGTTTCTGAGTCAGTCGCTGACCAGACAAATTTCTATTGCTCTCGTCAGTACGCTCTGGGCGGTGAGGTGGGCGGATTTAACCCCCGTTGGTGCGCTGCGTGCAACGAATAAACAGTGGGGAAAATGCATAACTAAATACTGTAAAGGGCTTCTATAAAGGGAACAGGTGTACTGACAGGTCTGAGTTGAAGCCCCTGATGTTACTTTAAAATTATCCTTAAAAGTGCGCACCTGAATTAAAGCGCGAGGCAGCAGCCCACCAAAGCGCCACTGATTCTATGTTGTTAAAAACAAAAGAGCATGAAATACAGCTACTAACTCTCCTATTGACTTTAACTGGCACACGTTGCTACTGATGTGAGGACATTAAACGTAGTGATTCACGTTTTGAATGGTGAACGGTGATAAAACCACCTGCTCCGAGGGAAAGGGGGGGGGGGGGGGGAGCAAGCGCTGAGGCAAAGAAATACGGTGCATGTAGTTAAAAAATGCAGAATGAATAAAAACTAAACCTATAAACAGACCAAGTGGCGTTTTAAACTGCATCTGGTTAGCAGAACTGTTTTATGATCCAGCGTGCAGCCATGACTGGTTCTGAATGAACCGGTCTTCTGAAATCTGAGCCACTTCCCGAAGCAGTCACGTGGTACAGCTGGGCAGCGAGGCTTCGGACGTCATCGTTTTCGGCTCCTCCCCTAAATGAAGCAAGCCTCGATACGCGCTTTACGGAAACGTCCCCTCCATTACTCGACACACGCCTCGAAGCCTCGGCACATCACGTAACATCACTAAAAAAAAATTTCACCTGCCATAGTAGCAGGTGGGAGAAATCTTGCACCAGCCCCTATTTTTCTTTTTGTGAGTAACATTTGCCTTGGTTACCAAACACACGAGTTCAAGCTAGTAACACAATTTGTATGATTTGTTGTTAATTTTGTGAGAAATTGATTTTAAAGAAAATTAAGACTTTATCAAAAATGTGTACTTATAACAGTATATACTCCTTAACAGTTTTGTACTGTAATATGTTCCATCCATCCATCCATTTTCTGACCCGCTTAATCCCTCATGGGGTCGCGGGGGGTGCTGGTGCCTATCTCCAGCGTTCACAGGGTGAGAGGCGGGGTACACCCTGGACAGGTCGGCAGTCTGTCACAGGGCAACACAGAGACAAACAGGACAAACAACCATTCAGGCACACACTTACACCTAAGGAGAATTTAGAGAGGCCAATTAACCTAACAGTTAGGGCTGGGTATCATCTAGGATGAGCCGATTCGATACGATTCTCGATACACAGCTCACGATACGATACGATTCTCGATACATGGCTCAGCTTGCTTTGATTCCAATATCGATATTTATTACTTTGAATTAATGCTCAGTGATTCAATCACCAAAATCAGCCAAATATTATGTTTATGTTCTATTTATTGATCACAGACATATTAACAGGAAAATAAAGTGCATTTGCTTCAATGCATTTAACGTGTCACAGAAACCAAAAATGTGCCCAAACATCTGATTTTAGGGACAAAGGAGCTTCTAAAATCCTGTCGGCCGTTCCACAAATTCGTCTCACTTGCTCTCCTTCGCTGTGAACTGTAATGGTTGCGCTGTAATAACGCCCCTAGAGGTTGGGAAGGTATATCGATATTGAAAGCCAGAATATCGATATTAAATCGTTTTTAAAAATATCGATATTAATCTTTATATCGATTTTTATGCACAGCCCTACTAACAGTCATGTTTTTGGACTGTGGGAGGAAGCCGGAGTACCAGGAGAGAACCCACGCATGCACAGGGAGAACATGCAGACAGACCCAGGGTTGGATTTGAACCCAGAACCTTCTTGCTGCAAGGCAACAGTGCTGCCCACTTCGCCACTGTGCAGCCCCTGTAATATGTTCATTTTAGGTAATTAGTAACATCAAACTTTACCAAAGCTACACAACCTTGTCTCTCACAAGTCCTTTCCTCACTTTGTGGCCTCAATATCCCTAATCTGCATCTATTTCAGAATCAGATTCTGGTAGAACTTTTAATTTAAATCGTACTAAATTTATATTTCCACCACGGTGCAAATACAGTTCTCTCTGTAATGATGATACCATGAAAACTGCATGATAGCAAGTGAATTGAGAGCTTTTGAAGAAGGCCACACATACAGAAACACTCAGGTAGGCTTAGTTCAAACTTATTGATAATTTAACATTGCAGTAATATAATGACTTTATAGATGCTTAAAAAAAGTCTGAAGATGTGTACATCATTCTAAAGATAACTCCAAGAGAAAAGCACAACTTTCTTTCATTACAACAACAGATACTTAGCAACCATTCAGTGTAATCTGCTTTATCTTATTTTTTATGACTTCTTGCTCCTTTAACTTGGTATCTTCAAATCATATAATAGTGAATAACACACCTATCTCTCTTTAAATGTCCACCTACTTTAATGTAAGGATGTTTTTCATATTGCTGCTGTGAGTTATCACAATCTCACAGAATTTATACAGAAAAGCAGATTTTGCACTTTCCATCAACATCGGATGTAAAGGCACTCTCACGTTTATTGTGTCCCATATGCATCCATACAGGCATATAATTGTTACTTTAACAGATCTGAATGTGACAAAAAGCTTTAAATATTGCTCTGCTGGAGGAAAAGTGAGGATTGAGAGCTGCAATCGCAAATTAAAACATTGTTAAACCATTTAAAACTATGGATTCAATCAAGTTCATAACAAAATTGCCATTTCTTGAGTTTTCCAAGATGTATATGAATGAGAAATGTGTTAATATGAGGAATATAGGAAGAAGTAACTATGTTGTTAACATTTTAATCAGTTTTTGACATCCAATTGCGGTTTTATTGGGTGATGCACCTTCCCCTGACAGGGCATTCAAATGTCGGCAGGCATGCACGTTTTGTAATAACAGCGGCTGCTCTCATCAAAACATTGAATGGTGGGAATTTTCACATGATTTATACAATAATTTTTAAAGCTCTGTATATATTTTGACTAGTTATTGCACACTGCCTAGCCAAACAATGCTACTTTCTTTTTATGATAATTTTGATTTGTTTGTTTAACTGAGAAACTGGTCTATGAAAAGGCTCTGTATAGCATCTGAGTACCGGATATGAAATATGTCATTCACCAACCATCTAACCCTTATCCCTTGCACATTAAAAGTGAACAGGCAGCTGGATTACACCTGTAGCATCCTTTCAACGCTGACAGATTTAAATGTCCCTAATTAATCCTCTCCACTTTAGATAAAACAATTATCATCAGGGGGAAACATTTAGGTTGATGAGGTGGCAAACATTCATGATTTACGTTCATGGTGGATTTAAACAAAATAACCCCACAGCACAATAGGAAACACACACGTCAATGCACAAACTGGAATCGCCAGACACGCAAGTGTGCGTAAAGCCTTCACTCCACGGTTAAAAACCTGGCAAGCTCTTTGATGTCAATTTCTCCCTGGCATTTCCGCCTCACAAGACTATGCTCTATTAGAGCTGGGGATTCTAGAAGTACTGATGTGTAAATGCGTGGATCCAACATCCACTGTACTTCGGGCTGAAAAGATCAGCAGCGGAGACGCCAGCGAAAAGCCCCTCGCACACAGCAGCAGAAAGATAATTGCCCACCCACCTGCAGCACGGTCTTCATGGTGACAGCAGAGACGGTGGTGGTGCAGATCTTCTCCCCGTTGCGCGTGATTTGGCCCATGATGAAGAGCATCGGAATGGCGAGCGCAAAGGAAACGATCCACATTGCGCTGATAAGCTTCTTAGTGCGGCTCCGGGACATGATGCTCTTCGCTTTGAATGGATGACAGATGGCCATGTAGCGCTCCACGCTCAGGCTGGCGATGTTGAGCGCTGTGGCGTAGGAGCAGCTGTCCCGGAGGAAGTAGTAACCCCTGCACACAGCGTCCCCGAACACCCACGGATAGTGAAACCAGATGAAGTTGTAGAGCTCAATGGGCATGGAGAGGACGAGGATGAGTAGATCAGACACGGCCAGGCTGGCCAGGTGGTAGTGCACGGTGCTCTGTAGGTTCTGCAGACTCTTTTTGCTCAGCAAGGTGTACAGAGTGATGGAGTTGCCCAGAGAGCCCACGGCGAAAAGAGCCACATAGATGACAGTGACTGTCACCTTAGAGTAGATGTCAGTGTTAACCTCCAAGTCTTCTTCCTCCGTTCTGGGAGCGCCCGTGTCGTTCCCAACAGAAAACAGCGACTTATTCTCAAAAAGCCGCTGTGCCAGCGCGCCAAAGCTGACCAGGTTGCGCTCTGGGAGCGTAAAGTTTACATCCATCCTGGTTTTATATATGAAACATACAAATACATATGCAAGTTTCCCGACCTCTATTCTGATATGTTTAGTCCTCCCTGAGGAGATCCCAACTGATATGTGGAAGTCGGAGCCCAGCAGCTTTTATATTTGGCACAGAAGGAGGCGTGCTCGCTATTGGCGCTGCGCTGATGACGTGGGGATAGTTGGTGAGTGGACCCCGTGTTATTTCACCTTGGAACCGTTCAGCTACACAACTCAACATTAAAAAGGCGGCATTAATTCTGTAGGGACGGATCATCAGTACACTCAAAATTCTAGGTTAGTAGTAGCGTTTTGTAATCTGTGTGCAGATTACAAAACTGTCTCATCAAAAATGTCTGAGAGAGACAAGTCTGTCTCATTAAAAATGTCACTATGGTAACACATCAAGAATCAAGAAATGTTATTGTCATAATAAGAAAAATGGTACCATGTCAAGATTGTGTAATGGAGAATTTTAAGATAAAGGTCCCCATTACTGAGCTTTAAACTAAACCAGCCAACTACTTTACAATTAAATTGAATGAGGCTAGTCAGCACTAAGTAATTTGACTATAATTTATGTGTTGAAAAGAGCAAGCAAGCTGCATGGACACTGAAATAATCTCAGGATTTATTCCAGATTATTTTGGGCTCCACTACCACGTTCATCTGAACTAAATTGATTTAAATAAATATCCTATTAATGGTGTTGCTTCAGGCTAACTTTCAATTATAGGCGGCCCATTCATAACAATAGCCAACAGTTGTATTGGAGACTAAATATCTTATTTGTGCTGTCAAATTGTCATTGTCATTACTTGGAAATAATCTTTAAACTCTGATATGTTGTAGCTACACCACTAGGTTATCCTGGTCCACACCACACAGCTGTTTGATCAAACATGTACTCTGTCTTTATAAGTATCGGTACTAAGTAAAAAAAAAAAAAAATGGATTTTGACAACCCTGTACACTTCATATTAAAAGATTCATAATAGTAAATGACAAAGATGCTCAATAAAATACTTGACACTGTGGCAACTTTTTTTGAAGGCTCACGGTTCTTTCTTATGACAATCAAAAGATATTACCTATAACAATATGACAATATTTTACTTGGATTAATCAGGGCAAAACTAATGAGTAGAAATCCAGCACCCATTATCAAACAAATATATAATTTATGAGTGTCATTGCAAAACAGTAGAGAAGGTAACAATTGAGAATTGTTTATACTTTTTATAAAAAAAAATATATTCACCTCAGATTCAGTAGTGTAAATATTTTATAGTATTATTATGGCTTGTCTTTTGCCTGACAAATGACAAGTATTATATTTATTGTGTTTAGAATATTTCTCTTTTGTCTCCTGTTTTTTACTCGATGTCTTGAAATAAAATTTTGTTCAGATGTAAATTGTGAATGTGCAGTTGAATGCCTATCTGTCTAGGATCGTGTATTTCTATTGCCTATCACTATGTTGCTAATACGCACATTTTTCCACAAAGGGACAAATAAAAGTTTATTATATTCTTAATCAGATGTTTTTCAGTATAACTATTGATGTGGACCATACACAAAGTTTTTACAGTCCAGATAAAAATGCAAATGTGCTTTGTAGCAGCCCTGTTCAATTTTATCAGATAATTTCACTTTGGTTGATTGACCATAGTCAGCAAGGTAAGCTGCTGTAAAGCACCAAACAGGAGACCCGAAAATTGAGACAGACCAGGAGTTTATTTTAAGTGGTTTATTTTTGAAGATAAAAAATAAACCAGGGAGGCAGGAAACCACTGGATACTCGGGCAGGAACCATTGCATTAGGAGAGGACAGATTAGTGGCTGCAGGTCTCTAAGATTGTAATGAGACTCAGAAATAAAGCCACTCACCTTCTTAGTATAAAGACATGGCACTTGATTCTGTGATGTGATTGCTTTGTTACTCGGGGAAGCCAGCAGGCAGCTTTAGTAATAACGATGATGTCACAAGAGGCTGCAGCTTGTAGCAAAAGCATGCTGGCTTGAGACACTCAGTGTTATTCTGGTTGGCAGTGGCTGGAAAACAGGTTTGGGTCATACATAGACGATCAAAGAAAGGCAAGAACATCTAGGAACTAGGCACGGCTCATTGGTTGTGGTCCAGAGACCTGGTCCAGAAATCAGAATCTTGGTAGAAGTCCAGCATCGTGGTTGAGGCTGTAACAGGGCAATCTGGCAAGAAGGAAATGCTGGTTAAAAACTCTCAGCACACAGGAAGACAACGTCAGATCATCAAACATTTTAAAGACCTGGGGCCTTAAGTACGAAGAACGTGTACGCACAAAAAACATGTGGCACAATGTTTAACGCCCAACTTGTTATGTACACATTTTTTACCTGTTGTGAAAATATGTGGCAGCAATGCACTTCTTCAGTTGACAAAAACATCCCACAAAGTACTTAAACTCACCAAAATACACTGAAATATAACTCCTGTTTTATTTAACCCAAATAGCATCAAACCCGAAGTTTTTTGTTTTTTTTTATGAATTGGAGCTTTCATGGTATAAATCCATACTCACTCATAACACACTTCAAAATGACAGAAACAAACTCGATCCGATATTCCTGTTTTTGTCACATGTAGTTGTAAATGCATATGGTGTGGTTTGAGTGCCAAAATTAAGATTATTGGCACCCAGCGGTTGCTACTTTGTTGTTGTAGGAGCTTATATCGAAGCCAACTATGCTCCAGCGCTGGAAAATCAGAAGGAGAGTATTCGCTTGAGAGGCTGGTGACTAGCATGCCTTGGCTGGTCACCTGCTGAATTCCCTTCCTTTGCTGTTCTGTTCATTAGCACTGATATGGTGGCATTAGCGTTGGAATTGCTTCCATTAGCATTAGAGAGGCAAGTGAGTAGCTAGCCTTCTTCTTGTGAATTTTGTTGGCAGTTGGCAAAAACAAAACGGTAATTATTAGTATAGAGAACCCGATAATTCAACCAACACAGAGTTGCACTTAAAAGGTTTTATTATAAAATAAAAAATAAAAAAGAGTGGAGGTGGCATGCGAAAATCCAATGTGAGCAGGGAACAGGCATAACTTAGGACAGGCTGGTGACAGCGGGGATGATGGGCAGAACAGACTGATGGCGGCTGAACTGGCAGGATGCAGAGAGCTCAACAGCCAAAACTCTCCAAGGGGCTATGCATGAATCCTAAGCCTTTAAACCAGGGGTCACCATTGTTGATGTGTCATATGAAGGGCTGCAAGAACTGACATTTGAACTAGAAGAGTGAGAGTTCATCTTAATTTCATGTAAAATAAACATATTTTTTTATGCTTTGTTGTAGATCTTGTTGTTTTTAAATCTATATAAATGCAAGTGTGAATAAACGGGAAGAGTTTTTTTCAGAACAGGCATGGCATGGGCACCACGTTGGCTACTTGGTGCCCATGGGCATCTTGTTGGTGACCCCTGCTTTAAACAGTCCAGGGTCACGACCAGAGTCAAAAACCGATGAGGTATCCAGCTCACACACCTGCGTTCAGCTTTTTGACACTCCCTATTTCTTTCCCAGAAACAATCTTCACTTTAATTGGAGCAATGTAGTCAATGATGTCTAAAACTTTAGACTGAAAGTTATCTACTAGCTCATCTACGGAGTTACAGCACAAGGCTGAAGTAAAAGAGTAAGCTTGGATAAAAGTTTCTGAGACATTGTCCTTAAAGATGTGTTTTCTTATGGTGTCCCTTCGGCTAAATGAGTCACTGGAAATAATGCTTTCAAAGGTAACAGAAACGTGATCAGATAGGGCAATGTTAGTTACATTGACCTTGGAAATGTTTAGACCTTTAGTGATGATCAATTCTAAAATATGTCCGTTTGTGTGTTGGCTGTTTAACATGTTGAGTTAAATCAAAGTTTCTAAGTGTGTCACACAGTTCTTTTGCAGTTGAAGTTTCCCACAATAATCAAACAGTCATGATCAACACATATCCCAGATAGGAGATCATTAGGATCATTTAAAAAGTTAGATTTGGACTTAGGAGGCTTGTAAACATTCAAAAACATAGTTCAAACCGGGCTGTTTACCTAGAGAGCCAAACATTCCCAAAAACACCTTTTTACACTTTAATGAATCACTAAACAATGCTGCCACTCCTCCACCTTTCTTTTGCTGTCTGCTCTCTAAAAAAAATAGCAATTTAATGAATCAGAATGCTTCATTATATTGATGTAACCATGTTTCTGTTAAAAACATAACATCAAGATTAATGTCAATAATGAAGTCATTAATTAAAAGGGATTTTCCTGACAGAGAGCTAATGTTTAATAAACCCAGTTTATATGACTTAGTGGTTGATGTTGTCTCTGTGGCAGGTTGCATCTGACAGTTTATGACTTTTAAATACAATTGATTATTTCTGTTTGCTATCCTGTGAGCTTTTTTATTTTTGCCACATATCATCACAGATATATCATATCTATCTCCAACAAAAAGCTTAGACTGATGCTGGAAAGTGTCCTGTCTGATAAATTTGCCGCTAGGGCCTGGTGTGTATCACAGGCCGAGCTTAAAAACATCTTTCATGTTGTTTGTGAAACCCAGGAAGGGAGCGCATCTAGGCTTGGTGGAGAAAAAGAGGAGGTGGGTGCAGTCTGGATTTGTGTCTGTGGGGATGGAGGTTTATTGTTCACTGTGGGAGTTAAAGAGGAGCCTTCTTTTTGTCTGTTGAAATCTGGGATGAATCTTCCTGTAATTCTGATGTAGTCTCTTTCTGTGTCATCTGTCTGGTTATCTTTATCTTGGCTTGTTCGGGCTGTACTGGGCTCATCATTTCTTTTTTGCACTTACTGTACTTTGTAGGACAAAGCTGATGGGACATGGTTCACAGAAAATAAAATGTTTAAAATCAGGCGTTTTGCACCTGACCTATTTAGAGACAAACCATCTCTGTTGAACAGATTTCTTCTCTTCCAAAAGATGTTAATGTTGTCTGTGAAGGTTACAGCTGTTTGCTTGCATGTGTTTTTCAGCCATTTGTTAAGCATCAGAACTCATCCCCACAATTAATGGGCACATGAGGGCCACTGAGAAACACCTTGACATTAAGGCCATTAACTCAATTTAGCAGACAAATGTAATCCTCTTTCAATACTTCTGATGTTTTGTGATTCAGACAGTGTCACCCAAGTTTTCAGCGTTGGGTGTTCTTCCATGATCCTTGGAAGGATCTCTGTAACATTAGACACCAGGCCATAGTTCAAAGAGTTATGGCTCAGCACCTCTGTGCTCTTCTTGTTATAGTGTTTCATTCCACTCACAGATCTGTTGCACAATATTAAGGTTCTTGGCGCTGTAACTTGTTATTTCTCTGGTAATTTAGAGCGAAGATTATTCACATGCCTTTGATTGTTGTCATGGTCTCCCTGGGTGTCATGCTGAAGTGGAGTGAATCTGTTCTGTAGTGAAATTTCAACATTTCCAGTAGGTTTACTCCTTTCGTTTGTTGTGAGAACAACCCGTTGTTGTTTCACTTTTCTTGGGACACTTCGGCCAGTTTTCTTTGTCTAGGTGAGGGGTTCCTTGGTCTTTTGTCCTTGCGCCCAGAGTTTTCCACGGAGGTCTGCAGGTGGTTTTATTCTCATTTTATTCAGGGAACTGTTTGTACGCTGAATTGCTGGGCTGGTGGTCACAGTTTGGAATTACAGGCAGGGTTGTTTAATTTCCATACGCAGCGTTTACATAAGAAATTCACTTCAAGTCGGTGGATTTACAGATCCATAACAACTACTTTCTGTAGAAGCTCATCAAATTCCTCTGTGGTGAAAAGAGGCGTCTTGTGCTGATTAGCTGGAATCAGTTGGTTCTTCTCTATATCCACTTCATGTGGAGTTTTTTTCTGTAACAATGTCATTTCTGAGACGTCTTTCTAACTTCTCTGGGGTGTAAAGAGGCATCTTGTGTTGAATAGCTGAAAACTATAATAGTCCACAAGGAGGGAAAAAATTCAACTTTCTGTAGTTTTGGCAAAGAGATAAAAAGGAGATAAAAAGTTAAAAGCAGGAAAATCCAAGCAAGCAGGGAGCAGAGGGAAAAAAGCATTAGAGCGGGTGTAGAAGTAGAGGATGGAGGACAAAAAAAAGACCAAAAATTGACACAAATTAATAAATGGATCTGTACTCCATTAATGCATGTCCCAGTGGTGCAAACACCTGGTGAAACCTCTTGGACTGGATTAGAAAATCAATCATAATAAGTTTAATTGAACCTAGCCTCATTATACCTACAGTAAGAAAGTAAATGACAAGCCCAAGTGTATGAAAAAAAATTGACCTTTTTTCTGTAAGATCTTTCACTTCTTATTCAAAAGGATTCAATTAAAAAATGCAGAAGTTCAATTGAGAATGTTTTCTTTCCTAACTCTCTTTGCAAAGAGGTAATATCTTACGTGTGGAGGAAAAATGTTAGATGACAAGTGTAGACCTTACCTCAATGTATCACAATGTCCTAAGGACTTCATTTATGGCTGGGTTTTCTTTGCTAATGATCCACTCACAGTGTGCAGAGATATTATCACTGGACGGGAAGAGAGGAAATGTTGCCTTAATGGTTTCTTGGCAATAACCAGCACTGTTTAAACCAACGTTGCAAAGCAGCTTTGTCTGTTTATGGCAAACAAACATGCAGAAAACATGTTTTATTTCCCACACCAGCAACAGTGGTGCATCTGCAGATCTTACCATGCTGTGGATAACTTAATTTCTTTTAGTAAGCAAGTCCCTGCAAGCACACAATTAATCATGTTTATTGCATCCACACAAATGGTTCTCACCCACAGTAAGGCATCTGTTTGGGTGCTCCACTGTTATGTCTTCCAAGGCACTGTACAGAAATGTTTTACACTGAGAAATCGTTTTTCCTCCTAAGAATGATATGTTTCCACCAGAGGTCTTTTTTTCTCATTGGGAAAAACAAATATGCATCATGATTTAAATTACCTTACACTGCTTCTTGGACTTTCTAAGGCCAAACGATACATCACAGCTTTACAATCTTCAAGGTCCTTTTATTTTTTGTGAATGACAATTTGGTTTACAGAAAATGAAAGCAGAGAAAAATAGCTAAAAACAGATTTAATGCATTTTCAGAAATCTTGGACAAAAAATTGAATTAGACAGCTTAGAAAATGGTGTTCTGTGTAGCTGTTTCATGCATAGTATCAATACGAGGCTCAAAACGATGTGGATTTTTAAGAGTAACCACAGGGTTAAAAAGGGAAAGTGTTTGTCTTTTTTCTCAATTAAGGCAAAAGGCATTACAAAGTGCATTGTTTGGCTTAAAAGTGATAAGTTAAAATTACTTAGTTAATCTACTTTTAAATAATATGTATATTCTAGCATTACTCTTGCTCTAATCATACTCTTAAATAGTTTTACACAATCAGTATTCTGTTCAATATTAATTCAGTCTGAAAAAGTCAGACGGAAAGAAAAGGCAATTAGAAGAATTTTATTGATACAATATTTTAAGACTTTGGCACTCAGACCTCGGCAGGAAACTTTCACGCTGAGTTATACTTCAATATGCATAAGCAGGTGTATGAGACTAGGGATGTTCCCCCCCAGGCCTGAAACTGGTGGTGGAGTGGAGATAAACAAAGTTTTGTTCAGTCCATATGATGATCTGTTTGAGCTAGATGTCCAACTTGATAAACACAGGTTTGCATGAACTGTCCATCATGAGCAAGCATGAAGCGACTGTGGAGAGGAAAAACTCCCCTTGGGAAGAAACCTTTGGCAGAACCAGGCTCAACGTGGCGGTCTTCTGCAGGACCGTTTTAAGGAGTGACAGGGAATTCTGTAAGAGTCCAGGAAGAATTACTCTCTGATAGGGACGAGGTTGAAGGAGGACCGTAGGAAAAGCCAGGCGGAGCTTGCTACGATGGTGGCGAAGGGGATGGAGATGGGTTGAATCGGGGTCATCTGAGTCCAAATCAGACATTGCGCAGCGACTGCTCGCCCGCTGGCAGAAGGCTGAGATGTGGATTCAAAGTTCCTTTAAGATGAACCCAGGACGTTTATTGGCTTCGTGGAGGAGCAGTTCAAAGCTGATTGGCTTGCGTCCGAGGCAAATGAGTCTCTGATTGGCTGGAGGTAGGCAATGAGTTTTTTCAACTGAATTTCCGCTTTAAGCTTCATTTCTAAATTTCCTACTTAAATATATTGCAAGCTTTGCTTGACCGAGAAACATTTTTAACAACCATCCAACTTTCTTCTTTCTCTTGCCATATAAAAAAACAAAAATTAAAGACTGTTCTGTTAAACTTTCTCCAAATGATTTCCAAATATCTCTTAATAATGTAAATAAATCCATTATTCTAAAACATTGCACAAAACAATGAAAGATAGTTTCACTTGATAAACAAAGGGGGGATTTATCTGAAACAGCAGGATTAATAATAGAAACAAAAGCATTAACCGCAATAATACCACGCAAAATTCTCCATTGTAAATCACCAACATTTTTAGTCAATGGTGGTTTATAAAGTAATACCCATGCAGGTTTCACCTCCAAATCAACTTTAAAAAAGTCTCTCCATGGAGTGTCTTTTTTATTTTTTAACTTTACGCTGTTCAAAGCCTTAACACATTTCATATATATTATCTTTCCATTCACAGAATCCAAAATTGTCCATTATTTTTTTCCTTCCTCTAAAAAAAAATCTAGGACATTCAAGTTCTTCCAATTGTGGCTTAAAACACATCTTAACAAAAGGATCTGCTTTATCAGGTGTTAAAAGTCCATCAAACCATCCTTTTATGAGTCTTTTGTCATCTTCTGATAACATTCACATAAATCTTGCTAACATAATGCCTGCAATTCTTAAAGTGTGAATCTCCACTCTTCGAGCCAAAGAAATAACATCATCCATTTCAGTTCCAACAAGTTCAGGCAGATGTTTCAACGTAACCACTCCCCTTTTCATCATCAGTTCAGAAATCATAGCCATATTGTCCCAAACTGAGCCCAAACGAGATCCCATGAGGACAGGTTCGAGTAATAGCCAATTTAAAGATGTGGATGTTCCAACTCTCTTTGTTTCCATGAGGTTCCAAGATTTTAACACAGTAACATAAAATGATGGCAAACACTATATTTTGAAAAGTCAACAAGAAACAAAGTTTTACCATAACCTAAATTACCAATTTTGGAAAAGAAAATATTCTGCAACTTGTCTCCACAAAACATTTTGATCACCATACAAAAAACTCTGTAAAAACTGTAATCTAAAGGCTACACTCCTACTATCTAAATTAATTCAATTCAATTCAATTTTATTTATATATCGCCAAATCATGAAACATGTCATCTCAAGGCACTTTACAAAGTCAAGTTCAATCATATTATACAGATTGGGTCAGATTATACAGAGTGGTCAAAAATTTACTATATAAGGAAACCAGTTGATTGCATCAAAGTCCCGACAAGCAGCATTCACTCCTGGAGAAGCGTAGAGCCACAGGGAGAGTCGTCTGCTCAGTATGAACGGTCATCTGCCTCGACCGACTGGGGGTTACAGAAGACAGAGCAGAGACACAAAGAGAGACAAAAAAGCACAGAAACACACATTGATCCAGTAATCTGTTCTACATTAGATGGTAATAGCGGGTGATCTGTCTTCCCTGGATGATGTCACAGTTAACAGAACGCCAGACCAGGTGTACCTACTATGAAGATAAAAGATAGAGAACAGAAAGTTAAAGCAGAAATGACAACACATAATGCATAATCAAATCAAACCTTGCCCTCCTACTTCCTTTGGTAAAAAACAAAATAGTCTGAGAGACCCAATGTAATCTGTCCCAAAATAAATTTTAAATAATAATCTGTAATTTTACCAGAAGACCTGGCGGGGGTTCAAGAACTACGGTGGCCCTGAGGTGCAAAGCGCTACAACTTTAAGGAAAGCACTCCAACATTAATGAAAGCGCTACAACAATAAGAAAAGCACTCCAACTTTAAGGAAAGCACTCCAACATTAACAAAAATATTACAACATTAACAAAATCACTTCAACATTAACAAAAGCACTTCAACATTAACGAAAGCACTCCAACAATAACAAAGCGCTACAACATTTAGGGAAGCGCTGCAACATTTAGGAAAGCGCTGCAACATTAACAAACCGGAAGAGGTACGTCCCAGTGGGAGACCTAAGAAATCGCTGATTGGACTACACTCGTTTTTACTTTTGAACCGAAAGTTATTCTGACTTTACTGTGTTTTTTAAAACCATGAATGTTCTCGGTGATCCAAACCGTAAGATGCAGTCTAAAACGCCACTTAGTCTGTTTATAAGTTTCGCTTTTATTAATTATGCTTTTTTTTTTTAACTACGTGCGCTGTGTTTCTGTACCTCAACGCTCTGGTCTGCTCCTCTCCCCTCCCTCCCCTCGGACCCAGGGGCTTTTATCAACGGCAGCCTTATCACTACGTTTAATGTCTCTCCACTCCTACCAATATGTCCTAATTAAAATCAATAGGAGAGTCCGTAGCTGTGTTTCATGCTATTTTCTTTTTAACGACACAGAACCAGTGGCGCTTCGGTGGGCGTGCTGCCTTGGCTTGAATTCAGGTGCGCAAAATTACGTTACATATAATTTAGGTGTGCACTTTTAAGGGTCATTTCAACAAGCTTGTAACATCGGAGCTTCAGTTCAGACCCAATATTCATTCTCTTCCCTCTAAAGGAGCCCTATACAGTCTTTATTTATGCTTTTCCCCCACTGTTATCCCTCGCGCGCAGCGCACCAGGGTAAAATAGAGCAGCTGCGGATCATGCGTAATCATCTGCATATGCAGAAAGTTGAAAAAGTAAAGAAACTCCATTTAACCTTACACCCTTACACCTTTTCCTGATTTGACATAACGAGGGTAACAACATTCCTGACATTGCACAGCCTTGGCGAATACCTCTCTTTACATTAAAAGATGCACTTAAACCACCATTGACTTTCAATACACTTTCAATGTCGCAATAAAGGGTTTTAATCATGGCAATGAACCAAGAGGAGAAACCAAAAGCTCTCAAACTATTCCATTAATACTGGTGCTCCACCCGATCAAATGCCTTTTCTTGGTCAATAGAAATCAGACCAAAGTTTAAGCCCAATAAATTAGAGGCGTACAAATAATCCCTTATTGATCTGCCAGGGATACAATAAGACTGATCAACATGTATAACTTGATCAATCACTTTTCCCCATCTGCATGCCAGAATCTTTGAGAAGATCTTATAGTCAGTACACAATAGACTGACAGGTCTCCAATTCCTTATTTCATAAAGATCCCCCTTATTAGGAATAAGAGTGAGCACTGCTCTGCGACAGCTAAGGGGCAACATTACCCTTGCCACACTATTGAGGACTTCCTACAGATCTTCAGCCAACACAGGCCAACACGATTTATAAAACTCCACAGGCAAGCCATCTATTCCTGGAGCTTTGCCATTTTCCTTGCTCAGCAGCGCCTCCTGCAGTACTTCCACCATTAAAAGCATGCTCCACAAAGACATTGTCTTGGTCTGACACCCTTGGAAAGTCATCAAGAAACTCTTCTGTTATCACAGAATATTCTTTAAACTCACTTGCATATAATGTTGAAAAAAATCCACAGCTCTTTTCCTCAGTTCAGTGGTATCCGTCAACTCTTTTCCATCTTCAGAATGAATGCAATGAATGAGACGGTTTTGAATATTTTTCTTCTCCAAACTGAAGAAGAATTTTGAGGGAGCATACATTTCAGAGACACTTTGAAAACGTGAACGTACCAAAGCTCCCTGTGCTCTGAGCCCAAGCAGATCAACCAAAGCTGCTTTTTTTCGTTTGAATGTCTGAATATGGCCTTGATTTCCCGTGGACTCACAAGAACTCTGAATAACCACAATTTCAGTCTCTAATTCTTCAATAAATTTTACCATTTCTCTTGAAACCTTGCAAGTGTATTGATTACAAAACTCCTGAATTTTAATTTTACTAATGGATGTACAGACGTAAACTGACATTTCATTAGTCTCCACTTTTTCCAAAAAAAAGAAAATCCTTTCTTAAAACAACCATCATTTAACAAAACAGTGTTGAGATGCCAATATGCACCTTTAAGTCTTAAATTATTTATAAACACATTTCCTATGATGATACTATGATCAGAAAAGCCCACAGGACACAAAGTGCATGATCTAAATATTTGTAAATGACGCCCAAAACAATAAAACCTATCTAATCTTGCCAAAGTAATATAATTCTCTTTAGAATGAGCCCATGAATATTGCCTTATCTTTCCATTTTTAAAACGCCACACATCAACTAAATAATAAGTTTCAATAATACATTTCAAAATTCTCCGTAAATGTATATGTGGTTCCAAATGATTCCTATCTAAATCATCTATTGTACAATTAAAATCATCACCTAAAATTAAGTAATCTGTTGACCCACAATTTAATAGTGTATTTGCTAACTTTTCTAAGAAAACACAACGTTCGCTGGAATTCACAGGAGCATATACATTCAGCAAAATCAACTTTATATTTTCATACTAAACAATAACCTTTAACAATCTTCCAGCTACATCTTCAATTTCAATAGAAACTGGAAGAAAATTCCTTGAGAAAAGAATAGCTACTACTGCACTTAGCGAAGATTTATGACTCAGAACAAGATTCCCATCCCATTCTTTCTTCCAATCAACCTCATTATCAACATTGCTGTGAGTTTCTTGAGCAAAAGCTATATCAATGCATTTAGATTTTAAAAGTTCAAAAAAATACAGCCCTTTTTTCACATCCCTTGCCCTATTAAGGTTCAAAGATGAGATTTTAAATCTACTCATAATCACATAAAAAAAATCCAAAGAAAAAAGAAAATACAGCATCTTATCAGCTGTTTTTGAACTTTCATGTAACTTATTTAAATCGGGCTCTGATCTTTTGCACCAGTTTTCGAAGCCTGTAAACTTCAGCGTCCCATCAGATGTCCTTTGTCTCATTAACCATTTAACTGAGTCAACAAACAATTTTCTATTTGGGAAAAAAAAATCATCTATAACCACATCCCGTTTTCCTTTTGTCAATTCCAAAAAACTTCTAATCTGTTCTACACTGTATCCATTAGTACTCTGGCCATCAGGAATAGAAGAATTAGAAGATTCTCTATCACTATCAGAATCAGATACAGCATCTGAATCACTTTCTTTCCACTGAGTCTTTTTCGGTTTTACCCCTTTAGGTTCTTTAGATGTTCTTTTAGTGTTTGGTACTTTAAAAACACTTTCATCATCCCTAATCAGATTTCTTCCACTATGAACTAAATCACCAACATCCATTTCTTCTTGACTGCTTTTGTTCTCCTGTTGAAACTCCTTCCCCAGCGTTCATTTCTTGACCTCCTACCTCAGCATCAGCCACTGGATCTCCTTCCCCCGCGTCAGCCACCAGAGCTCCCTCCCCAGTTGCCCCCACTGTGGCTCTATTCACACTATCTGCTGATGTCCCTGGCTCTGGATTTTCGTTAACCCAAACTAATTCTCTTTTTGAATTTTTACAGGGCAATTACGTATTGAATGGCCCTCCTGGTTACATCCAAGACACCTCATAGTTTCCGTTGTCGCAAAAATAGTGTAACCAAAGCCGTCAACCTTAAACTTCATCACTATGCTCAGTTCCTCAATATTATTTTTGAGAATCATAGACACTTGTCTTCTAGAAGAAAAAACGTGTTTCAACTTTGCTGATTTGCAACCCGACGGGAGCATTTTCATTGCTGACACAACCTGACCATGATGTGACAATTCCTTCAGGAACACCTCATCGCTGATGAAAGGTGGCAAATTAGACAGGATGATCTTTTTAGCAGGGTTCATCAAAGGGAAAACCGTAGTTTGTGTGTTTCTCAAAACAATTCCTCTCTCAACTACGCTGTTCACCTTGTCAATCGAGTCCAACAATGTAACCACTGCATTGTTCATCCTGGACGCTGCCTTCACACTTTCACACCCAACAAGTTCCCCAACAGCCAAACCACACTCCTCAACTTAAAAGAGAGAGAGAGAGAGAGAGAGAGAGAAATTTGTCATCAGGATGTGCAAATTGGTACAACTGTGAGATGGCTAGAAAGTTTGCAAAACTCAGCACCAAAGAGTGACAAACTAGAGGTGGCCGTGGCTACTGAAGGCCACATCAGTCCCAGGCAGACAAACACAAGGCACCATCTAGAGGCAGCTATACTCCCCAAACAGAGGTAGGTAGTCAGTGAAGCATAAGAGCAGCTCCATATACCCTTGGGGTAAAAAGTATCCCCTAGCATGAGGTTGTGTTCAGAGTGATTTCATTTCCACCACATAGTGTTAGGCATAAAGGCACCTTTTTCTCGTTTGTGTCCCCTACATTGCTTGTGCCAAACTGTAAACATGACTTCCTATGGCTTTTTTTTTCAAAAATAGTTTTCCTTTTCACTACTCTTCCATAAAACCATATTTGTGCACAAATTGTAATGGTCCTGCTCAGATTGTGCAACTTGAGCTCTGCAGGTCCTCCAAAGTAACGTTGTTTTATCCTCTGCTTTTCTGATTAATATCGTCCCTGCCCGACCTGAACGTCTAGTTGCACACAGCCAGACTGTGTTTGCAAGTCGACTTCCAATGGTAATTATGTGAACTGTATTTTACTTAGGGGTATCGGAGTAAAAGAAGGAGAAAACAAGTGTATGCCACACTTTTCAGATTTTTATGTGTAAACATATTTTTTAAAAACATGATTTTCTTCCAAACCAATGTGTTATTTTGTGTTGAGTTGACATATAAATTCCGTTGACCATTGCAGCCTATTCTAGTAGTGTGACAAAATGCAAAACACCTAAAGGGGTAAAAAAAAAAAAGTTTTTGGAGCAATTAATGTCAGCAAATGTGAAGCTTATTTTTCAAGGTTCAACCAAGAAATTCTTAAGCTACTTGGTGAAAGTTAGAATATTAGAATTTCTTTGGGTTCTATTTGCGTCATCATAAATTTTAAAAGCTCATAAAACTATACATCTGCTGATGAAAATTTGCAGTTGAAAACAAAGGAAGCACATCAGACACCCAGTCAAATACAGCCACAAACGATTTTTTTTATGTATCCACCTTTAGAAATTAATTGTGGCATTTAAAAAGATGTGGGGACCAAAGCTACCTGTTGTTTATGAACTCTGGGGACATCAATTACACAGCATGTGTTCAACAAGGGAAGAAACTTGTTGAACACACAAACTTTTTTATACACATATAATTGCATACCTTTGTGTACAAAAACAATTAGTCTGCCCACATTGTACAGCCAACAAAACATCTATACATAGAAACTGCTCTTGTTCAAACTTATTGAAATACCTAGCAGAATCTGATATTACTTTTACACAGAAATAATGTCGATATTTCCTCAGAACGTACTCTTGTGCAATGTGCACCGCTGGGGGCTCTTTAATAAACACTAGACTATAACACTTAACCTGACTGTGACATTTAAAGAGGCAGAATCCTATCAGATTGTGTTCGCTCTGTTACTTTTTAAATGCAAATGGTTAGCTATTTGAATCATTTGCGATGATATCTGTAGTTATTTATTATGCATAGAGCAGTACAAAGAAGCTGGTCGTTTAACAGCTACATAAACAGTGAGCATTTCTGAGGGCTTATGACCTGTGCCTTATGTAAATGCCAAGAAAATGGGTGCAAAAGCAATCCTTTCATCATATACTTTCAGTCTAAGAGGACGATGAAGCACTGATGGACTGCAGTGTTTGCATATTCAGTGTCCAATACCAGGTAAAAAATGATTGCATAATTATTAAAAACTCAAATATCCATGCCTCCCTGATCTTTATGATTATAAAAAAATAAGACACTCAAGATCAAGCTTTTGTTATATTAAATATATGTACAATATGTAATAAAAATCCAGCTTTTTTACTCACCATATTCTTAGTGTTATCAGGATAACAGAACTGTTACAACAGCAATGTTTACATACATAGGTAGCCAGAATAAAGGGCCATTTTGAATAAAGATGCACAATGTAAACACACCAATTGTATTCAGCTCAATCAGAATGAAAATGTATGAGACGAGTGGTTTATCCCGATCCATAATCCAAACAACGTCCATCTGAAGACTGGCTGCAATCATGTCATTCAGATTGGGCCAAATTGCCTGGCCTGCAGAGGTGTGCCCTATGTCTCTCATCCCGTAATGCAGGAATATGACGGTATATTTGAGCCACCAAACTGAGTGCACAGTCGAGCGCGTCCCAGACACGTATTGCATGAGTGCTGTGTGAGATTTAAATGCACACACAATCTCACTGTGTGCTCAGGTTGGTGGCACAAATATCAATAACACCAAACCATTCTGGGCACTCAAATTAGACGGAACGAGCCAAATTCCGTGTTTCTTGTTTTCAATTTCAACACAGACGGAAGTAGAACTTCTTCTTCTGTGGTTTTCAGGTAAATGTGGAATGTGCATGTCAGAGTGCTTCTATTCTGAATAAAGCCTGGTGCAAATAAACACATCATAATTGGATTCAATGGTTTTGTGCCCATCTAAATGGTGTATTCTTGTAGCTTGTTCCAGATCCAAGATGGCTGCTACTGCTGGATTAACTTGCTCATTGACTTTTCCACTATCCATCAAAAATCATTGCAACCAAACAGCATCTGCTTGGACTACAACATTGCTGTTGGTACAGTATTGGTAAATGTTCTGTTTTTTGGGAGATCACATCAAGATTGGACACTGGAAAAGGTATTTTGAGAACAGTGAAATCAAAGCCTGGAAAAAACAACATGACCTAGTTCAGAGCAGCTCACAAAGGCTTTCTGACACATTTTTGTTTTTTAACCACAATTATTTAAAATATGGCAAAAACAACAAAAAGTCCGGCTGAGGAACTGGAAGACATAAAAAAAAATCTCAGGATTAGGGATTTCTTGACTTGTGATTTATATTTATCTCAAAATGGTCAGATCAGAAAATGGGTTATCTATCTTACATAGGTTGTGTTTCTACCTAATTTATATTCTCCAATCAGAGCACACTATCAAGCAAACAGCATTCTCCCCTCCCCTCCTCTCCTCCTCCCAGCTGTTGCACCGGCCATTATTTTTTAAATTAAGTTCTTCGGAGAATTGACATCAACTACATGAAACGGTTTATACAGTGATGTCATGCCCCCTTTAAGCAAAGAAACCTCCAGCAGAGCTAAGCTCAGTAGAGTCCACTTGCCATGACCAACTGGAAGTTAAGAGGATTGGCACAGACACGCAAAAAAAAAAAAAAAAAAGAAACACTCTGCAAGATGTACTTTCCATAGGAGGGAGCACAAAGTTAATGGCAAAAATAAGAGCAAACAATACACAAAGAGAGAGAGTGGAGAGCATAAAAACAGAAGAAAAGTGTTCAGTGTGTCCTCCAGCAGTCTAAGACAAAGATGAATCTATTTGCTGTAGCCTTTACAGAAAGAGGACCAAATTCTTACAAAAGGTATATTTTCCCCCCCCCCCCCCCCCCCCCCTACAGTGTACATGGTACTGTTGCAAATAATTCCTATAACCTGCTTAACAGTTGTGATGCAATGGTTTCTAAAGCAAGCTCAGAGCTAGCACTCTGCACAAATCTAATCAAATCATAGTCATCTTTTCATTCATCTCATTAAGTATGAGATATAACTTTCTATGATAATTGGTCACACATTAGCACAGTACCTAATTAACTATATTTAGAAATTGTATGAGCCAATAGATTTTTGATTTCAGTGCTTTTATCTTTGAGTTGAACCAGTTAAAAGATGATTAGTGCCACTCTTTGCCATTTGAGGTTACAGTAAAACATCCACAAAACATGAACATGAAATACCATCCTGAATCTGATTCTTCTGATAGACAGATATTCTTTTGAGGATAATTTTTATTATGTAGGAATGTAGGATAACTGCATCCAAATCCAAAAACAGTTGCAAATGTCTTGACTTTGTTGGGATTGACAGGTGTGCTTGTGTCAGCGTATAGAAAGAGAAATCTGCTTGGTGGGGAGATAAAGCTGAGGGCAAGAACAAACCATTAGCCAGAAATCTAAAAAAAATGTGTAGCTTCATGAATATGCCTGCCCTGTCATAGTCTTATCTACAGTAAAAGGGTCAAAACAGGTTAAATATTTGGAAATCTTAACGGTTTAAATTTGGCCAAAGATTAGCTAATTTTGGTGATGTGAAAATTAGAAAAATAATAGAATAAACTTGCTATCTGTAATTCAATTCAATTCAATTTTATTTATATAGCGCCAAATCATGAAACATGTCATCTCAAGGCACTTTACAAAATCAAGTTCAATCGTATTATACAGATTGGGTCAGATTATACAAATCATAAGAATTATGTGTATTTGGTTTAGCAGCATTTATATCTATACTGAAATTTTAGTCTGGTTGTGGTGATCAGTGACAAACCAAGGTGCAGTTCCAGGTCAGATGAGAGGTTCCTTCATGTAGGGTGGACAGGCCAGATGTTTGGCAGGATGCCGGCAGAGGAGCTTCGGTTGACTGGGGAGCCAAGGAAGGCTCCAGGGATTAAGATGTTTCAGAGGACTTGGATGATGATGACCAAGGAGAGGCGTGACTAGTGATGTTATGAGATAGCTGAGGCATTAAGTAATCGAGGGGGCATTTCTGCAAAGCGCGTATCAAGGCTTGCTTGATTTAGGGGAGGATCCGAAAATGATGACGTCCGAAGCCTCGCTGCCTAGCCTTACAACATGACTGCTATGGGAAGCGGTTCAGATTGCCTGTGAGATTTGAAAAAGCATCAACGTATTCAGAGAGTTGCCATAATTTAAGGTTTTAGATATTATTTATCAGCTTTGATAGCGTGGAGATAGTTGAGATAGGTGAGAGAAGGAAAGATAGCTTAGAGATTGAAGAGATTGAGGAGAGGATAGAGGATGGATCCAGCTAGGAGGAGGATTTCACGTATGTGAAAATATTTTGACTAGATTTATCCCAATGAGGTAAATCTAACATTCTTAGGATTCATTAGATATGCTTATTGACAGATATTCTCATGATATCACTGGAGGTAATCTATTATTTTTCATTTTTAATATCAGTTATTTCTATTAGAACATTTTCTAACATGATCTGCTGTTCTCTCTTAGGTAACAAACTGTTGCATTGTTTGGACATGAGTGCTCCGAATGCAAATAAAAAAAACACAACATGTAACTGCAGATGCTATGGCTGAAGTCCAGCACTACCTTTCAGAGCCTAATATTAGCAGAATGGAAAATCCACTGGAGTACTGGAGGAGACAAAAACTACTATACCCCAATTTACACAAATTTGTACCTGCATTTTCATGCATGGCAGCATTTTCATTCCCTGTGAACGGGTGTTTTCTAAGACCGAAGAAGTATCTATTTTTTTTTTTAAAGGAACCGATTAAAACCAAAAACGATTGAAAAACCTTTATTTCCGAATAAAACTGAATAAAATCTGCCATTTTGCACGTCATTGTCCAAGGTGCACAAGCACTTTCAATGTCCGTCTGGCTAAGCCCATGCCATTTCGCTAAAGTGACACGAAAGCATCCACAGCCTGCCATATAAGATTGGACTTTTCTTAGAAAATGTAGGCACAGAAAACACTCAAAATATTTATTATAAAATATTTTACTACACATATGTGATAGTCATAAGAGAAATTAATGGTGATTACTTCTTAATGATAATTTCTAAGGGCCCTAAAGGATAAAAACTTAGGCAAGCATCACCAATTATATTGCTGACTGTGATTATGCATTCGGCCTGTAGAATAATAGGAATAATAATTATTTTATTGTCCTACAATGGGGAAATTCAGGTGTCACAGTGGCAAACACACGGACAGTTACACACAATTATTAGCAATGAGAAAAAAAGAGAAGAAAACAGAGCAAACCAGTCTAATCTAAAGTAAAGAATACCAAGAGTAGACGATAAGAGTAAATATTGAACAAAGGAAAACTATTTGACAATGGGGGAAAAACTCCAGCCAATTTACATAACACACAATAATAGAATATGCAATATTTACATAACGTATGATAATACAATATGCATAGTAGTGCAGCAGCATCCCTAGCTAAGGCGTGTGCAAGTTACCTTAACATCTGGGAACAGTGTAAACAATTAATGGTTGAATCAGAACCTGTTGTTATGCTGTTATTATGCATGTTGGGAGCAGCCGAAATTATAAAGTCTGACTGCAGCAGGGAGGAATGAACTGTGGAAGCGCTCCGTACAGCATCTGGAATTCAACAGTCTATCACTAAAAGAGCTCTCCAACTCTGGAAGAGCTCCATGCATGGAATGGGAGACATTGTCTATCAGTGATGTGATTTTCCTTACAGTCCTTTTGTCTCCCACCACCTGCACTGGGTGCACCTGTGTCAGAGAGGTAGGTCCAGTCTAGCACCAGTCTAGAAAGCTCTGGATCCACTGTCTATACTCTGACTCATCCTCACCTGTGATGAGACCTACTATTGCAGAGTGATCAGAGAACTTCTGTAGGTGGCAGCCTGATGAGTTGATGGGGAAGTCTGCAGTACAGAGGTGAACAAAAACTGTGCCAGAACAGTTCCCAGTGATGCTTCCATGCTGCAGATGAGCTCGTCAGAAACACAGCTCCATGTCCTCACATACTGCGGTCGACCAGTGAGGTAATCGAGTATCCACGGTTGGTGGTCCACCTCTGACCCCTCCAGCTTGTTCTTCAGGAGTCGTGGGTTCTGTTATTTTGATTGATTTCTTCCCCATAAGGTTCACACAGCTCATCCCACATAGTGGAGCTGAAGCAGTCTCTCGGGGCTTCTTCTGCCTCCTCTGGAATGATTTCAAGGTTTGTTTTATTCTCTACATTCCCATAAAAACGAGCTTGCCCATCAGCCGGGGAACCTTGAGGTGAAGGAGGATTGAGGGATTGCGCAAATTTGTTAAAATTGCTGCACTCAAGTTGTTTTTTTGTATCGCAACATTCTTGCAGATATTAAACTCATTTGTTTTTCAGTGTGAAAAAAATTGCCAAATGAAAGAGAATGTGAAACCAATTGCCTACATAATACATAATTTGTTTTGTTTCAATTCCTTGTTTTTTTTTTTTTTTTCAGAAACAATTTGAAGCCTTTTGGATCACCAGTACCTTGTTTGAATCTCATTTTAGATAATGAACAGATCAAATTATCAGCATTCTTCAGCGTCTTTCCTAACATTCCCCTTTCATGTTTTTTTCTGAATCTATCTTTTTTAGGGCTCTCCTGGCTGCTACAGCGATTCCATCTATGGGATAAACGTTGCAGTTGAGTCCTAGCAGATCTGTCTCAACTTTTGCCTTACACAGTTATTCACTGGAACACGATCAGATACTGTATTGTTAATTTTTAAAATGACAGTTTTTCTCACTTCCAGAGGGTCCTTCTTGTGGAACGATGCATATGAATCACTGATATCCTGAAGAGCTTCTGTTATATGACCAACATATTCCTCCGTCATTCCACCGGGCAGAAAATTCATTTGGAGTTCAAACCCTTTTGTTCCTTCACTAGGACCCCCAGTAACCATTACATGAACTTCATTCACATGTTAAGGGCACAGTGAAGTTGCAACCCATCCAAGGGTGACGTTTTCATCATTCACAACTGCTTCACCAATTTGAATATCATTGAGAACTCCAATTTCATAGGCAAATTGAGCGACAGTTGTTTGCATTTGCCCTTGACTCCACCTGCAGTCCAATGATTTCTTTAACTGCCTTCTCAATCACAGATGCTGTTTCCTCTACTGGAACGTGGCGAGGATGACAAAATATGCAGCTTTTCTATAGCCACTGTTGTGGGATTTACAGAAATCTCATTTATAGATTGCTGGCCTTTCAAAGGAGCGGCATTCAAGGCTTCATCTTCGCATTCTAATTTCTTGTATTTTATTTTTATGTTTAACCAATTATTTTCGAACAATGGACACCTTCGCAAAATGTTTGCATTTGCAGTTTTTTTGGATGCCTCTGAACAAAGCTGGGAGCACCTTTCAACTTCTGGGTTTCCTTGTCTTTTACTAGCATTTCATATAGTCTTTTTTTGTTCACAGCGCAGAATGTCAGGGTTTGTTACAGAAGAACTCAGGAAGCGCACACGGGACTAAGGTTTAAGGGTCTTTAGATGATGATGATGACGACCGGAGGCTCAGGACTGCAGAAAGACAGGGATGAAGGTGATGGCAGGAGCTGACAGCCCGGAGTGAGAGTCCATAAAAGCTGAGTGGCTAGGCAAGCGAAGTGCTGCTAGGTTAGCAGGCCTTGTAGCAACACAAGGGCACAAGGCGGGGCTTCTCCAGGGCGGCTAGTCAGGTTAGCAGTCGTCAGGAGACACCAGGACACAGAGCAGAGCTTCTCCAGGAACAGCAGCAGGGTACAAAGTCTTTCAAAGCAACTGGCAGGACTAACCTTAAACGAGAGAACAGAAACAGAACTTCCAAGGCAAAGACACAGACTGGCATGGAGTGGTGAATAACAGAAGACAGCCCAGTGCTGAACTGAAGGCAGAGGGAGGTTTAAATAGAGCAGGTAACAGGTGGAACCAGGGTCTGGCTAATTAACTGGTAAATTGTATCAGGTGTGACTGACTGCTGAGGAGGTGAAGTGAAGATGACAGAAAATAACTAATGACAATGAAAACTAACAATAAATAAAGTCAAACCTAACCCAAATGAGAAACAATGAAAATAACAGAAAAACGAAGCCAAACCAAAACTCAACCATGACACAGAATTTTTTACTTTTGGCCTCTTTTAATTAAAGTGACAGTATTTTATGATCCTAGGCTCTGAAGCAGAGATGTAAACCTCATCATACTCTCGCTTCCGTTTTTGACAAAGGCTGGCCATATTCACTGATGCGGCTCATTTATGTACACATTTTCGGCAGTCAGTTTTAAGGTTCTTTGGAGAAGGCAAAGAGAGCGTATTGGTATTCCTGCAGTTTGCACTTGCATCTGTATCTGAAGCAGGATGAAGAAACTGCTCATCACAGTTAGGAACAGTCACAGTGTTTGTTTAATGATAGAAGATTGAATTCTTCAAAGAGAAAAGGAACAAGTGCACCCACATCACGTTTGATATTTTTCTGTTTTGAATAAATGCCATTAACGTCACGATTTACAGCCATGTTTACAGCATCAAGACTGAACTCTTCAATGTTTCAAATAAGACATTTTTGTTTTGTGATTAACAACAAATGTCTAGCTGTACCACTGTAATCCTTCCTGTGCTTTGCATTTGTGTGATGAATAAAATAAACAAGTCCCTTTCTTATTGGCCCTGGCTCAAGTTTTCCCTATAAATCCAAGTCCTCTGCAAATGTTGCAGAAACATATTCATCAAATTCAAGGGCAGTCTTTGGCAACAGGCTGATCTCAAGAGGCTGATTTGCAATGACAAAGAGGGTAGCATTCATTTTAATGATGCTTTTCAACTGAGTACTAGAAGATTATGAGGGCCAAATAAATCAGTTGTTGAACACATTTTTATCCAGTTTAATGGAGTGTCTGGACTTTGGAATGATTAACCTTCTGAAATAATCTTCAATCAACACCAACCTGCCTTGCCTTTACTAACCTGTCTTTCATTATCCATCATGTCTCTGGAATTTATGAATAATTTGGAGATAGTTTGCTCATACTTACTTGCAATGAAAACTCAACTGATATAGAAAACAAAAAAATAATGACGTACACAAATATCTACTTGACTTTTATTTCCCTATTCATTAATATATTTACATATTCATGTATTTCATTGACATATCAATGAAAAAAAACATAATAATATTATAGCATAATTATAGCATAATTTCATTAAAATGAACAGTTACACAAAATATGAAATTAACAAATTCTATATGTACGGAAGAGGATTAGGGCCACTCAAAAAAAAAAAAAAAAGTCTACTAAATTCTGACTTTTTTCTCCAAATTCTGACTTTAATCTCAGAATTCTGAGACAAAAGTCAGAATTCGGAGAAAAAAGTCAGAATTGAGTAGACTTTTTTTTTTTTTAGTGGCCCTAATACTCTTCCGTACATATGAGATAATATTCAGATGAAATTATTTTTGTCGTGGCCAGTTTAATGATTTCAGACAGAAATGTCTGTTGATTTCCCAGAATGTGTCATGATTTGGGTTCTTGTTTATTTTTTTCCTTTGGACTTTTCAGGAATTTTCTGATCAGCCTCCACCTCTCTGCCACTATCCAATCAGCTCAGTGTCCTTCCTGCCAATGTCTTACTGTTAATCAGATCCGTCTGCTGCCAGTAATTACATTCAATTCTGCTCACCTGGTCATCAGCTAAATCATCGCTGCTAGGTCGTCTCTTCCCGCCTCATCAAGTTTGATGTGCTCTGTCTCTACCAGATCCTGTGTGCTCAGACAGCTGGACTCTTCTGTTAAAGGTTGCTTGAGTCTGCGTGCTGCAGTTCTGCCTGTTTCTCCGTGAGTTCCAGCTGCTTGCTCTGCCCGTTCTGGTGGTTCCTCGGTCCACATCACCTGTTTTTGGATCTGTCACTGCCTACATCTTCTGCTCATCCCTGCCTGCCAGCACCTTCTGCCATAACTCATCTGCCAAGTCTGTTTCTGCTTGCCTGCCTCACCTGCCATTATTTCAGCCTCTCAATAAACCTTTTAAAAATACGGAACTGTGTCCGGCTGAGTACTGGTTCCACCAGCAGTAACCATTACAGAATGGACTCGCTGAGCAGTGTCTGCCTCCACCTCCTGGGCAGAGTCACCGTCACGGCAGGGTCAAGTTAAGGTGCTGCGAGGTTCAGATTTCCATCAAACTTCATCATTAGGTACAATATTATTTAAAAAAACATGTCTGAAATGATTCATTTAAATGACAGACTAGGATGCTGCACTACGTGTTTTTTGCTGTTTAAATCAACCTTACATGTACAGTCCGTGATGATCAGCACATCATTGCTTTTCATCAAGTTAAAACAAAAGTCTCTTGCGCTCACTGACTCGTGAGGGATAACTCTTTTTCCAAGTGTTTACATGTGCAAATGTGGTCCTGCAGGCCTTACCAAATATATTACAAGTTATCATGTTTTTACTTATAGACCTTCACAACCGAATAATTTCACCTACACAGTCTTTAAAATATTCTCTCAAGAAAAAAAGTAGTCAAACCAACAACTAGATAACTGTTAGCTATATTACATTAAGTGCACGTTTGAACATACATGTTGGCTTTTTTGCATCAACCAACAGCATCTCCCAATAAACTCCTTTAAATTGTTTTACGTGAAAGAGTACCACAACAAATGGTAAAATTGAACTTTGTAGTAACCAAATCAAATGACCAAGCCAGCTCAAGGTATTAACGTGTTTCAACAGAAAGTGAATGAATTGTATGGTAGCTTGCACCACATAATACTGACTTGAAAAAACAAACACAAACAAAACAGTCCATAAAATGTTAATCCAACACAGAATCACATATTTTATTCTGACTTTTGCAAAACTATATTTACCTTCTTTACAAAGCCTCGGGGGCAGGGTGGATGACGGAGCGCTGGGCAGTTGATGTAGCACCCTCAATAACATGGCACAAGGTTTAGAGAAAGATAGGGTTTAATCTTGTTCTCGACAACCCGTTACAACTGGTCAGAAAATGAAATACAAATTATATATATATATATATATATATATATATATATATATATATATATATATATATATATATACACACACACACACGTAATACTTGCATTGGAAAAGACGTGTGTTAACAATATTTAAGGTCTTAATAGCCTCTCTAGTCGTCGGAGATTGTTTCAAAATAAAGTTTGGGGTCATTTATAAATAGACTAAAAAGTGATTTCCTTTTCATTATTTTACTTTTGTGAATATGGAACTTTGCCAAGAACAGAATCAGTTTTATGTGAAAAAAGCAGATGAACCTTTTGAGCTAAAGTCTGTAAAACCAAACAAAACATTTTCAAAATACAAAAGAACCTTAGGCTTTATGCTTTCAGATATTAGAGCAGTGATATCTTTCCAAAAGCTTTGTGACCAAGGACATTTCCAAAGATGATTAATGTCTCTGGACAAAGTTTACAGAAAGAGCAGGAAACATCTATATCTACTTTATATTTTTGTAGGAATTGTTTGGTAGAATAAAAACGATGAATTAATTTAAAATAAACTTCTTTAACTTTATTAGTAAGGAGAGAAGTTATGCTTATAAATGAGCGACCATGGTAAGAGTATCTGTTGATGAAAAGTTTTGTGGGTATTTTTGGAACGCTATACTTACAAAGGAGGACAAATTCAAGGCCACTTAGATCCTGTCAGCAGATTTGCAGACTGATTCATCTACATAAATCTACAGCGTTGGCTAGACGAGACAAACCCTCGGCTTTAATGAACAGAACTCTACCTTTCAGGGACAGATCCCTTTGTAACCAAGTATTAAAAACTTTTCTTCATTTTTCAATGATAGGAGTGAAATTAGCTATCCTTCTTTTTTTTCTTGTTTTGCTGTCCTTAGAGATAATGACACCCAGATAGGTTATGGAGGCTTTAACAGGAATGCCACATATAGAAGAGTGTCTACATTCATTCGCTGGCATCAGCTCACATTTGTCAGTATTAAGAAACAGACCCTGTATGTTGCTATTCCAAATGTGAGTGTTTAAGAACTCACCTGCTTACAAGAAAAGATTTACAGACAGCGGGCACCTCTGTCTGGTGCCTCGTTAAAGAATAAACCTAGGAGAGGGACCGAAGAGAAGCTTGACAGAGCTGTTACCTTCTGCATACAGAGTCTGTGCACATCTATAGAAGAAGTCACAAAAACCAAGTCTTTTAAGAGAGGTAAACATCAATTAATGTGTTATGGTATCAAATGCTTTGTGAAAGTCCAAAAAAAGTAGTAGTCCAAGATGTCTGAAATTAGTCTGAGATTATTAGAAATCTGGCAATTCTTCAAAAAAACTGATTGGCATTCTTTGATAATTGATTCAATAAGAACTTTAATTCTATTAGCAAGGACAATTGCAAAAAAATATATAATTTTTTAATAAAAAGATTGTACACCAGTTCTCCAGGGGGAGACGATCTTTTCAAGGTTTGGGTACTAAAGTAATGACACCCTGATGCAATGTAGGGGGTAGCATCCCTTTGTGAATGCTTTCAATGGCAACTTTATGTAAAAACGGAGCTAAATGAGAAGAAAACTTCTTATAGAATTCAGATGTAAGCCCATCAGGCCTAGGAGATTTGTTTATGTTTTTAAGTTGAGCTATAGCATTGGCCTATCACAAAAATCAGTGTCATTCTTAATTAGTTTTTCATTACCAGGGAGGGAGTTAAAGAAATTGGTAGTGGATTGCTGACAAAATCTAAATGTGTAGAGGCTGCTATAGAATTCTGTGCAGAATTGAGAGATTTCTCTAAGATCATCAAATACAGAACCATCGATTTTTAGTTGGCTAACAGAATTGCTTTTTGACTGTTGTCTTTCTGATCTAAAAGAGTATGCAGAGCTCTGCTCACCTTCTTCCAGCCATTGCCCACATGATCGGACAAATGCAGCCTCAACTCTCCTTTTGTAGATTTCATCTAGATTAAGATGCATCTCATGAAGTTCTGATTTTTCAATAATATCTAAGGCGTCTTCCATCATCGAAGGTAATTTAGATATCTGTAGAATAACATCATTTTCCTCTTTTCTTTCTTTTTCCTGCTAAATCACTTCTGTATTTCCTAAGGAGTTTTGAGGCTTCATGCTTTAATAATTCCCAATTAAGACAGAAGGCCTTTTTACTGGATGCTTTCCTCAAAAAACATGAAATTAAAGTTTCTAATTTTAAACAGACCTCCTCGTTTTAGAAAATGCTGCTACTAAGTTTCCAATAGGAAGGTTTAGAGTGACCAAAACGGTGAATATATGTATACATTTATGGTCCAGAACAAATTGAGGGAAGAATCTTTGCAACCCCAATATTTAATTCTTTTGAAACGAGCCAATAATCAATCCTTGATTGGCTTGACAAAGATTTATTTGCCCACGTATACTCTTTTTGAGAAGGATGCGTTTCTCTCCATAAATCTGCTAGATTAAGTCCGTCAATAAGAGGGATAGAGGGATTACTTTGAGAGCTGTTAATGCTCCTTAGAGGCCATCTTTCCATAAGATTATTCATGACAACATTAAAATTGCCTCCTATAATATTTTGAGAGCTTGGATAATTGGACAAACAATATGTAAGGTGGTCTTCTATTTTGTTCATAAAAGCTGAATTTTTTAGATGATTATTGAATCCATAGATATTTACTAATATGATAATATGATTGGCAGTTTCCACTGTAAGCAGTACATAATGGCCTTGTCACATTCTGAAAAGAGAAAAACATTTCCATTAAAACGATTTTTGAGAATACCTACACCTGCTGATCCCTCTGACCCATGGGACAGCCAAAGATTGGATCCCCATTGAGATCTCCAAAAAGTGTTATCCTGGGAAGTGGAGTGGGATTCTTGAATAAAGCAAAAATCTGTATTTTGGTTTTTACAATAAAAAAATATGACTTTTCTTTTCAAATTATTTTAAAGACCTCTCGCATGTAAAGAAATAATAGAGAGACATAAAATAACTAAAGGAAAATTACAGAAAGACAGAAGTTATGAGTTTAAAAGTTATTAGAGTTCTCTTTGACTAACAAATAAGAGAAAGAAGCTCACATTCAACCAACTTTTCTAATTAAAGTTGAGGAAAACCTGAGAACAAGAACATTATGTGACACAAATCTAATCCTAACAGAAGAACATTTTAGTAAACCTTAAAAGCTTTAACTGAGTATTATCAATTGCCAGTATCAAAATGTGATATGCTACACTGTATAAATGTACAGAAAATGTCTCTTGATTTACTTCAGGTATAAACAGTATTTTGTCTTTCTCTTCCCTTCTTTTTCCAACCAAGGGAAAAACTTCTGTCCATCCACCGATAAAAAAGGCCCTCTTGTTCACCTTTCTTGCTTTTTCCACAGCTGGCCTCAACTTTCCTCTCCTCTCTCTATCCTCAGCCGGCAGATCTTCAAATTTCAGTTTATTATCTCGCAGGAAAGCAGAGTGTTTAGCAGAGCGCCACACAGCATCGCGGTACAGCCAGAGGGAAAAGCGGATGATGATGATACCTCTGGAGCATCCACCACCAACCCTCTTTGGTCCAATGCGATGTGCGATATCAACTGCTCGAGAAAGTTCATCCTTCTGATCTGGCAGAACAGCTCGGCAGTTTCTGACAACCTCCTTTCTTACATTCTGGTTTTCTTTTTCCTCCAACCCAAAAAGCCGTAAATTCCAGCAGCGAGAATATCCCTCCAACTGAGAAATGCCATTCTCATGCACATCACAGATTTTCTGAATATCATTAGCTTGTTTTTCACAATATACCACTTTGGTTTCCATATCCTTTAGATCAGCACAGATTAACTCAATTGTTTCTTTGATGCCCTCTATGTGTTTGGAGATATCCCTGATTGCCTCTTTTGTTTCAGCAATAACAGGAGAGTTGCTCCTGGTCATCTTTTCTAAGGCATCTGATCTATTATTTATCAGAGATGTGAGCGATGCTAACTCTGAAGGGATGGTTGATTCAGGGTCACTTACTTTCCTTTGTTTTTCCGCTGGAGGTTTGGAAGGTGTCACAGGCAGAGGAGGAAAATCTTCTATTTCCTTATCAGCACTGAAATACTCGTGAATATTAACAGCATTCTTTGCCCCGGCTAGCTGCCCTCATGCTAAGCTAGCGGTGGATGACTTGCTGGATTCATTCTTCCTTTTTTTTGGAACCCCTCATGGTCGTTCTTGGTAGTAAATCCGCTCATCAATAACTCTGACTGTATTTTGAGGTCTTTTTTTGGATAAAAGTCCACTTCTAACTTACTGTATGTTGGTTGTCAGAACCTTTGAAGAAGCGTCCGTTCAGAGCGCCATCTTGATTCGCTCCCCCAGGGAACTTGTGCTGTCTGTCTGCCGTGCTCGCTGAGTTTGAATAATTGGGGCCGTGCAGAACCTTAATCCTGGAATAATTAGTTCCACCCTTAAATAACCACCACATGGAATGATGTGAACATGGCAGAAAATGATGGGGAACATTAAATAACAGACTGCTACAGCTGATAAGAAGAGGGAAAACAGGTGGTGCCTCGAAGTGCTACGTCCAGATTTATGCTTTCAGTTTAAGAGTCCGGATGACAACTAATTTTTCTGTTCTTGTTACTGTTTCCACAATCTTGAATAAACACACTGTTTTGTAAGCCTATTTTAAATTCCATGTATTTTCTAATTTTTGCTCATATGTCTAACTGAATGGACCAAAGATCAAGTCTAAACTGAAAAAGGAAATAAATACTAGATTATACTGTAAGATTATGGTAGCTTTCTGTAAAAAAAAAAAGAAAATAAATATTGCTTTGTACCGTAAGAGTTAACAGAAGCTTGCCGTTAATATTCTGTCTCTCAAAGACGTCGAGATTTACAGTCTTCAACTGTATTAATGTAGAAAAGTATACTACTGTTCAAAATATCCAGTATTTTTACAGCAATTTGTCACAGTGTACCCTTCAAACATTGTGGAGGGAATCGCAAAAGTATGCCTGAGGTAATAAACAAACTCACAAATGAATATTTATTTAAAATACAAGTTTAAATTTTCGTTTTTTTTTTTAAATGACACCAACAATGATGTGCTGCCAAGAGAGGAACTGTGGCACTTGTAGAAAGGTAGAATGAAGGGTTCGATCAGAGATGTGTGATTGCGGAGTTGGGCATTTTCAAGAAGAGTGAGCAGGTGGATGAGGTAAGAGGTGAATGTATGCTTTGAAGAAAACAGAAGTAAAAATCAGAAGATGTATGAGACAGAAAAATGTGTGACTGAAGGGGATAGAAGTAGAACAATGAAGCTGCCAGGAACAGAGCTATTGGAGACAGAGAACGTGTCACGAAGTACCTGCGGTCAACAAATAAAGGTAACACACAGTGAACAGGAGAGGTGTAGAAGAGCATGCAGGGAGGGGAGGGAATGGAGATGAGTGTGAGAAGGGAGCTGTGAAAAAAGAGATAGCTGCAAAGAGAAAGGGAAGGAATAAAAGATGGCATTGAGCCTTGCTTTGATGAGTGGTTGAGGATGGTGGCACTAACAAAAGACAGAAGTTGGAGCTAAAGATGTTCTCTGAGTGTCATCAAGAGGGACAACATTAGAAATAGGTTTATCAGAGGGAAAGGTGGGCTGGGCAGGTTTGAGACAAACTTAGAGAAGCAAGGCTGAGTTGCCTTGGACTTTAGCAGAGGAAGCATTGTGGATATACAAGTACAGCTGTGTTTCAACAGCTAAATAGCTTCCTTACAATGATCAACCGCTTTGATGTTTTTCAGTGCAGTTTCCATGCTCACCACAGTTCTGAGACTGCCCTCATCAAAATGTTCAATGACATCCACATAAATACAGACTGTGGAAGAACCACAGTGCTAGTTCTGTTGGACCTCAGCACAGATTTGACGCTGTTGACATGATATATTATTAAAGCGACTGGAGAGCTGGGTCGGACTCTCTGGTACAGCACTCAATTCTTCAAATCGTACCTAAAGAACAGAGACTTCTTTGTGTCAACAGGTAACTTATCATGTGAGTGAAAAAAAGTCACATTACCCCAAGGCTAAATCCTGGGATCCCTTCTATTCAATATCTATATGCTCCCACTCGCTGAGGTTATAACAAGAAACAAGATTAGTTACCATAAATATGCAGATGATACACAGCTCTACATTACGATGTCACCAGGTGACTCTGAACTCGTCCATGCACTGAACAATGCTTAGAACAAATCAATGCATGGATGTGGCAAAACTTTCTCCAGCTGAACAGAAACAAAACTGAAGTTCTTATCTTTGGACCTAAAGAGGAACAAACTAGAGTCAGCTTGCAGCTTCAGTCATTGCAACTACAAACTAGTGATCTGGCCAATGTTATCTGGATGTAGTGATGGACCCAGACCGAAACCTTCAAGGACACATAAAGACAGTTACAAAGTCAGCCTTCTATTATCTGAAGAATATTTCCAGGATAAAAAGACTAATGTCCCAACAAGATCTAGAGAAACTCTTCCATGCGTTTATCTTTAGTCACGCTGATCAAAAAGTATCAAACAGACAACTGCAGCTGATCTAGAATGCTGCTGCTTGGGTTCTCATTAAAACCAGGACGATAGACCCCAGTTCTAAAGTCCTTACACTGGCTCCCTGTAGCTAAGAGAATAGACTTTAAAATACTTCTATTAGTTTATAAATCACTGAACGGCTTAAAACCAAAAATACACTAAAGACCTGTTGTTGCTGTATTAACGACAGCTTTCAGTTTCTATGCTCCACAAATATGGAACAAACTTCCAGCAACCTGCAAATCAGCTGAAACACAGAGTTCCTTTAACTCAAGACTGACAACCCACCTGCTCAGAGTTGCTTTCAGCCCATAATAACAGGAACATGTTTTTATGTTAACATGATGTAAAGCACTTTGAACCACCTTGCTGCTGAAATGTAGTATACAAATAAACTTGACTTGACTTGCTGCCCCAATCCGGTGATTTAAAGACATGGCTAGCATTGCATGTCTACTTTAGCTTTCAGTGATAGAGACTGCAACAATGACAGCATTTAAAAAATTTGTCTGCAGGTGAGAATTGTTTTGTGCTGCAAGTTACAATATTATTTATGTATTTGAACAAATAAAATAAATCGAAAATTTGTATCCAAAACTACAGAAAGGAATATCTTTAAAAGAAACATACACTGGTAAAATACATAAATACAGTTAAAGGTTTATAACTTAAACTCAATATAAAACGCATGACCCAAAGTGTAGTAGTTCATAGTTCAACTAACCATAAAACAATTCCTTCTATGTTGTCTCTTCTTTTTGGTTTTTTTCCCACAGCAGTCTCTTTGTCATTACTTTGTTTCCATTAAAGTTGAAACATAAACTAAAGAAGATACTGATTAAAGGAAAAAGAGAACACAAGCTTCAATTGTTTTGTTAGATTTTTAAAGGAATAATGCGCAATAAGCCTCGCGACCATGAGGGACAAGCGTGCATAGAGAATGAATGGATGGATGGAAGTAATAATGACACCTAGTGGTTAAACTCAGAACAACACATACACAATGCCATTCAGGGTTTTTGACAAGATTCTAACAGATCATCTGGATGTTATTTTTTCAAAGAGAAAAAAAAAAACTCAAAAAAACAATATAGTTGAGGCCTAAGTCTACAAGAGTGAAGTAAACTTGAATGTGTACACATTATACAATAACATAGTCTTGATTATAATTTTTTTAAATGAGTTTAGAATGTCTAGCCAGCCTTCTACCACTCTGTCTTCACTTTTTTTTTACAAACCTAGTGTGATCTGTCTTCTGCAAGTAATGGAAGTATTTCTGAAAATAACTTTTCAAAAACTCTTCAAATTATCTAGTCTGTCACTGCAAACAAACAAGCCAACTTTTATGGAAGTGCACAAGATATATATAATTCTTGTCTGGCATGTTAGCTCCAGTCAGCACAGAGACAAGGAGTGTGACTCAGTTTTTCAAGCGATAAACTGCAGGCTGAAATCAGCAGCAAGTTCTGCTTTAACAAGAACTCAATCATGCATGCATCGGTTTTCCTTTAAATAGCACTCAACAACTGGAAGTAGTCCACATGCTGGGTAATCTCTTCCCTGTGTAGATTATAAATGGATTTCTAGATTAGATTGGAAGGTGAATTGAATTGAACCCTAGGAGTAATGTTTATCTGACTTTAGTTTAACACAGAAAAACCAGCTGTTGGAACATGGAAGGAAACTGTGCCAGTGAAATGTAATACATGAGTGTTTTCTGCTCTTTAGTCAGAAATGCCAACTCCAACAGTGACAACAAGCCACTCAAACACTGCAGCAGGATGAAAATGTACAAAGACAATTTATTATGGCACCCACATCCACAGTGCAACCTTCCCGTTAGAAATACACAAGAAACCATTTATTTTATTCTCCCATTATAAGAAAGTTTGCCTGAGATAGCCACTAGTTACTGGGTGGATTGTTTGGAGACATTCTCCTTCTGTTGGTACTGCGATCTTATCTATCCACACAGACATTAGGAAATCTGTATTCTAGAGTGGAAAGCCATTTTTTTTTTTTAGATTACTGACTCTGGAATGAAGACAGACAAAACAAATTAGATGTTTGTGGTGGTGATATTAAACAGTTGATATTCATCACAAATCTATACTGATCTCCTCTCTGCCTTGGCTAAAATGAATGTATGATTTTCTTTGTTATACACGGAGCAGTGTTGTGCTAGCCCTGCCAATAACAGAGGTGCAATCAGTGACCACCAAAGCCATTATTTTTCCATGAGAATGACCCATCAACTCAATGGAGGATTAGAGGGAGGTATCTTTGGATCAAACAAGTTGCCTGCCCAGAATATGGGTCTCAATGGTCTCTTTTGAAGGGGGCAGGAAGCTGGTGAGCTGGTCACCTTTAGTTTCCGGGAAAGGTTACACTCTGTCTCTTTTCTTCTGTTAGTAATGTACTTTTTTCCATCAAAACATAACAAAGTGCCTTGAACAGGGGTCTCTTACTATATTATTATTAACAGTTTTTATTATTTAACCAACAGTATTTTTACGTTGAGGTTTAACACATTTTCTTCAATTTGATTTGTATAGCAAATGGCATCAAAATGATGAAAAAGCAAGTCGTTTGCAACCATTTGACAAAAAGATACTTCATTTAGCTATAGTAACATATTCTATACACCATTTCTTTCTTTTTGGAAATGTTATGCATATGTTGCAGAACTAAATGCATCCTAAAGCTAGCAATTTTAAATTACTTTTACATTTAGAAACATTAACCAATTTTTCCCGCCCTGCATTTTTGGTCTAAGTTTTTAAGAGCCAAAACTGAAGGTATAAAGAGCCACATGCTGCTCTGGAGCCACAGGTTGCAGACCCCCGTCCTAGGCGAACCCTAAGTTAGATGCATGTAAACTGCTTGCTTTGACTTCCTCTTCGTCATGAGTCTGTTTTGTGTGAGTTGTTTACTTGTTCACTGGAATCTTGATGAGACCTCTTGTGTAATTACTTTGAAATCATTTTAATGGCGGGGTATAGATGCTAAAAAGCTGAAACTGCAACCCTCCCCCTCAGAGCAGTGTCATTTTCTCTCTTTTGTCAAAAGATGGCTTCCTTCATACCTCTTTCAAACCATCTGTCCTCTTTGTCTAAAATCTGAGCATACTTGTCATCAAAACTGTGTCCTTTAGTCCTTTGTTCTTGAGGTGCAAATGGACTGCTTAATCTTGCCCCATGCCACTGGCTCTCCTGTTCTGTGCAATATATGCTTTTTTATGATCTGGGGCGCTCTAATGAAACTACTGTAACCATAAAGCTGAAATTGAATAACAACTATAGATGTTACCCAATTTCAGTTGTATGGTGCACAGCGTAGAAGCAACATTTAACCATCTAAAATTAGTATAAATTGGAAGTAGGAATGACGTTGATGGTGATCAAATTTGAACTACTTTTAGGGGTCCAGTGGAGGTCAAAATAAGATGTTTGGAAGATGCGAAAAAGATGTTGTCTTGCGTCACGTTCTGCACCTTCAGGGGACAAACATTAGACGTGCAAATGCAACCTACAAAAGACCTCATATAGACGTGTCTGTGCGCAATGAGATGTGTTTATCTAGTTCAATCTGAAAGACTCACAGAGAAAGAAATGGCAATTAGAAGGATTTTATTGACACAATCACTTAGTTAATCTACTTTTAAATAATATTTATATTCTAGCATCACTCTTGCTCTAACCATACTCTTAAATAGTTTTACACAATCAGTATTCTGTTCAATATTAATTCAATCTGAAAAACTCAGACGGAAAGAAAAGGCAATTAGAAGGATTTTATTGACACAATAATTTAAGCCTTTGGCGCTCAGACCTCGGCAGGAACATTAATGCTGAATTATACTTTAATATGCATAAGTAGATGTATGAGAACAGGGATGTTCCCCCCAGGTCTGAAACTGGTGGTGGAGTGGAGATAGAAGAAGTTTGTTCAGTCCATATGATAATCTGTTTAAGATAGATGTCCAACTTGATAAACACAGGTTTGCATGAACTGTCCATGATGAGCAAGCTTGAAGCGACTGTGGAGAGGAAAAACTCCCCTTTGGGAAGAAACCTCTGGCAGAACCAGGCCCAACATGGTGGTCTTCTGCCGGACCAATAACAGGCGATAGGGAGCGCTGAAGACTGAAGGGAGAAAACACTCTGATGGTTGAGGATGGAGGAACGTCATGGAAGCTAGATGAACTCAGCTACGATGGTGGAGAAGGAGTTGGGGGTGGGTTGAATCCGACATGCAATCCGTTTGTGCTTGCTGGTTAGCAGGCTGAGACGTGGATTTGAAGTCGCTTTTAAAATGAGCGCGGGATGCTGATTGGCTTCATGGAGGTGCGGTTCGTAGCTGATTGGCTGACATCAGAGACGGATCGAACTCTGATTGAATGGAGGCAGGCGATGAGTTTCTTCTATTGAACTTGCGCTTCAGCTTCATTTGTTTTTTGGTGTCTCCAGTGTAAATGTCTGAGCAATCCTTGCTGCACTAACCTAGCTAGCAGGTAAATGTCCAGATGGCATTGTCCAAACCTCATCTGATAAGTCGAATGTTGAATGTTCAGTAAGTTTTTGCCACAATTTTATTTAATCAGGTTTTTATCTTTTAATCCTTTAAGGATGCTAGAAATAGAAATTAGGTTAAAAATAATCATTGTCTTGTTTGAAAAAGTGTGCACTTCTGACATTTGCCTGACGTTGTCTGAACGTAAGGTGGACATTTTTATAAACTGTGGTTTTACAAAACATCCATGCTGCAATAGGCACTCCAAAGGCTCCTCTGCTTACTCTCTCTCTCCATATGAAGCTAACCAATCATGTTCAAAGAAGTTGTATTAATGGTTATGTCTGAGTTTCTAATTTCCTTTGCTATAAAATTTGATATTGCACTTTGAACATTACTTTAAGTATGAAATAATTAGTTTTGTGGGTTTTTTATTAAACAACAAAACAACAGGTTAATATTTTTGTTCGGGGGCATTTCCTCTTGTATTTTGCACTCCTCCTGAGTCGCTGTGTTTCCACAGTCTGAACCATACTCTGAAACAGTAGGTGGTGGTAATGCTCATTGGTTGGTTGTCAACAGCCACAAAACATAAAGGAGATAAAGCCGTTTCCCCACTGCTAGATCAACGTGTGGCCTAGTCAGACAGCCACAATTTTGTTGGAAAACTACTGGACTATTGGAGAATAGAATCTACCTTGTTTAGTATTTATTTGGTTCCCATATTTATTTCTACTGTAGTTTGATCAAGGCTGCATCCGAAAAAATCTAATTGGTAAAGACTCTTTGGCCAAAGCAGAACTTGACTTTATTCAATTGTAAAATTAGTATCAATGTATATATATATATATATATATATATATATATATATATATATATATATATATATATATATATATATATGTAGTGTGTGTGTAGTGTGTGTGTGTGTGTGTGTGTGTGTGTGTGTAATACCATCTTTGTTTAAAGGGCAAAAAAATATTTCGGCATGAAAACAGGTATTTATTTACACATTTGTTTACACATTGTGTAAACATCAGGGCGTTATGATTAGCGATTAAGTCATCATTGGCCAGAGTTTAATATTTTATGGCACAAGGATGTTTTTTGTACATATTTTTTGTACAAAAAATATAATAATGCTATGAGCATTATTGCCGCATTAATATGGAGTATTAATGTCAATTTAATGGTGTTTTGTGTAACTTTAGGATTAACTGATTGTAGCGACTCCTAGCCTCCTGGAGGTATAATCGCAATAATAAAAGCGTTCTATAATAATTGAGCGTTCTAAAAGTTTACTGATCTTTACTGAGGAAATCATTCTTTAAAATGGTATTTTATCAACTAATGTTTTGTTTAACTCAGGATTTGCATTGTGAATGGGTTGAAACACATACCAAATGTTGTTCTGAATTAGTTGTGCTAATTTTACCCTCAATTCACATTCTTTAAGATGAACTTTGGATCTTTAACTGAGATCTGCAGTGAATCAGTATTCACTGAGTTATTCTGATGATGACGATGATAATGATGATGATGATCATCATCATCAAACTTGAACCTAGTGTTGACTACATACCAACCCAAGAACAAAGTTTTAGGCCACCATGCTTTGAGAAAAACATTATCATTGCAAGAGAGTCCAAGTAATGATCTATTTTTTATTTTATTTTTATCTTAAATCAGATAAAGCCTATGGGTAGTCTTTTTCTGTTTTTTTTTTGTTTAATGGTGGAAGAAAGTTAGTCTCGAAGAATTGCATTTAGGGTTTGCGTTTTCGTGTTAGGTATGCTGTTGGTTTGTTGATTAAAGTTGTAGTATGGTTTTTACAGCTGCTCCCAACAAATTCAATATGCGTTTACAAACATGTCACTGCTTCCATGGGTTCTTGATCTGATCAAGCATAGCATATTGGAGGATCCAGCAAGGAGGGAGAGGAAACCAGTGGTATAAATAGGCAAGAAGAGAGGGAAGTACACAGGTGAGAGTAGTTAGCTACAGGTGACAGAAATGACAGCGATTAAGCTGAGAGAGAGCAATAATGTGACGCAGACAGGTGGAAAACAGAACATAATGACAGGTGTACACTGCACGATATTTTTAATCGTACTCAGATACAGCTCAAACTATATGATGAAACCGCAGAGTTTAAAAGTTCACAGCTCACCATATCCTAAAGGGATATGGTGAAACACACGAGGTGAGAGAAAAACTCAAGGTCGGTCGTGTTTTTCTCTCCTCTCCAGCTTTCACACCCCCCCCCCCCCCCCCCCCCCCCCTCAACATGGATCTGGTAAGCTGGTCTCTCAATGCTATTGATCAAATTTTTTCAACAGGTAGGCAACGAAAGGGGGACCCGTACGGTCCTGATTTGACTCATTTCGTGGGATACACCCTATATTCTTGGATGGAAAACGGTGTGTCTTTCGACTTTGTCATTCCTGGACATTTGAAATGTTTGCATGTTTAAATTCAGGATACTTGGATTTCTACTTACTGGATTTGGTGGATTTTTGACGTATCAGCAAATACAGCGGATGTCGGAAGCCATTTGGCCTTGATCAGGCTGCCGGCCGCATATGACGCGCTCACTAAGGCGATGAACGGACAGTTCTGGAAGGTGGAGGAACAGAGCCGAAAGGTTGGATCTGCTGGTACGCAGACTGGCTTCGGTGGTTGAACTCAAAGGGGTGATGGGATAAAATCTGGAAGTGAAGTGCGGAAAAGCCTAACAATTTGGAAAATTGGATTTCATAATTTGGAGCCAGCAAAAGACTTAAAGCTGACAGGAAAGTCAGTGCAGCTTGTCTCATAAAAAATAAAATATTTGGTTTATGCCCTCCCTATCTCTACTCCTGGATTGTTATGGCGGAGAGTGCTCAGAAACTCTCCCCCGCTCCCTCCTCCCCCGCTGACACCTGCAGATGCTATCTGAACTGTTGGCCGGCTGATAACATCAAGGACAATGGCCTCTGGAGAGTGTTCACGGAAATAGAAACACTTTCACCCAAACAGACACACATAACTGATGCTCATATAAACTGATGAACTTACACGCGACTAGCCTCAAATGTTGACCTTCTGCTATATGTGTCTCGTCTTATTTGTGCTTTTTGTGCAAGAGGTTTTTGATATCTCAAACTGTATCCTGTTATAGGATAAAGTATGAGTTGTGTTTTTTTACCTCCCTCCATCCATTTTGTTGCCTCTATCTTTCCACAGAGTAATGGCAGCGCCATGTGGGCACCGTGTGGTGACCTTGGCAGCAAGGCCTCAGTAAATCGTCTCCCCCTGAAATGTTTGTGATGTTTGTTTGTTTATGTTATGGCGATTGTACTGAAACAACAATTTCCCTCTGGTATTATTAAAGTATTTCTGAGTCTGATTCTGATATCTGTTCTTACACTGTATGACCTGATGCTCTGATGCGATCTGACTGCTTACACTGTACCTCCAAAAACCACACGTCAGACTCAGCGGCAACCAATGATGGCACTTATCAGACTGGTTTATCCGGAAGCCAAACGTAGACAGTAGAAGAAGAAAAAGATGGAAGTGTGATGCTCATTGTTAAATATGAGGCTTACTAGAACGAATCGCGTTGCCTTGGCAACTCTACAAGTTGCTCCACCGTAGTTTGACTCTATGTCACACTCACCACCATGCTTCACTCTCCACTCCTATGTTTTCATCTGAGAAGAAGAAGAAGAAGAAGAAGAAGAATTACCTTGTTTGCACATGCGCAGTGCGCGAGGTTGGGGGAAATCGGCTCGTAGACGTCGTTGCTCTGCATCAACAGCAGGATGTGCTAAAGATCGCCTCATGAGGGCCAACTGAATTTCAAACATATTTGATTTTCATCCGACCGTAAGATTCCTGATAGGGGGGTGCTTGTGAGAGGCTCATCGCCCCCTTGTTACCCCCTTGTATACTACATGACACAGGACGCATGATGAAGCTGAAACTTGGCCCGATCCAAAATATTCTCGCACGACTGAAGAATCGGCCCAAAAAGGGCAAAACATCGTATGATGTATGCTCAGCTTAAAAAGAATACAAAAACCACAATGAACAAGGAGACTCAATAACTAAATAAACCCACTAATGACTGAACTGAAGACAGTCAGGAAAACAAATATCTAACAGAAGCAAGAATAAATTAACTAAATCCTTAATGGATAGAATTTCTAAACAATGACAGGAAACAGGAAATAAGGAATAGAATCTAGACTAATAAATAATATTAAATACAGAAAGATGCACAATCCCCAGGAACCTAAATTAACAATAAGCTGAACACCTAACACCTGGGGATTGTGACAAATAGTGAAGTATTTTTTTTTCCTTTCTGAAATGTTCATTCTCTTCTGCTTAACAATGTAATTTTAAATTAGCTTTTCTATATTCATGTTATTGAATCTAGTGTGTATGTCTGGTGTGATTGGAAATTTGAAAGTAACTTCTATGTTTGATATTCTGTATAAATTCAAATAGTGTCCGCTCACCCTCTGCTTTCTTGCAAGGTCAGATTTATAATAGAGGGTCTTTTTAGTGTACCCCAGTCATGGGGCCTACTGGTCCTCATCTGGTTTTCAGACCTTGGACTGCCCAGGACCTTGAGATGTGTCACAGGCTTTCAAAGATGCTTATGTGGGCTAGGCTGAACAACCTCGCCTCCCCAATGTTCGCTGGCATCCCAGGCATGCTCAACATCTGACTGAGGAGCAAAAGAAGGCTAAACAGGACAGAATTGAGAAGAAAATCTCCTGGCTGTGACTGCAACATGTCAACACGTTAACTCTGATGGGAGAGCGAGAGGACGGGACAAGCAGAGGTGTTGGGGAGGATGTGGGTGCAGAGACAGCAAAGACACTTATGATCTTGATGTCTGCTTCAGCTGCTGGGGAAGAGGGCACTGGTGACATAACTGCCCAAATCCCACCCTTCCTCTGCCTCAGCATGCGGACTGACTGAGTTAAGATGGAGGAGGGGGACCATCACGCTGCCAGACATCACATTGCAGTGGTGCTGCACCACACCCCCTCAACACACACTTTGCTACCACTATCCTTCTTTCTGCTGATGCACAACAGGAGCTGGATTTTCTTTTTCTTCCCTTTCCCATACATGCACACATACTGAGTGTGTAAGTCGCATTGTACACCTGCAACTTACAAGCACATGCTCTGACACAAACATTGTTTCCTGCAATGAAGGAACTGCTTTGCAGTGACTTTGATAACTTAAGTAAGTGAAAATATGCTATAATGGTTTTAGAAAAGAAGGTTGAGAAATGTGCTCCAACTTAGACTGTTTGCTTCAGAAGCCCATAAAGCTGTTCCAATGTTTGCTCTCACAGTTTCAAACCAGAAAATCAAAGATTCAAAGAGTCTTTATTGTCACTGTGTGTTACTGTGGTGAAATTTCTATTTGGCCACTCCAGTTCAGAGTACACATAATGAAGGCAAACAGACAAACAAACAGGCAATGAACAAGGGTTACAGTGTTGTTTTTGTTCCTGTACCAGTCAAGAGAGATTAAAAAATAAAAGGAAGATTAAAATGTTTGTATGAACTAGTTGTCCTTCAGGACTCACAGACAGCAGATGATTAGGTAATACGGTGCTTATTGTGCAATGATGACTTGGGGCTTCGTTTACAGTAATGTGCATTTAGACATTCTGAGATGGTAGTGTGCAGCAGGCAGTAACATTAAGATGATTGTAACGTATGACGGGTTTGTAACAATGGGGTGATTTTAAAGCATCGGACTGTTGTCTCCCATCAGGGGGCAATTGCCCTCACAGCTCTAGGGAATAAGCTGTTTCTAAATTTATTTGTTTTGGCTCTGAGGTTTCTGAAGCGATTACTTGATGGGAGAGGGGCAAACATGCGCATTGCCTGGGTGGGTGGGATCACTGGAGATACGTCTGGCCCTTCTTTGGACTCGTTCTGCATAAATTGTTTATGATAGACTCAGGAGTAATATCTTCTATTATTAAAGTTGATGAGTTTTCAACACCTCGAAAGCTTAGAGGAAATATTGTTTTTTCAATCAGATGGTCAGATGATGAAGGAATTACTTACCAAACCCATGGCATGTCTGACACCTGCTGGATTTTCCTTCAGACATGTTCCTGCTGTTGGAGATGTGCCCTGTAAATCATGTGGGAAGGGACTTCATGTGCATGTTAGGTATCATGCTGGTTTCTACTGCAGAGGGGATAAAGGGTTCTACACCGACTCAGACAGTGGTTACTGCTTTACAAATTTATCCATGGGTGTTGACTTTTGAGTACAAAATTCTCTATTTCCACAAAGGCTGCTGGAAGAGGTTGATTACTTGTACACTCCTCTTGTGACCTCTTCAGTTTGCTGAACTAAGCTGTAAGCCAAACACATCAATGGTCGAGATAAAGATTTTGAAGAAGCATGGTTCCACATGTCTTCTGAAAAATTTTCCAGTTCCATGCTGAGTTGGGACTTTCATAGAACCGCACTTGTGATATCACTAACACCACAACAGCTGTAGCTCTTTCAACTACAGAGCTCTGTCCCACACATTCCATTAGCAAACCCTCAGAAGGGGAATTTACCAATTTTTGTCTGACAATGTGTAATGGTTTCTGATTGGGCGGTGGATCCACAAAATCCTCATGTTTTCTGAGAGACTTTCTGCATTCAAAAGGCCTTTTCTCAGCACTGTTATGGCCCAGTAGGTATTTGCTTACTTTTCTTTTAGGGTTTTGGAAGTGGGCCTGCTGCAGATGGTGCTGGTTGGCATAATTGCTGCAACTGCTTAAAAGCTGCCATGTGTGCAGAGCAAAGGACACAAAACCACACAATGAGCCAGGAATCATTTCTATGTTATATGGTAATAGTGGATAATCTGTCTCCCCTGGATGATGTCACAGCGAACAGAACGGCAGATCAGGTGTACCTACTATGAAGCAAAAAGAGAGAACAAAAAGTTAAAAGCTGAAATGATGACAAGCAATGCAAAACTGGAGAACAGTAGGAGAACTCAGCAGAGTGAGAAAAATAGGCCCTGATGTCCTCCAGTAGCCTAAGCCTATAGCAGCATAACTATAGAGATAGCTCAGGGTAACATAAGCCACTCTAACTATAAGCTTTGTCAAAAAGAAAAGTTTTAAGATTAGTCTTAAAAGTAGACAGGGTGTCTGCCTCACGGACCAAAACTGGGAGTTGGTTCCACAGGAGAGGAGCCTGATAGCTAAAGGATCTGCCTCCCATTCTACTTTTAGAGACTCTAGGAACCACCAGCAGACCTGCAGTCTGAGAGCGAAGTGCTCTGTTAGGAACATACGGGGTAATCAGAGCTCTGATATATGATGGAGCTTGATTATTAAGGGTGTTATATGTTAGAAGAAGAATTTTAATTTCTATTATGGATTTAACAGGAAGCCAATGAAGGGAAGCTAAAATTGGAGAAATATGATCCCTCTTGTTGATTTTCATCAGAACTCTTGCTGCAGCATTTTGGATCAGCTGAAGGCTTTGAACTGCATTTTGTGGACTTCCTGATAGTAAAGAATGACAATAGTCCAGCCTTGAAGTAACAAATGCACGCACTAGTTTTTCAGGGTCATTCCAAAATATTTCTAATTTTGGCAATATTTCGGAGGTGAAAAAAGGAAACTCTGGAAACCTGTTTAATACGGGATTTAAATGACATGTCTTGGTTAAAAATAACACCACGTTTTTTTGCTTTATTACCAGAGGCCAATTTAATGGCATCCAGTTTATTTTTTTTAGGACTCTGGTTCAAAGATTACAACTTCTGTTTTATCAGAATTTAAAAGCAGGAAATCTAAAGTCATCCAGCTTTTGATGTCTTCCAAGAGATTTAGGTTTAACAGTTTTTAGGAAGGTGCATCAGATATATCCCAAAATCATCATTTAGCCACACTAGCCCCAGATCTACTGGTACTATTCTTGTCAGCAGAGCCTTCCGTCTAACTTAACACTCATATATAAACATAGTGGTATTGGCTTTCATTTGGTATCTGTGTGAAGGCTTCCCAACTACCATTGGGAGTCTGGAGTAGAATCTGTGCATGTGCCATAGGCTGGTGAATATCATTTACACCCATGCTAAATGTATAAAGTTAGATCCTAATGCGTAAAACGGCTGAAGGTATACCTTTTTAAGCAGGATTATATTTTAATGGTAACTTCAAAATTGGAAATAGCCTCACCTTACAGTATGCTGGTGAAGATTCTCAGTCATCCAGGTCATGATCATTTGAAAAAAAGTTAACAAACAAAACAACTGGACTTTGCATGTTATCTAAGCCATAACAAGGCCTTTTTGGGCAATAATATATATGTTTTTTGGAACTCACCTTACAATCTTTGTGAAAACTTTCTCCTTTGCAGAAACTTTAACATGTGAAAGTGCAGTCAGCTCCATCGTATGTGCTGACTGTAATTTAACATGAGTTTGAATGTAATTGGTTAAATATGAGCACAGCCACATCCCCAGTTATAAAAGGGTGTGCACACTTGTGCAACCACATTATCTCAGTTGTTTATTTTTACTTCACCTCCCTGAAAGATTTCTGTTTGTTTTTCAATCGGGTTGTACAGGTTATAGCTCACATTAAAGGACAAAAAAATTGTGAAATATTTATCTAGATGTAATTTTTTTAACATGATAAGAACCTGACATTTCAGCAGGGATATGTAGAGCTTTTATATCCACTGTATATATTATATTTGGTACAAATGTCAAGAATGTGTTTCTTGGAGTGGACCAAAGTGCAAACAGTCAGGCAGAAGCAGCACAGTGAGTTGAAGGGTTTAGTAAGGATAAAAAAAAACATACTTATTAAAGAAAAGCTACAAAAAAAACGACATGGCAACAAACAAGCATGGACAAGAGATGGCTTGAATTAGCATGATATGAACAGAAAAAAATATATTCCAGCAAGAAGCAATGAGAAATTGGATCTTAAGTAGCAAGGGGAACAGGTGAGAAGCGTGAGTGGGATGAGAAGGCAATAGGTGAACTTAATAAACTTAACTGGATGGTGGCTATGGCTGACACTGAAATAAGTGTGAATAGAGCTGAACAGAGATACAAAACTAGTAGAACATAATAAATGACAAAAAACATGAATCCAAATAAAAAAACATAACCAAGCACCTCAGAATCGTGACAACATAACGGTTTTCTGCTATAACAACAACATTACACAGCATATTGATATCAGCCCAAATGTTCACATCAGTGCATCCTTAATTACAATGTTTAGGCATTTGGTATATGTTAATTTTTTGTAATTGGAACTAATGTATATCCTTTCAACCTTTTGACCCTGAGTGTTCAACAAATAAGTGTTTCATTACTGACTGGACAAAATTGCTAGATCTGGATCAATCTATCCAGGTGTCTTTATGGGTCGGCCACTACACGAAGAACTGTGCAGGAGAAGTGGACTTCTTTGTTTTCGGACATAAGGAGTTTTTCTCTTGACACAGGTGGAGGCCTGTCTGAGGGCTATTGATGTAACCACTGGTATTTGTCGAGTTTCTGTATAAAGACACTGAATAAGAGGACACAAATTGAATAAAACAGAAGTAGAGGCATGAGGACAGGTACCCTACTTCTGATGTTAAAGCAAAGAAGAAATGAATAAAGACCCGTGTGCTATGTCTGACAGAATGGAATTAAATAAAATATTAAAGAGATGCCTTGAAAATGAAACCTGTGTAAGCAACACACTACTTTTAGAGAAACATGGCTTCAGCGTGTAAATTATTTTAAAATGTAGCCTGGTTAAAGATGGAAGCACTCAGTCAACAAACTGGTATAAAGTGAAATCAACTGCTTACTAATAAAGGGGAAAAATCCTCAAAAGAACTGAGCTTTATTTTTTAGAGGAGCAGTTTTTTATATAAAAAATAAGTGTAATTTCTAAATATATTGAGAAATTTGTCACAGCGAAGTCAATTTAACTTTAAACTATAGATTCTTTTATAATGTGTTGGGTTTCTTTAGCCTAATCGATTGAAACAATGAATTTGCCAACAGATATTTGTAATATTGATGGGAGTTGATTTTATCTTTTGGGCGTTGAGTCATTTACAAATATAAGAACGGGATTCCAACATGCATCATAGCTAAATAAGTTGTACGTTTTATAAGATGTATTCTTCTCTCTGATACTGACATGGATTGTGTATAGTATTGCTAAAGTTTTATATCTCTTTAAGTATGCACTGAAGTTTGTTCACGTTAATTAAGTGAAACATGACAGAGCGATAGGTGATGACATTATCCATCCATTAACAGTTGTATTATTCCATATAAAAATAAACTATAATATATTTACAGGTTCTTTATGGGCTTGTAAGTTTAATGTTTTGTTAGTGAATCTTTTGAATGCTTTAATAAAATTAAGATTATGACATCAGATGAGCTTAATTCACTTGGACATTAGATAAGACACATTGCTTCCATGTTTATGCCCTGTATTTAAATGCAAGATAGAAAGTAAAAGTTGTTTTGTATATCTGCATTAACCCTTTTGCAATGCTCCTTGACAAATCCCTCCATGACCTCCAAAGTATAAACTTCACCAGGAGTACTTGTTTAATCCTCTACTTGCTTTGAAGACTAATTTTTACTTTTTTTTCTGTTGGTGTGCAGCTCCCAATAGGCAACACAGTTTGTAACCTGAACCCTGTGCTGCTGAGCCCACCTTTCTAGAAGTAAAACAAAAAAATTTCCTTGTAGCTTACCTTTGACAAGAATAACATATTAATTATAAATCCAATTATAATATTTAATGATATTTATAATCAAATATCTAATGGTTTTACCAATTGATTTGGCCCACTTGTAGAACACACTCGGAAGATCAACACAGTTTTTAAAGGATCTGGAGAGCAAAGAGTCAAAGCTTAGACATACACAACAGGAGTTTCAGAGACTAGCGTTACCACTGTGAGGCAACACTCTGTATAAGAAGTGCTGGTAGCCGGCTCCTCTTGTCCTCCTGCTGATGAAGTCTGATGTAGAACACCTGTGCTTCACCCAGCCACCATGCTTACACACCCCAGACCCCTAACACAATAAATGCAAAGACTTTCTGTCACTGTTTGCCTGCTCCATTTGTACATTTGCTCAAATATTACTCCCTGCACTCTTTTACAACCTATTAGGGCTTAAGAATAAATTATTATTAGCTCTATTGTATGACCAAAAGTAAAATTTCTGTTTTCTCTGCCTCTGTAGTTGAAATGTATTCAGTATGTTATCCCAACAAAGAGTATAAATTGGGAGCAACCCAGAAGGGCATTGTGGGCATGAAGAATTTAAAGTAGCTGACTGGAAAGGCAAAGGCTGTTTTACAGAGAAAATGGGAACGAGTTCAGAGGCACAAGGCAAAGCACTCTGTATTTCAAGGATACAAATGAAGAAAGTGTCTGAAAAATTGCAAAATACTTCAATATCTCAAATGTTTGATGGAAAATAAACTGAAATTACATTACAGATGGAGTTCTAAAATGTGTGCCCTCTATTTCGTCTGTTTGAATGAGCTGAGAGGACGTGTTAAGAGAGGGGTGGCGAACATTGGAAGATTTAAAATTTAAGGAATTAAAACACACCTCAAGCAAAAAGGAAAAGCACTGAGATTTTGAAATTTGATGGTTAACCCATAGCAGAATAAACACAGATAACAGCAACAACTACAAGCTTATTTCATGACACAGAACCGATGCCCAAATCTTTGATCTTCAGACCACTGGCTGGTTAATAAAATCTGATGGTAAAAAAGGAGCAGAACTGATGTGCTTTATTGCGCTATCTGTGTACTCACCTTCTTTGTGCATGTGCACATGAATCAGATTCACAACTCTAGGTCATAGCATCTTGTCATAACAAAGACTTCACACATCTATGAGCATTTCACTGTTAGACTGGACATCCAAACAACAGTTGGACTTAGACATGTCACAGCGTCACCAAAATAAGCTGAAAACAAGAATGTACAATGACATGAAAGTGAGAATGTATTGTGGGCAGAGCTGGCTTGAGTGGTAATGTATGGCTTACACTGCTAGGAACCTTATAGTGCTTTTAGAAGGGTCGTAGAGGAGACTACTTTGAAGATGACAGTTATTTAGGTAAGACAAACTATATGCAGTTATTGAAGGCTGGTTAGTTTGTTAGCATTACAAATTTCTCTTAACATAGAAAAATTTACATTCACTCATTATGGGCACAACACGTCTGGTTTATTTGAACTTTTAAGGATAAATTTGTGTTCTTTTTGAATAGGAAAGAATTCACCTTTCCATCCCAAATATTAAACTTTAATGTGAATTTTCATTGACATAGAATCAAAATTACCCCATACAAGCTGAAAAATTAAACATTGGCAAAAAAAAAAAAATATTTTTAATAATGGCACTGCACTTCCTAAAATGTCCCTTTTTCCAGCAATATCTTTCAGGGCATACTTTGAAGCACAGATAATGAGTCTTTCTCTTCACGTCTTGGTGCTTATACGCACCTGCCTGGAATGTGAGAAGTGCTCCGTGCTCCAGCAGTCAAAAACCAGAGAGGAGATGGCATCACACAAAGAAACTTCATATAACCATTTAAGCTACTGACATCATCATGCAATGCAGAAAATACTTTCTCACCTCTTTTATTTTATCTAGAGTGTGTATTCATGCATAGATTTATCCGGGACTTTTTCCTTTTGTGAAAGTGTTATTATTGAGAAGATTGTCTGTAAATATTATAAAAAATCCTCTCTACTATATTCTTTGGACACTTCACTATTTATTCATGATTATTGAATATTTTTCATTGCATTTATTTATTCTCAATTAAATGATTATAAAATTATTACTAGAGCCACGCATTTAACCCCGTCGTGTCGCTGAGACTAATTATTTTTCCCCCTGTGGGAATGATACAATTTTTCTCATTTACATATTAATAATTGTATGCAGTGATGGTTTCTGATACGGGCGACGTAGGCAGCCACCCAAGGCAGCTTCTCATCTAGGGTGGCATCAGATTCCCCCCAGACTGATGCTCACAGCGTCTAATGCACAACTTCACTTCTGATTATTTGGTGCCTGGTAGTCTTCTGCCATAATTGTCTGACAGACAGGTTGTAACTGAAGGGAGAGGGGAGTGGGGGATCGGAGGACCCTACAATGCTTCAGTGCCAGCCGTGGCCATAGTAGATGGCCAAATTTGATTCAGAAAGATGTTGAGCATAAAAGCTTGAGTAGGTTTACGTGTGTCTGCTAGAGTGACTCGTCATATGATGATTGTGACCAAATGGAGGGAGCTTTTTGCATTGATTTTCCGAAACCCCGGATGAACAATGAAAGAAAGAAATGTCAGTGTTGGATATGAGCTTTGAACTGAGAGGACTTTATTATGGAATCTGATCAAAGACACGATCGTGCTCTTTACATTACATCAGTGGTAAGGAGCCAACATTTGAATGTCCAGAACTGATACCAACGGATTCAGCGTCTTGTGCAGGTAGGTAACATTTATTTGGCTTATTTTCAGTCGTGCTTCAGTGTTGCAAAGTCCACTTATTATAAGCAACTTTGGGCTTGTTTTTTCTCCAAAGTCGATTGTAACTTTCATGAGTTGGCGGGTGCATTTTTTTTGGGTTTGTTTTAGAACGTGAAATTGCCTTTGTGGGCCTCGCTTTTTCCCGACCTGACTTTTCTTTCTAGTTCTTGCCCTGCAGAGCAATAGATATTAGCCGGGCTAGTGTCACACACCCCATCCTCCCTGAGAACTATGTTACAAGCAAAAACCAAGGCCCAGTGTGTATAAATACCAGCTAAATATATGCATCCGTACTGAATGATTTGAAGCTATCGTTGTATTACAGTGTGGTGGTTAGTTTGAACTTGTTTGTGTGAGTCGAGAGAGAGAGAGAGAGAGAGAGAGAGAGAGAGAGTATCTGATTACAGTAAAATGATTGTTATATATATATATATATATATATATACAGGGTGCGATTTGCTGGGGGGGTTTCCCCCCCTCTGGTTGTGACGTCCCCCCCTCTGGTCATTCATGTTTTATCCCTGGGGGGGATACATTCCTCCCCCTTCTGATCTGAATAAGTAATATTATCAGGGGTTTAATGTTCTCCGTCGCTGTGAGGGACTTTAGTCATTTGAAAAATGAGCGCAAAATGTTCCGTGTAGACTTTTTATTCAAGATTTTAAACAGAAGCTGCGCTTAACCAATGAAATCTGGCAGAGCTAGGACATTAGCCAATCAGAAGGAGAGTAGGGCGGGTCTTTGCAAAGCGGAAATCTACCAGTCTGAGGTTTATCGGTGTTCAATCATTTTAACTTTTAAAAGAAAATCTCAAACTGACCACAGATGCATGCATGAAAGTAGCGGTAGTCAAAGGTTTTCTTTGGATTTATGCAAACCAGCAGGTCAGAAAGTTCAGTGCATAAAACAGCTGACAACAACTTCCCTCGGTAAGTGTGTCTGTTGCTGTTATGTTTTATTTAAAACTGAAAGAGTAACGCTGTAGCTCGGCTAATTTAGCATGACGCGCTTTTTTTTTAAGAAGAAGAAGGAGGGTCGGAATGTGAAACGATGTCCCGGTTTGACTGGGTCTGATTCGGAAAAAGTAAAAAAAAAATCATAAATATTATTCCACCTGCGCTTTTCTGTAACAAAGAAGGTCGTGGAGGGGCTGTTGACCATCTCCAGCAGTCAATGAGCGAGAGGTGGGGACATTGATTGATTTATATTGAATGTGACAGTGGAGTTAATGTACAGGTGTGAAGAAGATGATGTAATGATGCAAGCTGCTGTCTTTTGAACTAGCTGCAGTTTATGAAGGGTTTTCAAATTGTAAAGTGGAAAGGTGAGTGGACTGTGGACCAGTTTGGCAAAAGTGCGAAGGAAGAACTTGCTTGATGCTGCAAATATGAAAGTTAACCAGGTGATGTTATGGATGTGGAAAGTGAAGGAGATTATGCAGAGGGCTGTCCTTGATGGTGCAAAGGCTCTGAAACTGGAAGGTGGGAGAGAGACAGGAATTGTCAATGGAACTGTCAGATTTGGTTAAAGTGGACTTGTTACAATAAGCAAATGAGGTTACTAAGGTGGCATGACGTCCACGGCCCAGGAATATATGGGCTGACTAGAAAATGTTTTCAGTCAAATTGATTGTTTTTGCTTTAACCCCTGAATATGATAGATTTTTCAAAATTGATATTAATACATGTCTTGTGTCCTTCACATTTGTAAATTAATTTTGTTGTTTGTATTTAAAGAGTATTATTAAATTTTCTGCTCAAAGTGGTTAAAGTAAATTAATACCCACTCCTGAGTCCCGACAGTAGATGGCGCAAGTTTAAAAACAAAAGTCTAACCTACTGGATCTAGCTAGCTACCTGAAAGAGCACCTGCTAGCTAACCATTATTAATAAAACTTTGATTCATTAATACAACTTTTGAAATTATCCCCCCCTCTGGTTTAATTGCAAATCGCACACTGTATATATATATATATATATATATATATGTTAGGGCTGGGCAACGATTAAAATTTTTTATCGCGATTAATCGCATAATTTGCCCGATTAATCATGATTAATCGCATTATATGCGCAAACTCCAAGAATGAATTCAAAAGTAGTGTAAAGAGCACTTTTATTTTAATGTTCTGCTGCCATATGAACAAAAGTGTTGTAACATTTGTAGCACTTATTTTATACTGGATATTTTCAACCCATCTATTGAATTTAGTGCACTAGTTGATCTTTTCTTCATCAGAGAACAACAAGCACTGCAGCCAAAATATGGCCTTTTTTGACCTGCTGTATATTAGCCAGTCCCTAAGCTTGATGTATCATGAAACTGTTGACCTTTTGGGTTTTGTGGTTTTTATTTTATTATTACAATTAAATAATAATAATTATAATAATAACAATAATGTTATGTTCAGTGTTTTTTCGCTAATCCACCTCTTATATATTTCAATCCTTATCTAATTTTGTCTGTGTTGTGTGCACCTGCCTGTTGCTTTAATCCTATAAATTTCCCCGTTGTGGGATAAAAAAAGGATTAGCTAATGTTATCTTATCTTAAATAACACTTTTTAATATATGTACTGGGTTCTTTCAAGGTCTTAATTACATGTTATGTGTGGGCTCCAGTAACATATGATAGATAATATCTACTTTGAAAGTTAACATGAACTGCTGCTGAAGATGACCACTGATCTACATGGATGTTCTCTGGAAGACTGAAACGCATCAGTCAGAGACGTCTGTCTGTGGGTTTGTCAGGGCAATGACAGAAGTTTCGTCTCCTCTCTCCGTTTCTGTGGCTCGACGTTTTCATGTTTTTTCACGTGCTTAGATAAATTTGTTGTGTTTCCACTGAAATGAACCGGCTTTTTACAAAACATACTGTCAGGATGCAGCTTGTAGGCTGCATGCTGAGCCTCTCTCCTTCTCTCTCGTTCCTGCGCAGCCTGATCGGTTTCACCTGACAGGCTGCAATTAACCTCCAACTGCTTCCACCTGGTTCCACCCTTATTTAAACGCACCTCTTTCTGCTCTCATCGCCGGTCCGTAGTGTTCACTCCAGCGCAGTCTCAGCCAGTATTCGGTGTCTACTCAGTCCCACGCTCTCAAGTTCTGCAATCCAGTTCTACGCTCTCAAGTTCTGCAATCCCGTCCACGCTCTCAAGTTCTGCAATCCAGTTCTATGCTCTCAAGTTCTGCAATCCAGTTTCACACTCTCAAGTTCTGCAATCCAGGTTCACGCTCTCAAGTTCTGCAACTCAGCTCCACGCTCCCAAGTTCTGCAACTCAGCTCCACGCTCCCAAGTTCTGCAACTCAGCTCCACGCTCCCAAGTCCTGCAACTCAGCTCCACGCTCCCAAGTTCTGCAACTCAGCTCCACGCTCCCAAGTTCTGCAACTCAGCTCCACGCTCCCAAGTCCTGCAACTCAACTCCACGCTCTCAAGTTCTGCAACTCAGCTCCACGCTCCCAAGTTCTGCAACTCAGCTCCACGCTCCCAAGTTCTGCAACTCAGCTCCACGCTCCCAAGTCCTGCAACTCAGCTCCACGCTCCCAAGTTCTGCAACTCAGCTCCACGCTCCCAAGTCCTGCAACTCAGCTCCACACTCTCAAGTTCTGCAACTCAGCTCCACGCTCCCAAGTCCTGCAACTCAGCTCCACGCTCCCAAGTTCTGCAACAGTTCCACGCTCTCCGGTTCCGCAGCTGTTTCACGGTCTCAAGTCCTCCGCTCCAGAGTCTCCTCCCGGTCAGTCTCCCCGTGCTCCTCCTGTCAGCCAGCTTCCGCACCCTTCTTCTCCGTCCATAAAGACTCTGGTTCCTCTCGTCATTAACCCTCCATTCTGTACAATAAAACTCACTTCAAGAACAAGCTCTGTGCGTGCCTGCTGTGTCCGGGTTCATCCAAAGACAAATCATGACACATACAGCTTGATTTCATTTACGGTATTAAAATAAAGCCAAACGGTGCTACTTCCCCTGTTCATGTTTTTTCGCTGCTGCGGTCTCTGTCAGCTGTTTGTTTGTTAAGTTTGTGTGAGAGCTGAGTGGGCGGGCCAGGCTGAGCCTGCGTGCTAAATGGCTGGCGCCGCTGAGCCATGTACGAGAGGGGAGGGGGAGCACCAGAGTGCTGCCGTGACACAGCGTGCTGCAGTCAGCGCACGTGCTGACTGACACTGACTGAAAGCATGTGAGCAACATGCGTTAATGCGCGATAAAATAAATATCGCCGTTAATAGTCTAATGAATTAACGCAAAATTAACGCGTTAACTTGCCCAGCCCTAATATATATATACATGTATCTATATATAGCCCCGCGATAGACTGGCTACCTGTCCAAGGTGTAACCTGCCTTTTGCCCATTGACAGCTGGAGATAGGCACCAGCACCCCTTGTGAGCGGGATGGAAAATATATACATTCTTAGCATTAGCTGTAATTTTACGCTGGTTTCTTCCTTGTGTTTGATCTGATGGGTGAGAGGACTTTTTTGATGTATATTATGGGGCATCTATATTTCAACCAACATTTAAGCTGTTGTACTGTTTAATCCTTATTTCTTGCTTGAAAAGCAATAGTGTAGTTAGTAGTCACTTATTTAATGACAGATAGGACTTTACATCACAGTTGTGCAATTCACATCACATTACAATTACAAATGGAGCTTCATTTTTTACTTTCTGCAAAGACCACAAACTTCAAAAGACTTGGATATGTAAGCTCCTAAATTTGAATTACAATACGAACCTGAGTGACCGTCTGCGCAGCGACCACTTTGAAGAGGACGCCTTCAGGTACGAGCCGTCCTTAATGCAGTAGAATGGTTACAAACCGAAGCAACAGGCACTTTTGCCCGGAGCTTTCCAGAGCGTTTTTTGTTATAAAAGAAAGGCAGATGGAGAAGAGCACCTTGACACAGGGAACAAGAGAAAAAGAATGAGGAGCATACAACAAATGAGAATGTGCTTGTGTGATATAGGTGATATACTTGAATGTAAATATGCAGGCTCAAAGGGGTCTTGCAAAGCTATTTATCCCCAAAAGGATTCGATTCTTTGTGCTTGACTGCAGCTCCATACAAATCACCTAGACTTGGAAATAGTGCTGCTTTACTTTTGTTGAAAAGTTGAATGAGTGCCCTCACCTCCCATTTCAGCTGGAACAGATTCGCCCTTCCTTCTAGATGTGCAAATATGTCTCTGAGGAGACACTGAGGAAAAAACTTATGTTGGAGATACCTACCGATGCACGACACCAGTTTAAATAGGTACAAATACAGCTTTCAACGTGTAGGTTACAGTGTCAGGTATTGATGTTATCAGGACCTTTTGAGCTCCCATAGCTGTAATGAGAAGGGACAACAAGAGCAAGAAACAGTGCACACAGTCAGTTTGGAAACAGAGGAGACACACTTTGGAGTGGTAAATACAAAATGATTCTCTGAATTTTGATTATATGCAATTAACCCATTAACTAGTATCAATAAATTATTATTATTATTATTATTATTATTATTATTATTATTATTATTATTATTATTATTATTATTATTATCATTATTATTATTATTGTTATTATTATCATCATCATTAAATATTGTCTGGGATAGACTGGCTACCTGTCCAGGGTGTACAGGTATGGATTAAATATTGTTTTATTATTTATATCATTGTTCACTTATAATTCAGGGAGTACAACATTTGTTGTTGTGTATGGTTTCCATCCTGTTGTAAATATTACAGGAGTGTCATAACTCCAGGTCCTCTTAGACAGAATCTTGCACCAAATATGTGGGGGACTATACACTCACTGGCTACTTTATTAGGTACACCTATCCAACTGCTCGTTAACACACATTTCTAATAAGCCAATCACATGGCAGCTACTCAATGCATTTAAGCATGTAGACATGGTCAAGACGAACTGCTGCAATTCAAAGCGAGCATCAGAATGGGGAATAAAGGTGATTTAAGTGACTTTGAACGTGACATGGTTATTGGTGCCAGACGGGCTGGTCTGAGTATTTCAGAAACTGCAGCAGAAGACCACACCGGCTGCCACTAAAGTCAGCTAAGAACAGGAAACTGAGCCTAGGCTCACCGAAATTGGACAATAGAAGATTGGAAAAAGTTGCCTGGTCTGATGAGTCTCAATTTCTGTTGCGATCAGTCACTGGATCTCAATCCAATAGAGCACCTTTGGGATGTGGTGGAATGGGAGATTCTCATTGTGGATGTGCAGCCGACACATCACTATCATATCAACATGGACCAAAGCTCTCAGAGTACCTTGTTGAATCTATGAGGAGATTCTTGTTTCTTGGAAAATTAAGAAAGTACTGTAAGTACAACATTTATCCTCAGATTTTTTTAGACAAAAGCATCAAAAATCATTCACTGGAGAGTATGCTTGATGGCATGACTTGTTTCGCAGATCACAATTAAAAAAGTGAAATGTGTGGAAATAAAAAAAAAAGAATTGAAGACGATGTGATCATTTGAATGTTGGCACTTTGCAAAGAAGATTAGTTAAAAAAAAAACAGAATAACCTGGTGAGCCAGCTGGATGTTGACAAAAGCTGTTAATTTGAATAACTTTGCATACCTTGCCGCAACACCTCCCACCCAGCCCTGCCTGTCAATAGAGGGTCCCTGTCGATTTATTGCACTGTGACATGAATTCACAGCACTATTTTTCTATGTAAAGATAATTCACAGCACTGCATTACAATATTTGTGTGACATATGTGCACTGAACAAACATCTTTCAGCTGTCCAAACCATGACTACACCAAATGTAACAGTAACACACAAAAAACAAACTAGTTTGTTTGTTTGAACTTTTGTTTGAATTTCCATCATGACTGCAGCTTGGTCTGAAATAAAAATGTTGCTACAATTGTGTTGCTGCTTTTTAATTGCCCATTTTGTTTTTAAAATAAGTGTTTTAAGGGTACCAGCATAATCCCTGACACTGAATAGGAAGGATTATACACTTCTAGCTCTGAGAGTTTGGGAGTTTTTGATCAATATGAATCTGCTCAGAATGCAGATATGAATAGATGTGTTAACACCTTTGTTTACACTACGATTTTTCCATTTCGTACTTTCAAGCTAAGCCTATGGTTGAAACAGGAGAAATACAGGACTGTCTCAGAAAATTAGAATATTGTGATCAAGTTCTTTATTTTCTGCAATGCAATTAAAAAACATGAAATGTCATACATTCTGGATTCATTACAAATCAACTGAAATATCGCAAGCCAGCTGTACGCCAGCTATCGCAAGCTGGCGTACAGCTGAAAAAAACTCAAAAATCATATCTCAAAATATTAGAATATTTCCTCAGACCAAGTAAAAAAAAAATTATAACAGCAAAACAAAATCAAACATTTGAAAATGTCCATTAATGCACTCAGTACTTGGTTGGGAATCCTTTTGCACAGATTACTGCATCAATGCGGCGTGGCATGGAGGCAATCAGCCTGTGGCATTGCTGAGGTGTTATGGATGCCCAGGATGCTTCAATAGCGGCCTTTAGCTCATTTGCATTGTTGGCTCTGGTGTCTTTCAGCTTCTTCTACACAATACCCCACAAATTCTCTATGGGGTTCAGGTCAGGGGAATTGGCAGGCCAATCAAGGACAGTAATGCCATGGTCAGTACACCAGTTACTGTGAGAATCTTATGTCGTCTCTTAACCACTACCATACTGTACCTGTGATTTAGCTTTACTGAACCAAGCTGAGTGTTTTTCAAGGCTCAGGAAACCCTGCAGTGTTTCCAGTTAATTAGATGATTCAAGTGATTAGTTGAATAGCCTACTAGTATACTTTTTCACGATATTCTAATATTTTGAGATAGGATTTTTGAGGTTTCTTAAGCTGTAAGCCATAATCAGCGATATTAAAACAATAAAAGGCTTGCGATATTTCAGTTGATTTGTAATGAATCCAGAATGTATGACATTTCATGGTTTTTAATAGCATTACATAAAATAAAGAACTTTATCACAATATTCTAATTTTCTGAGACAGTCCTGTATATGCCTTTTATAACTTTTGGGTTATATCAAAAACAGATAACAAAATAATCTGTCACTTTTATGATGTTGGGATATCTTCATGCCAGGATTCTGCTTCATCTCTCCTGATTCAGAATCTGAAGCGAGTACTGGTGAACACTTAGGCCTAGTCCAAACTAGGGCTGGACGATATAGGAAAAAAGCATATCGATAAAATGGAAATCATATTGATTGATATCGATAATTATCAACAAATTCAAAACATGTATTTTAAGTGCAGCCCTGGCCATTTTATGCAGTTGCTTAGCGACCTATTTTTAGATACAGAACAAACAAACACTGAGTTCAAACTCAACCATTTATTCAACCAACTTTTTGTCAAAATCCCGGCTAACTGGTAAAACGGGTCCAACACAACCCAGAGAAATTGTGGGGCACAAACTGCCAACCATTCTCATTTCTTCTGGTTTTGTCCTAAACTAAGTGTATTCTGGAAGGAGATATTTGATGCTTTCAAAGTAATTTACAGAAGAGCCTTTCTGACCCCCCCCCCCCCCCCCCCCCCCACCCCCTAGTGGTGGTATTGGGAGAAATACCTGTGGGAATGGATAGGAAGGCTGACAGCATATTGCTCATGGTAGCACTGAAATCTATAACAACTAGATGGCTAAAACCAGAACCTCCCACATACAACATATGTATTCAAAATGTTTGGGACATCTATTTGATGGAGGAAATTACATACACTTTAAGGCTTCAGAGGCCAGTTTATTTTAGTTTTTAAGGCAAAATACCAAACATTACAAAATGCATATCTTATCAATTTCCTCCACAATTGTTCAATGGCAACCCAAATGAGACCATGCTCCTTTACTGTGGAGCCAAAGAAGTTTCTGACACAACAAAAACCTTTTTGAAAATGATGTGAGATCATGATGTCCAAACAAACCAGTGGAGATTATGCAGTTGTTTCTGCATGGAAACCAAAGAGTAGCAAATTGGACTAATATTTACTTTATTGGCAGTAAAGACATATTCTTAGCTAATTTGGTTCTGTCTCAAAAAGTGTCCTATGATCATCATGACAATTTTTATAGTCACACCCTTTCTTAATCCTTTGGTGTCACAATCTATCTGAATTACCATCTTTCAAATAGAATAAATAAAATAAATAAATAAAAATAGAACTTAAGTAAAACAGGAAAAGTGGATAAAGAGTTGCATGGACACCACTTTTTCTTGCAGATTTATTGCTAGTAAGTTCAGCAGGATCTTGAGCCACCTGCTCCATTTATGAATGCCAAGTAAAGCTGTCAGTAGACGTAAAGCACATGTCCATTGGTGGTAATGACATTTCCGTCTCATAACATCACCAATACCACATGGCTATAATCATGAAAATGTTCCTCAGTTTCAAACACTCCTCAGGCATGAAATTGAATGCAGCCTTTGCTTAGTGGGATGCATCTAAAAGGCTGGGCAGAGAAGTTGCATCAGCAGTGCCGGCCTGAATACACACTCACTAAAAAAGCATCATGCCAACCACTGACAATGTAAAACAAGAAGGCTCATATGATGCAACCGCCAAGCAGACAAGCACTGATGTCCTTAGACCTTGGAATCGTGTTTTTATGTCAATGTCGTCACATAAACACACACATCTTTGTTTAAAATACAAAGTGAGGGCTGTGCCTTGATTTCCATAGACCAATTCATTTGCAAGCCTTTCCATGGCCTAAACTTTACCAGTATATACCTGACCCTAACCTAAACCTGACACCTTTGTGCTAAACCTAACCCCTAGCCCAGAATAAAAGTGAGGACTGAAAAAAGGTCCTCACTTTACATCAAAGTTCTCATTTTACTAGTAAGATGAAGAACACACACACACACACACACATACACACACATACGCACACATACGCACACACATGATCAATAATCTCATGAGAGAAACATTAGACTTGCTCCTTGAAAACTAGCAAAAGCAAAACAAGCAAACCACCACACTGTAATACAGATGCTGCCTCTAATCATCGCAAATGCTTGTATTTAGCTGGTATTCATACACCCCGGGATTTTCCCTGCTCTTAAATTAGTTGTCTGGGATGATGCAGGGTTAATATTAGCCTGGCTAATAGCTCTTGTTTTGCAGTGACCAGAAACCATGATCGTTACAGCTTCATATCCCCATTAAATTCAGGAAAGTAATGAATAAAAGCTAAATAAAATGTCAAGATGGAAAATAGAATGTTGTTGTAAATTAAAAAACAAAAATAACTACAAACAATGTGGTGACATTTTAGGTGCTCTTTTTAGTCTTAGGCCTAGTCCACACAATAGTTGTTTTTAAAAATAACACCATACACGCTGGAGGATTTTTTAGAAAAGTTTTCTTCCACACCAGCCCGCAGAAATATGCCACTGAGCGTTTTTTTTTTTTTTGTTTGTTTTTTGTTTTTTTAATACACCAGATGCATAGGGGGCAGTGTACTGCAAAACTAAAACTTATGTCAGCCAATCAGAATCCTTCAAAACAACCACCACTTCCTGTTTGAAACAAGTCATGGTGCCGGGAGTTTCGATCTTGTGGACAGATAAAGAAGTTGAGCTTCTTGTAAATGCCATATTAAAACATAAAGTTAATAAAACTCAAGACAATGTCAACTGGGAATCAGTTTTAACTCCACCATATGGCCATGTATAAACAATGATCACACATGTGTGACGCAGCCCAGCAACATTCGTTGCAGATTAATATCCGTCTTTTCATGTACACACAGCCTCAAAACCGGAGCGTTTATAAATCACCACTTTGGCTGAAGTTTTTAGGATAATTTGTTTTAAAGAATGTATAACGCCGTTTATGTGTGGCTGAAAGGCATATCCGTATAAAAAGTCTTGTTTTTCCCAGATATCCTGCTACGTGTGGACTCGGACATAGAGGAGAGGCTGGAAGAGGCTTAAAAGTGAAATGTTTTCCCTTTTAGGATTAGAACCGATCCAGAACCCCTTTTTGGACACATGTCTATTCTATAAAACTGTTCTCATTCTTGCAAGAATTAATGCTGATTGATTGATCACTACTACTTCATCAGGAGTGAATGCTGCTTGTCGGGACTTTTAAGCAATCAACTGGTTCCCTTATATAGAACATTTTTGACCAATCTGTATAAGTTGACTGATTCTAACTTTGTAAAGTGCCTCGAGATGACATGTTTCATGAATTGGCGCTATAGAAATAAAAATCGAATTGAATTGAATTCTACTCTCCTGTATAACCAATGGAGATTTCCATTCTGCCAGTGTTTTTAGCCAGGTGGTAAGTTGAGGAGCAGGTGGGCAGAAGATCACATTGATGAAAGGGTCTGTGGGGAACCACCTGGGGTGAAGTTCTCCCAAGATATTTATGGAGCCCACACCTGGGAGTGGACTTGAAGGACACTGGAGGACGATGAGTTGGTGTTCTTGGACCAGGAATCCTTGGGAATCCAAGAGTTTGAGGACAGATTAGGTAAAAGTCTCTCAGAGAAGTGCAGAGAAGTGAACAATATAACTTGAAGGTCACTTGGAAACTGAAGCCAAGTCCAACTTCAGGGGCTGCACTTTTCACAGACATTGTAATACATTTCCAGAATGTGTTATTGTGCCATTGGCCAAATAACTTCATTACCATCACACATTTTCAAATGATGATAACTTAATATGTATGGATCGTAAAACTTTTATTTTTTTGTATGTGTTCTATTAACGGTTCCCAATAGCCACATACTATAAACTTTGAGAAAATGTTTATTAATATATTAATTTTATATATGAATTATAATATTAATTACTATAACACAATTCCATATTTCATATTTGACTGATATTGTACTGTAAATTCAGCAAATAAATAAAAAATACAAATTCAATTATTTGAATAGAATTGACAAAGACTTCAAGTGCAAAATAAAAAAAATTAAGTTATCACTATATATTTCCACTGGCTGAATATTTACATATTCAGCCAGTGTTATGGTAATCAAAAGCTGCTTTACGAAAATTAAAATCTTTGTTGCGGTAATAACGTAACTGGCCTTATCTCAAATAGTATTAACAAATTATACATTCCACTCTTTTTATCATGTTAGTCTGTATATGTTTCTTTTGGGGAAATAACAAATCCAGCTAGAATTAATGCCAAAAAAATCAAATATGTCAATGTAAATTTTATTAAATACAGAAGTGGAAGCGGAAACAGAGAATGCAGGATTACTTCCCAACCTATATTTAGGAATATCTAGGATCATCAATCAAAAGAATCATTAATAACATAATATATCATCCATCCATCCATCCATCCATCCATCCATCCATCCATCCATCCATCCATTTTCTGACCCGCTTAATCCCTCATGGGGTCGTGGGGGTTGCTGGTGCCTATCTCCAGCGTTCACTGGGCGAGACATAATATATCAGTAACCATAAAATTAACTGCATTGATAATCAGTGCAAAAACATTTTTATAGAATAATTCATAACTAGTCAAAATAGCAATTCATACAATAGCAATTCATAAGAGCAAATCATTACCATCACAAATCCCCCTTTCAACTCTCCCTTATCTAAATTCTGCCCAGATCTCTGTGACAACACTGAAGAGCCTGGCGATGATGTTGCTGGCATAGGCTCAGAGATCAGGTCCTGGATGTCCTCTCTGTAGTCCAATGTTGCGACCCAGCATTCAGCTTTTGTTGTGGTTGTTAGTAGCGTCCACGGATTCTTGCTTTCTAATGAGGGTGCTCTACAGAGGGTGTCCCCTGTGCCTGATCCCTTGCCATGGTGCTGTTGTCTGCGCAGTGCATGCCTGCTGTTTTTTGCATATGTTTTGGCAGTGTCACAGCGCCACCAATAGGCCCAGCATACCCACTACAGCATTTTCAGTTGTGCTGCATCCTCTTATGTGGACATATGTTATTTTCTTAATTGTTTATGAAAATTGACCGTGATTGTAAACTCTACATGAGTGTGGAGTGGTCTCTACAATAGCTCAAGCAATAGACCAATCGACATTAATGCTTCATATGAATAGATAAGCAATGTAAAGAAATATACAACCTTGGTTAGCTAAAAATATACAATAGCTGTTCATATGAGATAGAGAGAAGATAATTTATCATCTCATTACAATATATAAATCTTAAACATTCTGATATCACTCCACAGCAACACATAACTGTGTAACAGTACCAGGATACAGGCATTATTTGCACTTCACAACCACACATTGCCCAACTCCAATACAGTCTTCTCCATTATGTCCATTGTCTTCGTGGAGAATGATGTCTTTTGGAGCATAACAATCACATTCAGGCTCATAGAAGCATGACACATCCCGCACTCTGATTTTGCCAGGTTCTGTCATGGTAAGCTGAAAAAAGGACAAAAAGTAATCTCTTAGAGAAAAACAGTCAAAGGTGGAACTTGAAAAGCAGGAGATATCTCTGATTCATATCTTTCTAGGCACGTGGCTTCAGAGAATGAATTGATTAGTTTAATGGTGGTTGGAATAAATTGATAATGGTTAGTTCTGACCTTGCAATCCCAATAACATTGAATAGTCTTATTCTTTCTGAATTATAACCATCTTTAAGCATGGTTGTTGCCGTGCTAAAGCATTGATCCCTTTGAGAAAAAAATTGTACAAAGCAAAATACATTAGAGCTCACCTGATGTACTTTCATCGTCCCTGTTTTATCGTCGGTTGAAGCATTTTAGCTTTTGCTGCAATTTGTTCCTGAGTGACTTCAAAAAGTTTCACAGTGTTAAACTGATGCGCAAACAGGGGATGTCCTGCTTTGTACGCTCGACAGCCAGCTCTATGCTTGACAATGACTGCTCCAGGAAAATGTTTCTTACCTCAGTCCGAGATGTAGAGCCATCTTGGTTTTTCTTGGTGACTCAGTTGTTTAATGATCCACTCCTCCCAGGACACGATGTTGCGTTTGGTTTCTGGATTCATCTCAACAGAGAATGTGGCGTACTTGCAGTCCTCACATCTGTTGTACATGCATGTGGTCGCTTCACTTGCTGACATTGTTTGGGTGATGCTAAGCTTGTGCAATTCTTTCCCTGTCTTCAACTTTTAAGCTCACAATCCAGAATGGAAGTAGTTTACAGATCTGTCAGCATGAAACCTTTATAGGAGAAATAAGTGATTTTTCACCACAATGTGGGGCTTGAGCGCTGTCTGTAGATCACAACAAGATGTGTAACAAGCCACGTCTCTCCCTCTCCACCTCGCTTTTTTTGGGTTATTTATTCTCCTTGTTTTTCTCTTCTAACTTTGTTAGTGTCATCTTAAGTTTCCTATTTAGCTGGAGTTAATATCTTCACAGGCATCTTTCATTTTGGTGTTTATGTTGTTGGGGTTCTCTCCTGGAAGAGCATGAGTGAGTGAGTGAGTGAGTGAGTGAGTGAGTGAGTGAGTGAGTGAGTGAGTGAGTGAGTGAGTGAGTGAGTGAGTGAGTGAGTGAGTGAGTGAGATAAAAATAAAGTGCACTCTGTGTTTATTTATATTTTCGTCATTTGACCATTGTGAAAATTGCACATCGGTAGGTCTGTTATATATTGTATAACTTACCCAAAGTTCAACAAATGATGGCCATTGTCATTTATTGGGCTTCTTTTATACTTTTCTTTACAAAATGCTTGTTGTTTACATAGCAATCCTACTATATCTGGAAAAAACAAGTTTTGTGTTATTATCTTTTAGTTTTACTCTGTTGGCATGTTGAAGGGAACGTCTAAATAAAGAGAACAATACACCTGTCACCTGTCAAAGAGTCATTTGTCTGCTAAGCTGTTTCCCTGATCAGTAAGAGTAGAATAAAAATCCTTTCTCTTTTTTGTTCTTAGCTCTGCATGTATTACAGAATATCAAAGCATTCTTCAATTCAATACCAGACTTCAAACAACTGAACTGTATGAGCTTTTTACCTACCATTTATTGACAAACATTAATTATTTTGCCCAATCTAAAACCATTACATCTCGACCCCTGAACCCTATAACCGTCCTCACTGACCGACCTGGTAACAGATAGAAGACGGTGTCTGGCAGGTCCAGGTGTTTGCTTTCACCAGCATATACCAAACTCTAACTTAAATCTAATTGACACCTTAGTCCTAAACCTAACTGCTAGCCCCACAAAACAGTGAGGATCAAATAAAGTTCTCCACTTTACATCACAGTCCTCACTTTACTAGTAAAATGAGCAAAAACCATTCTCAATTAGCTGCAAGTACAAGTACTAACACACAGACACATTGTTGTAACCTTTTGATTCTTCTGTTAGGTCTGGATTACTGGAAATATTTTCCGTATACTTCTGCACCATTGCCTTTCTAATTAAGGTCAGGAGACATGGAAAACAGACCGCAGCCAGAGTAGCTACAAAGGTTATCCAACATCAATTTATCAACATCATAAATTGAACATAACAATTAATGTTTCATTGCCAGTTTCCTATGCTAAATTAGCTGCAGGAGGAATCTTACGAGCTACTTTTACTACATCCTTCCTTACTGACTGTGCTATTCGGACAGCACTTATCATGGTGTCAGATGACACACTTCTGCTTTGGCTAAAGAGTCCTTACCCACTAAAGGTATTCAGATGGACCCGTTACAATGGTTGAGAGGGAGATTCAGACTGCATCCAAAGACTTGCACCCAAAGTGTGACAAGGCTATGTCAAGGTCTGATCTGGTGAACCCGAGTTCAGCCACACACAGAGCCACGTTTAAGAGTTTTATTGAATAAAGATGAGCTGTGGAAGGAGGAACCGGAGACTGTACTGGACTGGATCTGGTGGACTGTGATGACTTGAGCCGGCAGATGTGAAGGAGCTGGAGCAGGCAGATGTGAGGCGAAGGAGACGGCGAGGCACGACGAGGGACAAAGGTAGGCAGAAGGACCAAAGATGAGGGAAGAAGGACGAAGGTCGAAGGTAGACTGAAGACAAAGACGTTCCGGCAGGGATGAGCAGTCTGAGGAGGGTTTATGTAGGGAGGATGGCAGGTGGAGCGAGTCGGACCTGATTGGAGGCAGCAGGTGGCAGTGATCAAGTGGAGACTGGAGACAACTGGGCTGGGTGAGAGATAGAAAAGTCTAGAACTTTTCAGGGCAGGCCGAAAACTGAACCCTGACAGCAGTGATGTGTGGTAGGGTTCATAGCTGGTGAGGCACTGACGTCATCAGAGTCAGATTTACAAATATATACACTCTACAGAGTAGACTCATTGCAAAGTGCTGAAGGAGACTGATTAAGCCAAATAAATTCACCAAGAGACATGGAAAAAATATTGATTCCATGATGAAAAAAAAAAACTAAATTATTTGTCATTTGATTGATAACAGTTTATGAGTTTTTTTTCTGCATTTGTAACACATTCTGCATTTGTAACACATTTCATTACAAACACAAAACATGAATAGTTATCGCTGTCTTACCTCTACTTATAAATGTTAATGCGGCGCTCTTTCTGCACAAAAATATCGGTCACTTTCCGGTAAAAGCTCTCTTTATCTTCTTCAGTTTTAAAAGTCTCTCAGTCTCAGTGGAGCTCACTGCCAGAGAGGAAAGCCTTCCTTGATCAGTCCTGTTCCAGCTGTATGTTTAGTTTTTTTAGTGCTTTACTTGTTTAGCAAAACTCGCTAATAAAACATCCATAACTTGCTGTCACTCTGTTTTGGGATCAAGAGCGGTGCTCCTTGAGCGCCCCCTGCCTAGAGGCCAAGGAACTGCCAGCCTCACCTACAACCACTTCTCTGCCGGTTATGATCACCCAGCAGCACGAAAACATGTTACCTGCACACAGTTTGATGACCAAAACACAATTTGTAATCCACATACATTAAATTGTGGAAAATCAGTTCATAACTGTTTGAACAATTGAATTTATGATCTAGAGACAGGAAGATGCATCACAGAATGGAAGCCAGCGCAGTTAACATGGGATTGCGCAATCCCAGGAGAGGCCAAGCTCGCTGCGGCCTCACCGGCTTCGCTATCAAGCGCCACCAAGGATTTACATGAAAAATAGCAAAAAGTCTGCGATTTTAAATAGAATATGATAAAAAATGAGGAAATTAGATATAAAAAAAGAAATTTTATTACAAATGACTGAGTGAATCACAATTTATATTATGTTATCATATATTGTCGTTTTTTTCCATGATGACAAGTGAGGCCTGGCCTCACTTGCCTCCCCTGACTGCACGTCACTGCCTGACAGGCTATAAATGTTTGCTGTTGTTTTTTTCGTCTTTCCTTTCTTTAGCAGTAGCTTATGTTTTTGTTGTAGAATATCTTGTATCCATTGCAACTTGATCTTTACCTTGACTTGCATCCCTGCAGTGCTCCCTTCAACTGTTTTTTGTTTATTTCAGTTTCACTCTGTGTGGCTTTATGATTGCTTTTAGATGGATTTGATGAATGTGTACTTAAGACGTGAGGAAGCACACAGGAGCAAACTGTCTGGGGTATTCAATTTCTTCCCTCATTTATTCTATAGATTCAGGTGGAATCCACTAGAAAGGGTTAGAGGGAAGATAAAATATTGTCTAGTCTACGACAATGCCTCCAATGTCTGGATTAGAACATGTTTTCCAAGAAAGTACACATGAAACATCTGACTTAAGATTGATTTTTAAATCAATTGTTGTATAAAGCAGGGCAGGTTTTAGGTAACACTGTTTTACCCACTGTTTTATCTTTGGCCTCTGGAACAATGTCCGGGATGTTTTAAACTGCTGCAAACCCAGTTAGACTGGTTGAACGATTAAATTACTCATTTATAAACACTGTTTCAGTTTATATTTAGAAACACTCAAATCTGGAAAACAATGGAAATCTGTTGAATGAATAGTCCTCAAGAATGAATACTCCTCAAGAACAGAGTTCTTGGAAAATAACAGAATGTCTCCATTGTGTTGTTGCAGCTGTGGTTTTGGAGTTCTTGCAGCTTGTTCTTGGTGTATATTCTGGAAGTGGTGTCTGAAGAAAATAAAGTGGTTGTGATAAAAGCGCTATGAAGACATCCCAGTAATTCAGAACGTGAGTTCTTGTGTAAAATGTCTTGGCCGTAAAGATATTTTTTCTCGTACTTGCATCCCTGGAAGACAGAGCAAATTTATCAGTTCTTTCTCTGTTCTTGCGGATTATCAACCTTAACACAAACAATGTGCTGTGTCTGTCCATAAACCACATCATCTGAGTGCAAACCTTTAGCTCAGGGGTCACCAACCTTTGTGAAACTGAGAGCTACATCATCGGTACTCTGTCACACAAAGGGCTATCAGCACTAAACTTTGAACAAGCAGAGTCAGGGCTCACCAATAAGCATATTTGTAATGCTCTTTTTTTTTTTTATATTGTCATTTTTAAATCTATATTAATGTAAGTGTGATTAGAAAAGTAGAGTAAGAGAATGAAATAACATTTTGGAAGCAGCTCACTGGAGGGAAACACAATATAATAAAACACTGAAGTCCATAATTAAGTTTCAATCAGTATATTAAAAGAGTTAATTAACAGGATACAATAATATAAAATACACATGATTACATTGACCTTGTCTCTTTTCTGCAAGATGTCACCACATGTGCTCTTCCAAAAGACCTATGTGGAGAGAAGGATGTATTATGTGAGGTCAGAGGCCCTGTGTTGTTGAGGTACAATCAACTACTGTTGACCACCAGGGGGTGGCCAGTGGGGGTGGCCAGGGGTGGCCATGGCCCCCCGTCCTATGTCCTGCCCACTCCACACCGGCCACCCCCACTGGCCAGTGTAAATTGTAGGCAGCCGCTCTTCCTGAACTTCTACCACACTTTTATTTGTATCTGCCAGTATCTACTTTCCCGTAGCAACTGTTTTGTTTTACAATAAATTAATAATTGTACACCTTATTCTAAATATAATTACACAATAAAAAGGAATTGTTGTTCAACTCAAACTGTTAACTGTACTGTTATTGGTCTATCCACATTAGATCATTAGGAACATTAACAATCCAAAAAAACATTAATAACCAAAAGATATTAGTAGGCGTTTAATTAAGTCTTTCTGATAGTTTTCTACAGGCAGCTTTACTACAACAGTAGTAAATAAAATCCTAAAATTATGGCTCTTAGTTCCAGTCCCACCCCAAGAGTTTAAGTGGCTCCATCTGGCCATCCCAATGAAACATTTCTGGAGGCGCCACTGCCTTGACATCCAACCTTTTTCAGCTGGTTAATTCTTCATTAGATGACTGATCCCTAGTATGACCCTTTTAACTGTGGTTACATCCTGCCCTACACTGACCTCCCAGGAAGGCTTAACTCGCCAAACCTAATCTTTTGACCTGATGTTTGCAACAGACACAGAAGAAAAGGAACTTGCTTTGACCAATTTGACCTGTGTAAACTAAGAACTCTCAATATCTGCAGCACTGTGCTGGGTTAAGCACAGTTCTCTTTTCCTGAACAACATTTAAACTTTAACACATTTCTTTAAACTTTTTCTACTAACAATTAAACTAAATAATAATTAATCAATACATTGACAAACATATTAATAACAAACTTATCTGACAACTGAGACTGAATACTAAACAAAACAAAAGAAGGAATAAAATCCTTACAGCTTATAGTCACCACAGTGGTTAGAAACTTATTTGGTTAATCAACTTAGTCCTCACTCTGACGTTGAGAGAAGAGAGACAGTGTGTGTCCATGCATTTGTTACTTTAAGGCTGGACTATTGTAATTCTTTACTATCAGAAAGTCCACAAAATGCAGTTCAAAGTCTTCAGCTGATCCAAAATGCTGCAGCAAGAGTTCTGATGAAAATCAACAAGAGGGATCATATTTCTCCAATTTTAGCTTCCCTTCATTGGCTTCCTGTTAAATCAAGAATAGAATTTAAAATTCTTCTTCTAACATATAAAGCCCTTAATAATCAAGCTCCATCATATATCAGAGCTCTGATTACCCCGTATGTTCCTAACAGAGCACTTCGCTCTCAGACTGCAGGTCTGCTGGTGGTTCCTAGAGTCTCTAAAAGTAGAATGGGAGGCAGATCCTTCAGCCATCAGGCTCCTCTCCTGTGGAACCAACTCCCAGTTTTGGTCCGTGAGGCAGACACCCTGTCTACTTTTAAGACTTTGCTTAAAAGCAAACTTTCCTTTTTGACAAAGCTTATAACTAGAGTGGCTCATGTTACTCTGAGCTACCTTTATAGTTTTACTGCTCTAGGCTTATGCTACTGAAGGATATCAGGATCTAATTTTCTCATTCTATAGAGTTCTACTGTTCTTCAATCATGCATTATGTGTTGTCATTTCAGCTTTTAACTTTTTGCTCTCTCTCTTTTTTCTTGATAGTAGGTACACCTGGTCTGGCGTTCTGTTAGCTGTGACATCATCCAGGGAAGACAGATCACCCGCTACTACCATCTAATGTAGAACAGATTACTAGATCAATGTGTGCTTCTGTGCTTTTTTGTTTCTCTTGTTGTGTCTCTGTTCTGTCTTCTGTAACCCCCAGTTGGTCGAGCCAGATGACCGTTCATACTGAGCCCGGTTCTGCTGGAGGTTTTTCCTTCCCATTAATGGGGAGTTTTTCTTTCCACTGTCGCTTCATACTTGCTCAGTATGAGGGATTGCTGCAAAGCCATGGACAATGCAGATGACTCTCCCTGTGGCTCTACGCTTCCCCAGGAGTGAATGCTGCTTGTCGGGACTTTGATGCAATCAACTGGTTTCCTTATATAGGACATTTTTGACCAATCTGTATAATCTGACCCAATCTGTATAATATGATTGAACTTTGTAAAGTGCTTTGAGATGACATGTTTCATGATTTGGCGCTATATAAATAAAATTGAATTGAATTGAATTGTGCGTGTGTGTGTGTGTGTGTGTGTGTGTGTGTGTGTGTGTGTGTGTGTGTGTGTGTCACTGTGAGGACAAAAACTTGACAATAGACCAATGTTGTGTGGACAATTGGCATTGTGAGGACATTTTGCAAGGTCCACTCAATGCAAATTGGGCTAATACTTAGGTTTAGGGCTAAAGTGTCAATTGAGGTTAGGATTAGGTATGTACCTGTGACCTTAGATTTAGGGTTAGATTCAGGGTTAGGGCATAGAAAGCAATAGAAAATGAATGGAAGTCAATGGAAGGTCCACACAATGATGTTGTCATACGGTTCTGGTATGCTATTATTTTGGTTAAGTTAGCTTTCCTCTCTTAGATTAGTTTGTATTGTTACTTTAGTTCAGTATTGTGTCTAGTTCAGTTCTGTCCTGTTCCCTGCAACTTGTCCTGTCAGTCTTTCAGCCACCTCTTCTCCTTCTGATTATTTCCACCTGTTCTGTTTAAATGGCTCTCCCTCTCTCCTTTGTTCTTCTGCCTTTTTAAGTCTGTCTCTTCTGCTACTTTCCTGCCAGAACGTCATTTCTCATTCCTCTCATGTCTCGTGTGCCCGCTCACCTGTCCGTCAGTAAGAGCTCTCCAGTTGTCTGTATTTTTGCCTGTCAGTCTGATTACCTGTTCCTTTTGTTTAATGAGTCTGCCCTCTCCCTGTCTAAGTTTTTGAGTTTTGCCTGGATGTTTGCTCTGTACCCTGGCCGGACTATTTTCTGTATACCTGCCTGCTCCACTCACATCATCATGTCAATAAATCCTGTTAAAGCATAGATTAAGTGTCTGGCTGAACACCGGGTTCATTCCCTTCTTTATTCATTACAGATTAATGTAATCCAGTGTTAAAAACACCATTAAAACTAAAAAATATTCATAAACACTTTGGTTAAAATCACAATGGAATAAATACTGATAAAAACGTTGAAATACAAGTGCATAAATATGTTGATTTAAATATGATTTTTGTTTAAAAAGTTAGCTCACTGCATCCGTTGCTTCAGCTAGAAACCACTGATCAGGCCCAAAATCTGGGTGTAGTGATGGACTCAGACCTGAACATCCAGAAGCATCTAAACACAATTACAAAGTCAGTCACCTTTCAATGAAGAACATTTCCAGTATTAAAGGACTAATGTCTCTGCAGAAAAACTAATCCCTGCAATTATCGTTGGTCAAATTGATTATAGCAACAGTGTTTTCACAGGTCTGCCAAAAAAGTGGATCAGACAGCTGCAGCTGATCCAGAACGCTGCTGCCTGCGTCTCACTAAGACTAAGAAAGTAGAGCACATCACCCCAGTTCTAAAGTCCTTACACTGGCTCCCTGTATCTCAGAGAATAGACTTTAAAATGCTTCTGTTAGTCTATAAATCCCTGAATGGCTTAGCACCTAAATACATCACAGACTTGTTATTAGTGTATCAACCCTCCAGACCACTAAGGTCTTGGTGTGCAGAATAGGTCTCCAGCCTATTCTGCACACCAAGGACCAGAACCAAACAAGGAGAAGCAGCATTTAGTTCTTATATGCTCCACTGATTTAGAACAAACTCCCAGAAAACTGTAAAAGTGCTGAAAGCCCAAGTTCATTTAAATCAAGATTAAAAACACATTTGTTTATGATTGCCTTAGACTGTTCTAGTTAAACTGTTTACTGAAACACCATTAGTTTAAATGTGTCCAACTGTTCTTAAAATCATTGCTTTTAGTTTCCATTTTCCCATGTTTGATTTTGTTTCTAATTTTTTACCTTTTATTCCAACTTGCTTTAATTCTGTTTTTATTTTCCTGTGTTTTAATCATACAAAGCACTTTTCTTTGTCCTTGTACTTAAATGTGTTATACCAATAAATTTGCCGTGCCTCTCCTCAAAGATTATCTTGAGCATTTAGACTCAGCCTTTGGTATGGTTGAGGGTGGTGGGGAACTGCTTGTACGATTCATGAACATTCTCCAAGATAAGGGTGAGAGACCCTCAGCTTACTTGCACCGCCTGCAGGTGGCGTTCAATCTTGCAATGTGTAGATGCTGTACTGACACAATGACATGAACAGACAGTTTGTGAAACAGTTTAATGGAGCCTGTTGAGATGACGGCCTGTAGACTTAACTGCAGTCAGAGCTAAAACAATAAAAATAAAAATAATTTTCTTGGTAACACTGCAGAGATATGGGGTTTGTACCCTTTTTTTGGGTAATTTTATGATGGACTTTTTACCTCTAGAGCTTTCCTCTGTACTGTTTTATTTGTTCTGTTCATGTACAGCACTTTTAGATTAAGTTTTCAATCTATATTCCAGATATATAAGTGAAGAGTTGTAAAGTGGTTTCATCTTCTTTTTATTTTGACAGAGCCAGCCACAGTAGTATGCAGCATACCCACATGATAAAGTGATGATAAAGGGCCCCCTGCTGTTGAAGATGTGGTATTACAACTAGAAGAAGCCTTTGTATGTGTTGCAATTAAGACACTTCAAATGGTTGTGTTTAATAGAGTCCTGTTTCAAGACTTAATCACCCCACCACTCCTCATTTCACATTCCACACTATATTGTTTTATCTTGGTATTTAAACTTTCATTTGTTCAGCAGTTAGTACTTAAGTAGAATCAGATGGAAACTCAAAAAAGAAGAAGAAACTGAACCTAAAACAACTTAAATCTGTGGGATGAACCAGAATAAACCCTAACCATTAATACCACTGGACCTATCAGGGACCTACCCTGTATCAATTAAGTTTTAAAAATAATTGTGTTTATGTGGAATGAGTAAGCGAGTGAGTTCATCCACCCGGGGTGGACAGAAATAAGAGTAACGAGTGTAGAGAGTCTGCAACACTTGGTACCCAAGAGCAGCAAAAGACAAGAGAACTCAGCTCCAGAAGGCCAAAGCAGCCCCAGACAGACGGACACATGGCATTACCCCAGGGCAGGGTGAGATACATATGCCTCCGAGCGCCCCAAACCAGCCACGCCACCATCCTCCACTGTGCAGGACAAGCTTGTGACCAAGTAACCCTGAAGGGTCACCAAATTCAAAAAGCTACAACACACAGAACAGCCACAACACCACAACCACAACACAACACCAGCTACAACCCAACCACCAAACAGAATCCAGTAGGTGGCAGCGGTACTACACGAAGAAGAAAATGAAGACTTTTTACTTTTAACAAAACTTTATTTACAAAACAGTCAAATCATACAAAAATAATAATTTTGTTAAAAAACAAGCTTCACATTAGTACAACTTTTAAAAATGGCTTAAACAAGGAACTTGTTATATTGCAACTCTCCTTTATCTGATACATTGCATAAAATCCTATTGAAACCCAACAACTGCTTAAAATCCTCCATGTTGTCAATGCTACTCCTTCCTGCTGTCTGTCTCTGTGAAATAAGTAAATCACCGTATTTGTCTTGCTGATTAAAAAATGGACTTTATTTATTGGACTCCTCCAATAAATAAAGATTTTGTAAAAGACTGTGCCAAAAAGACTAAAAACACTTGCTAAAAGGCTGAAAAAGGTCTTTGGTCTTATGTAGTCCATATAAACATGAAAAAAAAATAAGACAGACCACAGAAAGGACACTCTAAAAAACAAACTGATTGAGAATCGATAAAAACGACTTTGTGGAAATAGACATTGTGTAAATTCCTCGACTGGAGATCGCCAGTTAGTTTTTTTATTGGATGCTTGTATAAAGTCCTCCACTGGGGTGCTCTTCCTCCAAGTCTTTCAGTCCAGACACAAATGGCTCTGTTCTGGAGGGGTCTTTGGTTCACTTTTGTGAAACTTTTGTAAACAGCTTTCTGGTCCATTTTGAATTAAACCATTTTCCATGGCTCCAGGCTGGAAGCAGAAGTCCACTGTGCTCCATGAAGCCAGGCTCTAGGTCATGGTGAGAAAAGGAATCCATTGGATCCTGGGTAAAAACAACACAGACTGTGGCACCCAATGAAACCCAATGAACCGGAGACCTCCAAAACATCCAGTAAGAGTAGATGTTATCTACCATGAACCTGCAGGGGATGCAGAAGGTCTGGTCCCGGTGGATTAACAGCTCCGGAGCTCTTCTCAGGCCGAGTTGCCAAAACTTTGGAGAGGATCTCGTAATTGTTGCAGAGGAGAGACACAGGGTGCCAGTCCTTAATGTCCTCCAGGTTTCCCTTTTTTTTATTAAAGTATGCCAGCTCATGTAATCTGTTAGAAATATTTATGTTCAGGTACATGATGTTTCCAGTTTGTTGTGGTAGAGCAAGAGGTGAGCCAAAAAGCAAAGCTCTCGATTTGTCGGTCCATCTATGTTCCAACCTTCATTTATGGTCATGAGGTATGGATTGTGACCGAAAGAATGAGATCTTGAAGGAAGAAAGGAGTTGATTGTAGATTTCAGGAGAAAGAGGGTTAGCTCAAATGCTGTTTCTATCATGGGAGAAGAAGTGGAGGTGGTTGAGAAATATAAATGCCTCGGTGTTCATCTAGAAAACAGATCGGACTGGAGACGCAACAGTGAAGCCATCTACAAGAAAGGACAGAGCAGACTGAGGAAGCTAAGGTTCTTGAAGGTTTGCAGCAAGATGCTTGATATCTTCTATAAGTCTGTTGTTGAGAGCGTCATCTCTTCTGCCGTCATCTGTTAGGGCAGCAGCATCAGAGTGAGGGACCTAAAAAGGTTCAACAACCTGATAAAGAAGGCTGGACGACTGTGTTATCCAGGGGGCGCTCAAAGTAGAGCCGCGTTTATAGGAGACAGCTGAAGTGGTTTGGACATCTGATCAGGAATCCCCCTGGCTGCCTCCTATTGGAGACTCAACCATTGTAACGTTTGACCATTGTAAAAACACCTCCTGATCTGTGCACCCTGACTGCCACCACCCCAGTCAGCTTTTATTGGATGTTCCAGGGACTAAACTTAAACACTGGAATGGCCGGGCCTTTTTCCGATCAGGACACCCATGCTCTGGAACCAGTTTCCTTTGTACCTTCATGTCATCACCAAATAGGGCCATTTTACAAGCAAATCAAAGATGCATTTGTTTGTAAAATCTTTTAATGTCCCTCAGCATATTGTTTTTTTGAACATTTCGAATTTTTATATTTTTATTGTAATGCGTTTGGATCCTTATTTAGATGTTTTAATGCATTTTATGAAGGAATGAATTGCAGCCATTAGTAGAGAGACAATAGGAGACACCTTCTGTCACTTTTTAATCCGATTTTGATGGATTAAAAGTGGGCGGGGCGATTAAAAAGGGGCGGGGCTTATTTTTTAATTGACCTTTTAGGTGACCCTACTCACATGATCGTCACGTGACCCTGCTCGTGACCCTCATGTGACACCGTATCATTGACCCCTACCGTGACCTCCATATGACCCCACCACGTGACCCCTCATGTGACACCCTATCATTAATCATTATTAAATTAATTATTCCTTTATTAATTGTATTATTATTATTTTCATTTATATTCATATCATTAATAATATTATTACTACTATCATCGATATTATAGTAATTATTTAATTCTGTTACGCATACCCAACCTTATTTAGTAGTATTATTGTAATCATTTAAAGTTATTTATAATTATTTAACTCCGGTATACATACCCAATCTTTTTATTAGTATTATTATGATTATTTTGAATTATTTAATTCCGTTACGCGCACCCAATCTTTAAGGTGGGGGGGAAATCAGTCTTTGTTTCAGCCGTAAAAGCAGTCAGACTCTGAATACTTAAAGTTTCAAAATAAAGATTAAAAATAAAACTATATAAATCGTTTAGACCCATAAGCTTCCCCATCCGGAATCTGTACATAAAAAGCTCAGGGTTCTCGCTCGGCTCAGAATCCTGCGATGCAACCCCTCAGCTCTCCCTGTAAACAGCAAGCGTTACTGATCGCTTACCGGTTGCAGCTTACAACATAATAAGTCCATACACTCTACAGGTCAGTTTGAGGGTCATAAGTTTACTCGGTCAGTAAGCAGTTAAAACAATACTCAACCTGTTCGAAGCGCCGCGCGGGAGGAGACACAAGGGGGGAGATCTCGCTTTCTCTCAATCATCTGACCCCTCAACACAAAAAACTGTCTCTTTCTTTACAACCCTCGCGCCGTCATGCTTAGTATTTATAAATAGCGGACACCCTGTCACAAAAAAAAAATCGACAGGACGTTGTATTTCACGCCTTTACGTATCCTAAAAATCCCCATCACCCGGACAAACACAATGCCTGTATTATCAATAATGTATATATAAGGCCCCTTTCCCCTCCCACCTAATCGAAGGCATATACGGTGACTCCTCCGAAAAATCTCAAAAGACATTTATGTGTGAAATGTTTATTTCCCCTTTATTATAACTTTTTTTGTTACCATCAAGACTCAGTATAAAATTAAGTATTGTAAAAATGAAAAATGATTGAACTTTTTGGTGCTTACTGCTGTTTCTTGTTCTTCATTCAATTTTGCACAAATATCCTATTTCTCAATAAACTATACATTAAAAAGGTGGCTCTTTTGGAAGTGGGTTTCTGTTATTACAAGTTAATCTCTGTCATGCAGTATCAACCAAATAGACTTTATTTGTAAAGCACTTTTCAGTTCTGCCTCACATAGGTTAAAAAAATAACTAAACTGAGAGAAAAAGGTTATTTAGATGAATTAAAGTAATTTATGAGGAATGGCTGAAAAACGGTTGTGGAGTTTAATGAAGAAACTGCATTAAATATGAAAAAACTTAACACAAGCTATCATCATGGAAAAGCTAAATGTTTTAACAGGGTCTGCTGTAATGACACAATTTAAAAGACATAATACAAGATGTTGATTATGTCAAACTTCCATGAAGTTGAACTTATCTGCTGCAGATATCAAGGGCTTCTCATTTTACCTCACTGTTGATTAATATAACACTTCACATACTAAAACATAGTTTTCTTGTTTAACCGAATTCTTTGTTTCTAAATTTTTACAACATTTTTTGAGTAAAATGTTTAACCTTTGGCTGAACAGAAGATGGGTCTTATTATCGATATGTCCATAAATTCTAAAAGACGTCAACCAGCTGCTTGGGAGTCGGGGTAGGGAAAAAAAAAAAGCCTACTCTGTGCAACCATCACAAACTGAAAACCTAACTGTTCTGGGACTTAGACTGGAACTGTGTGCTTCGGTCAGAAGAGTCTAAGCTTTAGCCTTTTGGTAACAAGCACTGCAGCAGGGTTTGGGGTCAAACAATGCATTAAAGGGATTTACTTTCATAAAGATAAAGTATCTTGTTGTATATATTGTTTTAACCATTTTCTTTTTATTCTTTTAGGGTTTTTAAATGGGAACGTTCTATAAGGTGAGGAAACACTGAGCTAGCAATATATTCCTTGTAATGGATAGCTTATGAAAATAAGTGGTTTGCGTGTTCTTTCTGTTGGGTTCCTTGTTTGGTTCCTCAGAAGAACTTGAAGTGAAGCACACCTCCCTCAGTCGGGGGAAAAGTTACAGAAATCATCTTTTTCTTTAGCCCGACGGCAGCTAAAACGTTTTTGCAAAATTAGGGCTGGTTTGCTTTTCTACATTGAAACGTTTTACAATTTTTTTTTTTTTTTTTTTTAAATGTGCATTCTGTGTGTTTTAAAAGGGCATTTCTACCACAAAATCCAAGAATGGAACCCTTCCCATGAATACTGCCTCCTCTACAACCCAATTGACGGTAAAATATTTACTGGTGTTTATTGGAGTAATGCTTTTTTTTTTAAAACAATGATTTTATTCTTCTGTTTTTGCCCCCAAAAAACAGTAAGCGGTCTAACCCAGATAGAAGGCTACAAAGAGATGTGCAATAAGGAAAAGTGTCCCTCTTCAGCACACTGTGATAAAGACATTTATGTGTGAAATGTTTATCTCCCCTTTATTATAACTTTTTTTGTTACCATCAAGGCTCAGTATAAAATTAAGCATTGTAAAAATGAAAAATGATTGAACTTTTTGGTGCTTACTGCTGTTTCTTGTTCTTCATTCAATTTAGCACAAATATCCTATTTCTCATCCGTACCCCTCCCCCATTTCCGGTCCCCTCCCCCACTTCCGGAATCCATACCCCTCCCCCATTTCCGGTCCCCTCCCCCACTCTAGGAATTCGAAACCGACACAGATTCAACAAATAGGATCTTCTCACCAACACGGCAATCAAAGGCGGGGCTTACCGGTCGATGGTTTCTTCCGCGCAACTCCAAGACAGGCTCAAGATAAAACAACTCCGGTTATTTTTCTGCTTGACGCATGGCGTGACAAGATGATAACAGACCGGATGTCAACGCTGTTCTGCAACTGTTGCAACTGGAGAGATGTTTTGGGTGATCAAGAAAGTGGTAGCTTTTTAGACCCGCCCTCCTCACAACACCCGATACCGCCCCCCTTCAACGTTAACCACACCCCTTCTCAGTATAAAAAAAAACAACCGGACAGACCGATCGGAACATCCATGCAACTTCACTGACCAGACTTTTAGCATCTGAAACCATGAACAACTACGCGGTTGAAAGAACTACAGCTTCAACATCATCGCAGCATGACTCCCCGGACAGCGATAAATTCTTTCCGGGACCGTACCACCCTCCTTTCCCCTCGCCAACCCCTGAATCCTCTTCCGAACTCGACAGCAACAGCGAGAGTCTCCTCACATCGCTGCAGAGGCGTATCGACGACTGGGCTAATGCCCCCGGAGGCGTGCATGTACGGCCCGAGTACTTTGTTTTACGGGATGAGAATTCCACGCTTCCAACCACACTTCCAGCCAGGCTTCCAGGCATGCCGTCTCTGTCAGAGACCCAGGAGGAAGATTCACAAGTGCTGAATCTTCCACCCTCCCCTGACTGTTCTCAGTCTGAGTACTCACAGCTCCAGGACTCAGAACTTCCCTCCGGCCAAGGAGAACCAGCCTTCCCGGACCCTTCTCAACCCGAGGATACGCAGCTTCCATCCAGCCAAGCAGAGACTCTCACCGGAGCGGATGAATACGACGGGTGGATTCGCTTCGGGTTCATCAAAGCTGTGAAAACTGTGGTGCATCATCTTCTGTACAATGCCATTGAAAAGTACATGCATGATAAGTGGAACGGATGTAGCATGGGCCGTCCTAGTTTGAGTGACCCTGAACGTTGGGAGCATCTTGAGGATGGGTTCTTTGAAAGCAATTACTATCGTGTAATGCCTGTGCTTTGTAACGCACGTTTCATCGATGCCGTTCAACAGTTTCTAGCCGCTCGCAACATCCATCAAGACAACGGCACAGTCAGCGCAGTTGCACAAGCTTACTTGTACGAATTGACGCTGGTCAAGCAGGTGTATGATCCTATCAATAAGGTGTTTGATCAGGTGATTCAAGAAAGCTCTGAATTCAGAGATCAGCTTCTAGCCGCCTCGCAGTACTGGAGGGGATGCTGAAAACCACTGCATGCATGTTTTCTCATATCTTTCTTTAATATATATATTATATGAGTCTTTTCTACAATTAGCTTGTGATATATGAAATAAGTGTTTTTTACAATGAGTTTGTGATATATTAAAGTAGTGTTTTCTACAATTAGCTTGTGATATATATGAAATGAGTGTTTTTTTGTTGTTTACAATGAGTTTGTGATATAATAAACAAATGTAATTTCTTTCCTCACTCCTTATGTTAATAAAAAATATATAAAACCCAACTACATTCTTTCTACACTTTTCTTTCAACTAGAAAAAAAAATCTAAACATCTAAAATGGTACCACTACCATTCTTGTTTGTAACAGTGTTTTGAAACTCCAAATGGGCTAGCTAGGAGCACCATGTATTTGTTATATGCTAAGCAGCAAACTTGCAGGCTATACTCTGTCTTTCTGAGTTACCACCCTTAGATTGGTGGTGTCTAAACTTTTTCACCCCACCAGTCAAAACGGTCAAGTGGAAATTACTCAAAATTGTATTTGCAGGTAAAACTGTTTCAATTTTACGCACTGTACAAGAAAACCGAGTTGTATGTAATCTGTGTCCATCTACCTCTAGTTTTGAGTTTCGAGCTAAATTTGTGCCATTCTTGAATTGAGGTTGAAGAGAAATTCTTTTTAAATGGCCCCTGGAAATAGTTTAGGCACTCCTGCCTTGGGCCGTTGCCTACTAGGCAATCCCGTGGAGGCGTTGTGGACAACTAAGATAACATCTGCAGGTATTATAATCACAACACATGTCCTCAGCCGCGCTTCTCCCCTTGCACCTGTTCTCCGTCTCACTCAGCGGAGTTACAAAAGAGAAGCCGGCATGCACCTATGTAAAACCCAGTAAAATACATTAATAACAGCTTTTATCTGCAGCTCATTTTTCCATTGTCTGCCTAGAGAGCTTATCTCTAAAAATTAAAAAAATCCCCGAGCCTATCGTTCCACTTCCCGCGTTACTCTACAAAGAGCAGAATAACTTAAGGGAATATTGTTTTGCACAACATGATATCTAGTGAAAACTTCAGTTTTAAAAGAAGAAATAACTTAATATAAGCAGGTCTGGAAATCAGTTAAGAGCCTGGTGCAAAGTCTTAAAAGCAGCATCTCTACAAGTATGACAGCTATCCCGTCCCACAAGCACATAAGGGTATCAGATATTAAAAGTGGGGTGGAGAACATGACAGGACATCTGTGTTTTTAATGTTGATTTCAGAAGTCTTCCTGTTGCAAAACATTACCGTTGTTAATTATGAATATAGGCTAAATATATTTTCCTTTCATTACTTGAAGTCTGAAAACATTACATATCTTTTTTTTTCTAATACTGACTACTTGTCATTTTATGCAAATATGATAATTTGGTTAGTAGTTTATAAGATAAAACCAATCAAGCAAATACTTCTAAGTAGTGTATAAACATGTTGAAGAAGTTTTGCAATGGTATATTTCTTTTCTAAAATGAAAATTGGTAGAAACTGTCATGGTTTAGGTTTTTTGGTCCGGCTTTTTTCCTGTTTTTATTTTTTTAGTTCCTCCCCTCACTCAGCTCAGCCTCCAGATTTGTGCGGGTAATTATATTTCTGATTCATTTTTAGTTGAAAACGGCACCCCTCAGGGGAGTTAGTCCAGTACTATTTTCTATTATGATAAACCTGACATAGGAAAATCACTTTTTGCAGATGACGGGGCAAAGAGGAAGGAATATGTTGTAAAGAAAGTTCAGGATGCTATTGATTGTAGTGGAAGATTGGTCTTTGAAACGGGGATTTAAGTTATCTGTTGAGAAATCTCAATGTTTTTCACGAGAAAGAAAGTCAAAGAAGATATTTGTCTGAAATTGTATAAACAAAGATTAGAAAGGGTAAACGTTTTTAAATTCTTGGGGTTTGACAGTTTGCTTACGTGGAAACTATTCAATACTAAGAAAGTATTGAATATTATGAGGTGTTTAACAGGAAGTTTATGGGGAGCTGATCATATGGCGTTGAAAAATGTAGATATTGCATTAGTTAGATCAGTTCTAGATTACGGTTGTATTGTTTTTTATTCAGCTTCTAGTTCATCTTTAAAAAGGTTGGACATAATTCAGGCTCAAGCGTTGAGAATATGTTGTGGAGCAGGTTGGTGTAGGTGACAACATCTGAACACCTGAGCTTCATCTGAAATGATTAAAAAACTAACTTTGAACTAATGCCGGTCATCTGTGTCACAGAGCAGAGTCTGAGTGAGATTTGTTGCTAATTCGTATTTTACGAGGAATTTGCTTTGGCGATACAGCGAGCAAACATAGTAGTGTGAACAATACAAAACGAATCAAAGCTGTATAGGCAAGAACACCTATTTGCAGAGGAAGAAATGACCGATGTTTACACACTCATTATTCCGAGTTTGTGTTGCATTGCAACAGATTGAGATCGTTGGGATTCAAGACAGACAGAAAAAAACTATGTGGAAAAGCTGCCACCACCATGTTTCACAGTGGGCATGGTGCATACAGAATGCGGTGTTAGTTTTCCAACCCACCAGTTTTTCAGTGTTAGTCTGATCTGGCCAGTGTCACACTTTAAATGGGACTAAAGACTCTTTCAATATATAATATGTCATAAAGGTCGGATTTGCAGTGTAGGATGTGCCCGGGAAACCTCCAAATTAAGGCCCCTTAAAGGCGTCTGGATCAGACATTTAAATTACCCCAGTTGACTCCTCTCCTCTATCTGTAAAAATCAGACATTTGACTTCTGAGTAAAGATGGAAGGTAGCATAGGTCCGGTTTACTAAGGCCACAAGCACTTATGTGCAAATGAAGGATAAGCTCACTCTGCCATTTCATATCTTTTACAGTGTTATTTCTAAAGGCAGATAACCCTGAAAAATCACCTCTGGATTTTTATTTTGCGATTGTCTCAAAAAGAATTTAGAAATTGAAAGGTATAAGAGGCAAAGGCAATTTGGATAAGCAAGAACCATATATAAATAGAAATGTACAATGGATGCAAAGGCATTTGTACTACTTGAACTGTTTTGCATTTTGTCAAATTATGATTACAAATGTTAGTGTATTTCATTGGTATTTTATGACATTGACTTGTACAAAGTAGTGCATAATTGTAATGTGGATAGAAAAGAATCTGTGGTTTAAAAAGTGGTTTTCAAATGTAAATCTGAAAAGTGTGGACTGCATTTGTATTCAGGGCCTGATATTCCAAGATAAAAAGAAATGGCTAAATTCTAGTCAACACAAAGCTTGTTGTTCAATTGAAATCGGAAAGAGAAGGACATACCCTTACCAGGACATGGTCGTCAGCCTAAACTGACGGGCTATCACTCGGAGAAACATCTCCTACTTTAAATTTATTTTTCAGAACTACCTTGAATGTAGTTAATCACCGGGAATGCAAAAAAAATTAAAGCAAATTAAAACTTTAACAAAGAAATAACCAAAATACCAAGCAAAATGTCTCCCAGGGAGTACAATGTGCCTCATCGATACATAGGTTATTATCTTATTTCAGACTTTTGTTTTCTTTCTGATCCCTTTGGCAATGCAAATTCAGTTATTAATGCTTTTAAATATATACAACGTTCCAAATCTCTACTTTTTAAAAGTGATTTGACTCATAAGTATTTATCAGCACTAGCCATGATTTTAAATTTATGAACTTCTAGTGTCTGCCCCTGGAATTCAGCATCGACAAGTGTCCAAAACAAGATTAGAATTACAATTTTAACCAGTGTTGTATTTCTACTTCGTTACTGTACTTAAGTATATTTTGGAGTACTTTATACTTTTCTCGAGTATAACATTTTTTGAAAACTTTTACTTCACTATATTTCTGAACTTAATTGCATACTTTTACTCCAATACATGTTCAATGTTTGGTTTAGTTACTCGTTACAAAAAGAGAGACTTGCCAATGATTCCTGTTCGGAATCACAGGCAGACTCGCAAGTGTTTTGACCCCACCTACAGATTGACTGCCACAAAGTCAGGACTTGCCTGGCCTTGTTCATCACCACCAACAGGATAAGAATCTGGTTCAGTGGTAGGGCGGGTTAAATTAACCTTGTGTTATAGGTAAAGCATCTAATAGCAGAGAGTTTTCTTAACTCAATGATAACCTGCAGGTGTATCTATTAGCAGGTTTACCACTTCCAGTAGGTTGGCTGGAACTGGTTTACCATGTTCTTAGTATACACCCCCTGTTCTAAATTTTGCCTGCACTTGGTTTAGTACAATTTTAAAGTGCATAGCGCTGACCGTACTTGTAGAAGGAAAACTGAAAGCTTACAAAAAGGTTGTGTTTTCTGTCTAATTTCTCCTGCACTTGGCTGTTTATATTATTTCAAGTGAATTTGACTTTTAAAGTTTACCAAAAATGTCATTCAAACAGCATTTGCTTTGTTTTACTTATACTTTTTATTACATTACTTGAGTACATCTATTTTTACAGTAATTTTCATACGTAAGACATTTCAGATACTTTTACTCAAGTAACATTTCAGTCAGTGACTTGAACTTTTACCAAAGTCATATTTTGGAGAGGTACCTTTTACTTCTGACTAATTAGTGCCCAACAGGTGTGACAGATTGCTGAGGGAGTGGAGGGTAAGCTTCTTCTTCTTTTTTTTACCGGTGTCTTGCCATCAAATAGTGCATTATCACCGCCTACTTGATCTTTAGTTACTTTTCCCTAAATCGTTAGTTTTAGTCCAGTTTGTTGTAGATAAGATGACATGATCTTAAGCACCATCTTTCCGTATTTATTTGAGAAGATATTTGTAATGTTCAGTTGTTTGATTCCTTCTTGTTCCATTCCTTAGATCCATTCTTTGATTTGAGTATTTAATACACTCAAACAGCACATGTTCCACAGTTTCTGGAATGCTGATCCCAATAATATGCTGCATAAACCGACAAATAATCAGTTTTAAACACCTTAACTTTTAATTTAGGAATGTCAAAAGCACAGCTTGTGTTTCCATTCTCTGGATTTTTTGACTTATCCGTGAATACATGTACATAATACCCATATCTCTCATGTATCAAAGTGTTCACATAAGCTTGTATACTTAACACGTTATTGCTCGAACTAATCTTTTTTTAAGAAAGAAAGATCAAAGATAGCAAAGATAGCCGGCATTAAGGTAGTTAGACTAACGGCTCAATTATTGATTCCTAACTCCTCAATTATCTGAATAATTCCCTTACTAAATAACTCCTTTTTAATTTTACTATTTTCCCAACTTTCAATTAGTATACTTTTTGTTAGATGTGTTTCATTTTGACTTTGTAAATTACCGCAATAATTTACCCTCAAGTGTTTCCTTCTAAGACTTAATGGCATTTCTCCAACCTCGATTTTACTAACCCTAACCCTTATGTCCAACCTTTTTAATGATGAACCGAATCAAAAACAATACCACCGTAATCTAGAACTGATCTAACTAATGCAATATATACATTTTTCAACGCCATACAATCAGCTCCCCATACACCTCCTGTTAAACACCTCATAATATTCAATACTTTTAGTATTGAATAGTTTCCACTTAAGCAAACTATCAAACCCCAAGAATTTAAAACCTTTTACCCTTTCTAATCTTTGTTTATACAATTTCAGACAAATTTGACTTTCTTTCTCGTGAAAAACATTGAGGTTTCTCAACAGATAACTTAAATCCCCGTTTCAAAGACCAATCTTCCACTACAATCAATAGCATCCTGAACTTTCTTTACAACATATTCCTTCCTCTTTTCAAAATTGCCCCGTGATCTGCAACAAGTGATTTTCCTGTGTCAGGTTTATCATAATAGAAAATAGTACTGGACTAACTCCCCTGAAGGGTGCCGTTTTCAACTAAAAATGAATCAGACACATAATTACCCGCACGAACCTGGAGGGTGAGCTGAGTGAGAGGAGGAACTGAAAAAAAAAAAAAAAAAAAAAAACAGGAAAAAAGCCGGACTAAAAACTGAACCATGACAGTTTCTACCAAGTTTTATTTTAGAAAAGAAATATACCGTTGCAAAAGTTCTTTAACATGTTTATACACTACTTAGAAGTATTTGCTTGATTGGTTTTATCTTATGAACTACTAACAAAATTATCATAATTTGCATAAAAAGTAGTCGGTATTAGAAAAAAGATATGTAGTGTTTTCAGACATCAAGTAATGAAAGGATAATAAGCCTATATTAAATTTTAATTAACTAATGTTTTGCAACAGGAAGACTTTTGAAATCAACATTAAAAACACATTTGTTTAGGATTGCCTTCAACTGTTCTAGTTAACTGAATCACCACTTTTTTTGTTCTATTTTCTATCTACATTTTATTCCTACTTGCTTTTATTCTGTTTTATTTTTGCTATATTTTAATCATGTAAAGCACTTTGCATTGTCTTTGTACTGAATTGTGCTATATAAATAAATTTGCCTTGCCTTGCCATGTGTTGTGATAATAATAATACCTGCGGATGTTATCTTAGTTGTCCACACAGCCTCCACGGGATTACCTAGTAGGCAACGGGCCTAGGCAGGAGTGCCTAAACTATTTCCAGGGGCCATTTAAAAATAATTTCTCTTCAACCTCAATTCAAGAATGGCACAAATTTTGCTTGAAACTCAAAACTAGAGGTAGATGGACGCAGATTACTTACAACTCAGTTTTCTTGTTCACCAGCCCGTGAGTAATTTCCACTTGACCATTTTTGCCCGGTGGGGCGAAAAATCTAAGGGTGGTAACTCAGAAAGACAGGGTACAGCCTGCAAGTTTGCTGCTTAACATATAACAAATACATGGTGCTCCTAGCCATTTGGAGTTTCAAAACACTGTTAGAAACAAGAATGACGAGTGGTGCCATTTTACTTCCCACGCCATGGCTGTAACAGATTTTTTTTTTCTAGTTGAAAGAAAAGTGTAGAAAGAATGTGGTTGGGTTTTATATATTTTTTATTAACATAAGGAGTGAGGAAAGAAATTACTTTAATTAATTTATTATATCACAAACTCATTGTAAACAACAATCATTTCATATATCACAAGCTAATTTCAGAAAATACTACTTTAATATATCACAAACTCAATGTAAAAAACACTCATTGGTTAGATAAAAAGAAAGACATTCTTTTAATACAATATCACAAACTAATTTCAGAAAATACTACTTTAATATATCACACACTCAATGTTAAAAAACACTCATTTAATATATCACAAACTAATTTTAGAAATTGCTACTTTAATATATAAAGAGAAAGACTGGAGAAAACATGCATGCTTTGGTTTCAAGCCCCCCGCCAGTACCGCGTGATGGTTTCAAGTTGATCTTTTAATTCATAGTTTTCTTCAACCAGCTGATTATACACCTCATTGATGTGGTCATGCACCCGTTTGACCATTGTCAATTCGTACAAGTAAGCTTGTGCGACGGCGTTGACTGTGTCGTTGTCTTGGTGGATGTTGCGAGCGACTAAAAACCGTTGAACGGCATCGATGAAGCGTGCGTTACAAAGCACTCGCATTACACGATAGTAATTGCTTTCAAAGAACCCATCCTCAAGCTGCTCCAAACATTCATGCTCTCTCTGACTAGGGCGGTCATAAATGCAGCCGTAACATTTATCACGCATGTACTTTTCGATGGCGGCGCTTAAAAGATGGTGCACCACTGTTTTCACCGCTTTGATGAACCCGAAGCGGATCCATCCGTCGTATTCATCCGCCCCGGTGTCAGCGTCTGGTTCCCCGGATGGAATCTGCACGTCCTCACGCGGCGATGGGGGCGGGGATGCTGCATCTCCTTGACCGGAGGGAAGTTGTGAGTCGTGGAGCTGTGAGTACTCAGACTGAGAAGGGTCCGGGGAGGGTGGAAGATTCAGCGCTTGTGAATCTTCCTCCTGGGTCTCTGACAGTGATGGCATGGCGGGAAGCCTGGCTGGAAGTCCGGAAATCTTATTGGAAAAAAATAAGAACTCGGGCCGTAGTCTCACACCTCCGGGGGGTCTGGACCAGTAGACGGTATGCCTCTGCAGCCCCGTCAGAAGACTCTCGCTGTCTGTGTCGCTTTCGTGAGATGATTCAGGGGTTGGCGAGGGTGAAGGCGGGTGGTACGGTCCCGGGAAGAATTTGTCGCTGTCCGGAGAGCCATGCTGCGGTGATGTTGGAGTAGTTCTTTCAACCATGTAGTTGCTCATGGTTTCAGATGCTAAAAGTCTGGTCAGTGGAGTTGCATAGAGTCCCGATCAGAATATATACTGAGAAGGGGTGTGGTTAACGTTGAAGGGGGCGGTATCGGCTGTTGTGAGGAGGGCGGGTCTAAAAAGCTAGCACTTTCTTGATCCCCAAAACGTCTCTCCAGTTGCGACAGTCGCGAAACAGCGTTGAGATCTGGTCTGCTATTGCAGTCATCTTGTCACGCCATGCGTCGAAGGGAATGGTTAACAAGGGTCTAAACACGCCGCAGTCTGCATTATAATAGTCGAGCACGAAAATAACCGGGGTTGTTTTATCTTGAGCCTGTCTCAGAGTTGCGCGGAAAAACCATCGGCCGGTAACCCCCGTCTTTGATTGCCATGTGGCTGAGAAGATCCTATTTGTCGAGTCTGTGTCAGTCTCGTTCAAGCGGGTCAACGCCTGCATGCAGCGTTTAGCGGCGGGTGAATCCATGATTCCATCCTCGGTTTCCTGATGAGCCCGCTTGCGACGTTTAGCAGCGGGTGAATCCTTGATTGCGTCGCGGGTTTCTAGATTCACAACAGGGTATGTCAAGTACGAGTCTTTGGGGCCTGCGTCGTACGTATCTTCAGGGTTTAGTTTGCGGAGCAGGACGAGTCTCAGAACAGCCCAATCGTTTGACGTTAACATGCACAAGGAGTGGATAGGTTGCAGCTTGTCGGTTTCTTGATCCAGCTGATACAGACACATTTCGCCGGTTTCGTACTTGAAGAGGTATCCCCATTTACCGCGAGCTCCATAGGGTTCCAAAGACCATTCTTCTTGCAGAGGTAGGGTCGGAGGCATCTGAGTTCTGCATAGAGACAGCATTACCTTGCGAGGGGTCTGCTGAGCTTGCCCATCACCATCCTGATAGTTGTAGGTCGTGACGGGTGTGCCAGAAATGATAGGTTCTTGCTTGCTTGTTTCGAACGCCATGTTGAAAAGGAGTGAATCACTATCCATGCTTGAGAAAAGGACCTTATATTATGACTGCAGCGACCGGGGGGCGGGGTGAGGGTGGGAGGGACTTTTTTTTTTGTGAGAGTCACGTGGTAGGATCATGTGGAGGTCACGGGAGGGAAGGGGGTGTCACATGAGGGTGTCACATGAGGGGTCATATGGAGGTCACGGTAGGGGTCAATGATACGGTGTCACATGAGGGTCACGAGCAGGGTCACGTGACGATCATGTGGTCACCTAAAAGGTCAATTAAAAAATAAGCCCCGCCCCTTTTTAATCGCCCCGCCCACTTTTAATCCATCAAAATCGGATTAAAAAGTGACAGAAGGTGTCTCCTATTGTCTCTATTAGTGTTTCAATGAATATAGTTAACAATGAGGAGGGGAGTGGACAACCTTGTCTCATGGCTCTTTCAAGACTATAGCTCTAACAAATCCAGTCATTTGTTTTCACACAAGCATTTGGCATTTAGCGCTATACATATATATATATATATATATATATATATATATATATATATATATATATATATATATATATATATATATATATATATATTAGGGCTGGGCAAGTTAACGCGTTAATTTCGCGTTAATTCATTAGACTATTAACGGCGATATTTATTTTATCGCGCATTAACGCATGTTGCTCACATGCTTTCAGTCAGTGTCAGTCAGCACGCGCGCTGACTGCAGCGCGCTGACTGCAGCAGCACTCTCCCGCTCCCCCTCCCCTCTCGTACATGGCTCAGCGGCGCCAGCCAATCAGCACGCAGGCTCAGCCTGGCCCGCCCGCTCAGCTCTCACACAAACTTAATACACAAACAGCTGAGAGAGACAGCAGCAGCGGAAAAACAGGAACAGGGGAAGTAGCACCGTTTGGCTTTATTTTAATACCGTAAATGAAATCAAGCTGTATGTTTTGTAAAAAGCCGGTTCATTTCCGTGGAAACACAACAAATTTATCTAAGCACGTGAAAAAACATGAAAACGTCGAGCCACAGAAACTGAGAGAGGAGAGGAAACTTCTGTCATTGCCCCGACAGACCCACAGACGTCTCTGACTGAGGCGTTTCAGTCCTCCAGGGAACATCCAGGTAGATCGATGGATGGATGGATGGATGGATGGATGGATGGATGGATGGATGGATGTTACTGGAGCCCACACATAACATGTAATTAAGACCTTGAAAGAACCCAGTACATATATTAAAAAGTGTTATTTAAGATAAGATAACATTAGCTAATCCTTTTTTTATCCCACGACGGGGAAATTTATAGGATTAAAGCAACAGGCAGGTGCACACAACACAGACAAAATTACATAAGGATTGAAATATATAAGAGGTGGATTAGCGAAAAAACACTGAACATTATTATTATTATTATTATTATTATTATTATTATTATTATTATTATTATTATTATTATTTAATTGTAATAATAAAATAAAAACCACAAAACCCAAAAGGTCAACAGTTTCATGATACATCAAGCTTAGGGACTGGCTAATATACAGCAGGTCAAAAAAGGCCATATTTTGGCTGTAGTGCTTGCTGTTCTCTTATGAAGAAAAGATCAACTAGTGCACTAAATTCAATAGATGGGTTGAAAATATCCAGTATAAAATAAGTGCTACAAATGTTACAACACTTTTGTTCATATGGCAGCAGAACATTAAAATAAAAGTGCTCTTTACACTACTTTTGAATTCATTCTTGGAGTTTGTTAATACAATGCGATTAATCGCGATTAATCGCGATTAATCAGGGCGATTAATCGCGATTAAATATTTTAATCGTTGCCCAGCCCTAATATATATATATATACCATTGTAAAAATAGTAATAGTAATTTGATCCATGACTATAAATGAATTAAATGAATTCAAATCAACAGCGTTTGTTAACACCCGGGGCCTGTCACATATGTGGGATTGTTTTTTTCAAGCCTTGTGGCCATCCTGCAGATCGTTTTAAGATAAACGTTTAGATTATAAGTGACATTTGGTAGTAGTTAGAAGGAAGTTTGGGATCTTTCTCTGGCTTTAGGATGAGATTTATGTTAGCGCAATTCATGTTTGGAGAGCATACTGAGGTTTCCTGAATTTCTGTGACCATACTTTAGAATGTGAGGACAAGCAGTAGCCAGAATCCATTGTAGTAATGTGGAAGGGAAGCCATCAGATACCAGAGCTTCACCAATTGGCATTCTTTTATGTTCTTCATGGAATTTGCTTGCTGCTGAAGGTCACTTAAGAACCGTTTTTGTTCCTCGTTTAATTTAGAAAGATGTACCTCATTTAACAAATTCCTCCATGTCAGAGTTGTAGGTTTAAGTAAGTAAAAAATATATAAATTTTCTTTCTTTATGGACATTAGTTGGTATATCAACAAAGTCAGTTATTGCTGAAATTGTTACTTTTTCCATTTCCAATTGACTTGCAAGATGTTTGCTAGATTTACTATTGTAATCAAAGTTATTCACCCACAGTCTGGGTATGTAGAATTGTATCCTTGCCTCTTCTAAGTTCCAATTTTAGTTTTTAGTCGATCAGACAGCTGCAGCTGATCCAGAACGCTGCTGCCCGCATCCTCACTAAAACTAAAAAAGTAGAGAACATCACCCCAGTTCTAAAGTGACCCTTGTGTCACTTTGTGTCACTATAGCCACGTGTTTTGCCTATTTTGTTTATTTACACTTAAAACAAGTAATAAAGATTAAATTGACTTTTCAGGCTCTATCTCTACCTTATTTTGAAGTTCTAGCAACCGGTCAAAGGTAAAAATATTAATGTTTAGTGATTATGACTTTAAACCTCTGAGTGGCCTACATTAAGAATATAAAAAGAAAACTAAAACAAATATAGTACTCAAGTAACTAAAACAAGTAAAAGATATTGCCCCTGCACACACACACACACACACACACACACACACACACCTCTGCCCTCAGTTTCATTGTTCTATATGTTGTCTGTTAAGATAATGGGGACTGGGGCGACAGGCATGTGTGTTTTCATGTGGCTTGACTCGTTATTGGAGAAACAGATAGCATTCCCTGTGGCATGACGGCGTATCCTCCACAAGAGGACACTGTAGGATGAATCATTCAGGTCAGTCAGTGCTTCGTTCAGATTCAGGAGCGACAGGACGCAGCAATTCCAGTTCCAACCGGTATGTGCGCTGACCTCTTCCTAAGCTGTACTGAGAAATGTACAAATCAATTAATGAAGTGATTGGGTTCAGCTCGTTCACTTGTTTGTGTTGTTCTTTTGAACGAATCATTCATTAAAAAGAACACAACCCTGAATGGAGCAACAGCAGCAGATACCATGGGTACCCAAATCATCACTGAGTGTGGAAAAGCTGCAAAGCCATCAACAATGCAGACGACTGTCCCTGTGGCTCTACGCTCTGTCATGAGGAGTGAATGCTGCTTGTCAAGACTTGATGCAATCTACTGGGTTTCCTTAGAGAGGAATGATCAATCTGTATAATCTGATTGAATTTGACTTTGAAAGTGCTTTGAGATGACATGTATCATGAATTGGCGCTATATAAATAAAATTGAATTGAAACTTTATACTGGAGCTCAAGCAACTCTGAATCTGTTCCACTCTACCCTGCCTCCAGAGTCTGTGTCTTTGAACTTCATCTTGAAAGAGGACTTTGGAGTGTCTTAAAACAGGGACTGTGGCAGTTGTGGCCCCTGTCCTGGGTACATCTGTGTGTGGTGGGTGTGTTTGAAGCACTGACTCCAGCTCCACACCTTTTGAAGCTCCCTGATACTCTTGTGAATGGAATTTCCTTCACAGTCTTCTTAGAGCAAAGATGTTTGGGCTTGTATTTATTCTTCTTCCACTGAATGTTCCATGAATATGTTTGGATACAGTGCTCTGTGAACAACCAGCTTCTTCAGCAATGATCTTTTTTTAGCTTACTCGCAAAACTGTGGAGCACATGACATGCCTGAATTAAAATGCCTTTTATTATTAGTCTAATAATTGGAGTTTTGAAGAACCTGTATTTTAGATTTTAATTTGCTGTAGCCTAAGCTACAATTATCAGCACTGTTGGAAATAAACCCTTGAAAAATAGCAATTTGTTTTCAATAAATCAATTGACATATTTAATTTTACCCTTTGAAATTCACTACCGAAATAAACCGTCCAATGATGTTCTAATCTTATTTGGTCAAAGTTAATTTGATAGATTTGACAGAAATGTCTTCATCGTAACCAAAAGGACATTCTTATGAAGAAAAAAAAAACGTTTTAGACAATTAAGAAAAGCATCCAGTGAACAGAAGGCGTCTAAGGTTCAAATAAACCTTTGTGAGACAGTCAGAAACAACGGAGAACATAAAGAGATGATGAGAAAGTTATTGCTGCTTGGATGTTGGAAATGTTGATTAGAAGATTTCCCTGTTGCTTATAAATTGAATTTCATTACGTTCTTGACCTTACTTCTCCAAACCATGGGACCATCGAGTACTCTGAGTCCCTCAGCTAGACTGAGCGGTGTTTTCCTTTAAAAACAACCCGACGTAATGTGACGCAGATGCTTCCGTCCAAATCCCCGTGTGCCTTTCCTCTCCTCTCCTCTTCTCTCCTCCTCACGCTGTATCCATCCTTCTATCCAGCGCACCTCCTGCATCACCCCCCGGACCAGCCCCGCCCTCCTCCTCTCCTCCCCGGGCGTGTGAGCCAAGATCAGCGCTCCATCAGGCGGAGCTCTTGGTACCAAACCGCAAGGAAACCATGAAAACCGACGACATGGAAGCGTGAGCAGGACAACATTGTGGATCGGAAAGAAGGAGCTCAGGTAAGGTCTGGTTAGTTAAGTCACCAGAGCCGCTGGTCATAGCGTCATGATGCGGTGCAGGCGTCTGTGAACTGGAGACCATGTTGTGCGTCAAGGACTAAAAGTGGCATCAGCGGAAATAATGCATGCACGGAGTGATTTGTGCAGGGAACGTGTCCGTGGATGTGGCTGATTCAGCGTAAGGCCTGCGCTGTGTGCTTCCTGCTCTGTTTATGTTGCTGCAGCTGACGGATGCTGCGCAGTGCGCTCCTACTTCGGCAGATGTTGCTCTGCTCAAGCTGTGCGCTTGTTTCAGCCCAACTCTTCACAGCCTTCCTGTGCGCACTCACTGCACCAAAACAGGGATTTCAACAGTATGCGCTTCTAATGTTTTGTGGGATTAGGGGTCTGGTGTACCCAGAACTCCGAGTCCTCCATGTTTGCTCGCAGCGGAGTCGTGACAGGTTGCCTTGCGCTGCAGTTTGACCTTGCAGCATTTGTGATGTTGTTTTTTTTTCTGTGATTTTGTCCCAGCAGACAAATGACTGAGAGTTTTACTTTAAACACGTTAAGGTACAGTCTAAATTGCTGGAGGGGGGAATCTGTAAGGAATAACAACGTGCAGTCAGTGCAAGATAAATCAATGAATCCTTGTAAATGTGCAGTCAGCATAGAAAGGTACGACCCAAAGGCTTGGTTTGGATGATAACTCGTCCTAGAAATATCAATAATCTTTATACATGATCAAGTAATACATGTGAAAGTCCCTTCTAAGCCACTAATTGGACATTTGGGAATAGCGGGAGTGAAGAACCAAAAGAATGGACCGAAGTGCTGCTGAAATATGTTGTTGTTGTTTTTTTCAATTAGAATTTATTCATTTTTCTTTCTGTCTGCGATTATGTTATATTTTCTCCTTTTGAATTTTTCAAATTTCTGGGTTCTGTACAGCACAAATATTGCATGTCGGTTTAGTACACAAGTGTACTGAGGCTGTTTTTCGAGCACATGCAGAATGTGAGGAGCTGCGCAATGCAATGCTCTGCAGCCTGACATGAAAAAATTCAGATGTGACAGTGGTAAAAAAAAACAGGTAAACAGAAGACACCCAACTTACACGCAAGACTAAATAATATGAATAAATAGCTACAGCAGAAGAAGAAGAATTTGTCAGAAGGGGAAATAAACTGATCAATTATTTATTAGTATCTTAATAAGCCTTATTCGGGTAAATATGGAATGGTAAAGTTAAAAAGGGAAACCAGCAGACGATTACAGAACAATGTAGAAAGCTGAAATTTGCATGAAAGTGCAAACACTCTGAGAAGCTAAACAGTGTTCAACTAGACAGTAGCATGTGTGAGATGGTGAAATAACTAAGTATGATCAAGTGGTGGCGCCCCAGGGCAGCTGTGTCTACTAACATAGCTCACCACCGTCAGAGTGTGAATGTGTGTGTGAACTGTACTGTAAAGCGCTTTGGGGTCGACGGACTAGTTAAAGCACTATGCAAACACACGCTATTTTATATATATATATATATATATATATATATATATATATATATATATATATATATATATATATATATATATATATATAACTTATTATTTATACATAATGTTTGTATGTGTTCAATGTCTGAAGTAAGTTATTCATTCATTCATAATTTTTCCAGAAATGTAGGTAAGAAACGCCCAAGTCACTTTTTGAATAACTGCACATGCTCAGGATCCCACCTGCTCTTCTGCTCTTCAGGGGACCGCATGAAAGAATCTCCCAAATCCACTAAGGTCTTATTTCTTTCTTCTGATGCCTTCCTTTTCTTCTCATAAACTTGTCAGACAGTTTGCTTCTTGCGACTCTCAGCCTCTTTCAGAGTATTTGGGGAAGTGAAGCAACAATGAATGGCTAAAACCGAAGCTCACACAGCAAGCGGAGACTCAGAAGGAACAAGCACACACGTTGGCGTTATGTGAGCACGACAGTGATTAGCATGTGGGACAACCAATAGATAAGATGATCCGCCGTCACTCAAAGCCAAAAAAAGATTGTCCACTATACCTTCAACATAAAGAAGACAACTGCCCTAGTTATTTTTTTTTTTTAGTGTAGGACTCAGCAGTCTGTCACTAAAGATGAAACCAAAATGTTATGTCAGTGTGCACATCTTTTAACAGAAATAAGGTACGCAGCGTACTCTGTACAGAACTGAATTACTCACCTGAAAAGACTTCAAGCTGAACGTGAACATCACTGGTACTGGAGAAAAATCATCTAAAGTCCAAGTCCAGCCGCTTGCAGCTTTCAACCTGTCTAAAACGCTGCTCAGTATGTGAGATACACAACAAACTGCTACTGTGTAAAGCAGTCCCTCTGACCAAAGACTGTTTCCTGACAAAAACTGTTCTCCAAAAGGCTTTTGGCATGCGTATATAACTTCAAGGCGGTGACTTTGGATGAGAAGCAACTTTTTTTGGTTGACACCCAGATTCATGCTAGCTTGAAACTGGATTTACTGTCAACAGGGAAACTGGAGTTCCAGCAGCTTCCATGTTATGGCAGCTTTGAGCTTTTGGTTTGCCTGGATTGTTCCTGACCTTTCCGACCTGTTTTTTTTTTTTTTTCATCTTAGGGGGTAACTGTGTCCGCTGAAACAAGACAATGATCACGAACACAAATCCAAACTGTTTGTGGAATCGATAAAGAAGGCTAACTTTAAGCTTGTTTATAGCCCTGACCTCAACCCTGATATGGAGAAACAGCTGACCAAATGTAGCATTTTGGTTGGTTCCAGGAAAGAAGCCATAAATTATAGATTATTGTAATGGCTGTAATATTTGTATATTTGCAGCTGTTTGGATTTTTGATCAACAGAGAGTGATTTGGACAGGAAAAGAACACAGGGTATTAAATGCGCTGTGATTTTAAATGATGATTCAAGGATGAGATTCTGTCTCAGCCTCAGATTTGGGAAACACGTTTAAAGTGTAATAACGCAAAAATATGCGGCTGAAACGACAATACTATACGTTAGTTATTTCCTTCATTTCTTTACATTGTAGAATAACATTAAGAGCAAGTTGAGTAAGGTAGTTATATAGCAGTGTTAACTGGCCAGTACTGAGTCTGCAGGAGGCGGTGTATTCCACTGACAGGCACGCTGACTCTGGCGTACTGGTAGTATGATGATGCAGTTTCTTCAAAACCTCAAAGGATGGTAAACCTCCACTTATGGCTGTTTCATTGGTGCTGTTTTTTGGAGAATAAACAGCTGGGTTTTTATTTTATTTTATTTTTTTTTCTGTCTTTCTGGATGCCGCACAGCAGCCTGTCAGCTCATAGCATGCTCGGTTTAGGCATGTTTTGTTAGTCTTTCTGATTTTTCTCAGGCTTTGGGGTTTGTTCTTGAATGTTACAATAATCAGACTGACGCTGTGCTCCAGGTGCCCTGCGGTATGCACCCTGGGCTATTCAAAAGTCTAGTTGCAGTTTGTATAGCGACACAACACGAGGGTGAGGAGATGAAAACCAGCGGGGCTAGCTGAGGTTGTGGACCTCTGCTGCAGGACACTTGTTCTTTGCAGCCTGTCCCTCTCATCAGCTGCAGACTCCCCCTCATCAGTCAGCCATAGCTCTCCTTCTGCTCACGTTCCACACACGAGTGGTGGACTGGCCGTCTCCATGGTGACTTGGCAGTCATTGTCACAGCATGGTGTTAGACACACACACACACACACACGGAGGGAAGATCTAATCCTTCCATGATTTTATTAGCTAAACAAAAGCAAACAATTACAGAAAAGAAGCAAAATGTGTAACAATAGCAAGTGTTTTCATAGGAATTTCAATTCTTTAATCCTTTTAAATCTACTGTTTTCTTTCCATTTGGCTGCTAAGCTTGTCGTCATCATCTCTGTTGGACTGTTGGATGTGATGCTAATTACATCATTTAACTGGATGGATGCACTTACTGTGGAATATGCTGCAGGACGTCTGTCTGAATGCTTCTAGCCTGTAGAAGCAGCACTATATGCCACATTCAGTTGGAGCTGTTTGCACTTTTTCTTAATCAGTTGGTGTTACTAATCACCAAGAAGCTGTGTGGGGGGGTGAAATGACAACTAACCTTAGGAGGATCCGTTATTTGAAAGAGGACAGCCAGCCTGTGTTTTAGAACATCAGTTCAAATAGTTAAAAAAATCTGCAAACATGTCTGCCTCAGTCGACAGTTACATTGATGATCAGCCAGCAGACGTCACAATCATCAGATTAGAAATCCATTGGTGCAAGCTATGTAAGAGTTTATGGATCATTTGTGGAGGGATTGCTGAAATTGCGCGTTACTGCCCATCCTTTGTGCCATACAGCTGCTGGAAATTTTATATGTACAAATATTTAATTTATTTTTTGCATGAACCAATTTTGCTTTATCACAGTTTTTAAAAATAATGATATCAAAACTGTCCAAATGTTCTTCCAATATTTCTTCTGTTTAAAGTTCTTTAGATGAGAATGCCAGAGAAGGTTTCTCGACAACACACTTTAGTCCGGCTGTCTGGATCCCAGAGTAATGCAGCACTGTCCCTCCACCTGTCAGCGGGCGGAAACAGGGCTACTACATTTTTCCCTCAAGTACAAGAAGGACAAATTGTCTGTTTTCAAACATTTGTGTTCATGAAAAAAAAATTTTTATCATGGTGTAGAAACTAAAGGAGTGAAACACATCACCTGATAAGTACAACTTGTTTTGAAACTTACAGTGCAGAATTTAGCTGTGTGAGACTAAAATATCTGCTGGGTTTATTACGATATTGTTTAATTGCCAACATGCTCTGGCATTTGGGGAATGTGATTACAGCCAGACCCCCTTTCATTCAACTGACCAGGCAGCTGAGGCTCACTATACCTGGAGAGAAGGTTTGACGTCTGGCACCTCGTTTTCAACTCCTGCTGGCTTTCATCAATTAGTGGAAGTTAAACTCACATGTAATTCTTTCAGATGATACCTAACGGTTCATATTTGGCTTATTTCACTGTTTCTTTTGTCACTGAGCAAATTAACCTGGCAAGCCAGATTGTTAATGTGTAGCACTGTCAATTCTGCACATTAATCAATATGGGACTGCTCCATTTGAATCTATTTATGGAAAGGAGGGAATTGCAGCAAAACTCTCTGAGTTGATAGGGCGAAGCAACACCTATTGCTCGCCTACCAAAGGCTGCTTTTGGCCAATCACAGTATCAAATTAAAACATGAGCAGCAGACGTCGTGAGAAAACACAAGAAGGTAAGCTAGACAAGGCACTTGTTACAATCAAAGATGAAATTGTGGAGTCTTACAAAACAGATGTGATAGCAGCAGCTACGCGTGCGTCCTCCTGCGCCGCCATGTTTGTGTTGTTTTGGGTGTGGGCTCAGCTGATCTTGCCTTTGTTACTCAGTATGTCCCGCCTTACACCTCAATACTGCAACATGATTGGCCCAAACCGTTTTTGTTTTGGACACAAACGGTTATAGACGGAGTGGTACAGCATAGATTCTCGTGTGTTTCTCGCATTATTACCTTGAGAATTCATCTTGCAGGCAAGGTTAGTTTTCTTCAAGACTTCCACATGAGTCATTAGGCTGATTTAAATATATTTTCCACGGCTTTTCAGAGCAGTGGAAACAGAAAGTATGCAAATTACCCTGAATTCCTTTTATCCAGGTAAAGAACCTGCTAACTTTACCACCTTGTGGTGTGCAATGAGAAAGCTGACAACTTAAATCAGAAATGCTTATGACGGTGATGGATCCATAATGTGTGGAGCTTTAGATGTGGATCAGAGTCTTTTGTAAGATCTCGGCCCATTCTTAAGATCATTAAAGAAGTGGTTTGACAGAGAACCTTCCTGCCCTGCAACACTCTAATTTATGAATGTGTTTTAGAAGCTCTGCTAACAGAAGATGTAGCACTATAACTGCAGAGGCTCCTCCCTGTCAGCTTTATGTATAGATGCAGAGAGCATGATAGATGAATACAGTTAGTCTTCGGTCTCCTCCCACTTCAAATGGGATTTTAAGCATTGATTTTCTGTTTGTTATACTTATCTTCGCTCCTCCTACCTGTGTGTAACACAACAGCATGATTTTGTTGATAGCAGCACTCAAGCCTGATTTCAGCCTGACTCCCTAATGATAAACCCATAGTGTATTAGATATTTCAGGCTCCTGACCTAAATAAGCTCACATTAACACCAGATAAGCCTAATGAGAGCTAAATCGCGCTTGTTGCCAGTAAACGCTGCAGGAACCTTTGCCAATAAAAGACTATAAGGCTAAGTTTACTAGTTTATACTGTACATAAGATACTTCTTAGAGTTTGAGCCGATGAACTGCATCAGACATGTCATGTTAACTGGGCTGTAGTCTGCTGCGGTGCTTGGCAAAACTATAGCTGAGCTGGACAGTATGCACTGCAGCATCAGCAACAGGGTGACTCTGCAGCATTGACCTGATCTCTGTTTGCTTTAAAGGCCAAATGTCCCAGTTTGGGTTTCACACAGAGTACTGCTTGTAAGAAGTTTTTAAACACTTTTTTAAACATTCGGGTGTTTTATTCAGAGCACCTCCAGATCTATAGAGAACTTATTGGAACGAGTCCATTTGTCCTGTCCGCTTGTGTTGTTTACTTTGTGTTTCCCATTAAAAAGAAAAACCTTTCTTTCATTTCACACCTTACATTACTGTTACTGAAATGTTCAATATACAGTGATGTGCAAAACTGTTAAAGACCTACTAGTGTCTTTATATTTTGCTTTCAAGCAGCTAGACTTTTAAAGTAGTTTTAAACAACAGTTCTGTAAGGTTTTAGGGTACTGTAGAAAATGCGTTGTGTTAGCTGACTGTAACAAACAGCCGTTTGTTACATCTAAGAATGAACATTTAACTTTGTATTTAAGCACTTTAGATAGCATACAGCACTTTATGGATGCATATTTGCACATTTAAGAAATAATTGCACACAGTTATTTGTATAAATGTTTATTGAATGCATTTCCTTTTCCTGGTTTTAGATCCAGTGGCACTGCAGCACTTTATAGTAGAGTGGTTGGGCCCTGGAGAAGAGGGTGACAAATTAGAATGTCAACATGTGTGCAATATCTATTTTATCCTTAGTGTTGTATGTGGAAGTGAAATGTTTGGTTTGTACTCACCTTGTCCTTGTGTCCAGGTCCGTCCCCTAAAAGAGGCCGGGGCTGAAATGACTGCCTTAAGAAGGTTCCGGGCTGGACCAAGGCAGGGAAATGTGTAGGGGAGCCAAGTTTAGCTTTTTATATGGTTATGAGGTTTCTATTTATCTTTGGTGTTTGGTTTAGGATTTTATGTAGATAGCTTGGTGTTTTACATGGTTTATGGTTGTTGTTATGGTTTATAGAGGGTTTTAGATAGTTTTAGGAAGTAATCTTTAAATGTACACCCCTGGGAGAGTTTTATGGTTTTAACCAGTTAGTCAGACAGTATTTAAAGGCGCCTGTTTCATCACTTGCTGTGCTGCTGCTGGAGAAGAAACATTGCTCTCTCAACCTCTCTTGCACTTTGTAAATAGGTGGCAGAAAAAAACAAATAATTAAAAATTGTGGACCACGACATCTCTGCCTCTGCATCAATCCTTCCACACCCCACGTACTCCAACCTCTTAAGGCCAGCCACGTGACAATTGGTGTCAGGAGTGCTCCCTTGCTGTGGAGAGAAGAAGATGAAGAGAGGTGGACGAAGGACCCCAGAAGAGCCAGACGATGGAGTGTTGGCTGAACCCGAAGGAGCAAGTGCAAGTGGTCCCAAAGACAAATTGGAGGAGCTGGCAAGCATGATGAGGTCGCTAATAGACTCCCAGGCTGTAAGGGACAAAGTGGTGGAAAAAGACAGGTCCACGCAAGAACAGCGCTGGAAGAGCATGCAAAACAAAGTCCAGCAGATCCAGCAGCAGGTAATGGAGATGCAATCAGACCGATCAGCACATCAAGAGGACAGGCCATTGGAGCCGGAGGTTCCGAATGATGGTGACATAGAGTCTGAGCCGGAGTACCAGTACAGGCCCCGGAGGGAGCCCAAGCTGCATCCACTGTCCCCTGATGATGACATCGAACACTTCCTCACTACCTTTGAAAGAATGGCCCATTTGTGTCAATGGCCATGGACTGAGTGGGCGGTTCGTTTGGTCCCTCTGCTTACAGGCAAAGCCAGAAGTGCCTACGTTCAGATGGACATGAGAGACTCTGATGACTACGACAAGGTCAAAGAAGCCATCTTGGCCAGGTACGAGATCACAGAGGAAACTTATCGTCGTCGATTCAGATCACTGAAGATTGAGTCTGATGAGACGCCGCGAGAGCTGTATGTTCGTCTGAAGGACCTCGTCACCAGATGGATCAAGCCGGAAAGAAGTACAGTGAAAGAAATCTGCGAGAAGTTGATCCTGGAACAGTTCCTGCGGATGGTCAGCCCCGAGCTGGAGATCTGGATCCGGGAACACGACCCCAATTCTGCTGAAGAAGCCGCTCGCCTTGCTGAGACCTTTACATCCGCACGGAGGGGGACAAGAACTACCTACTACGGCCGAGAACCTCGCCAAACCCTGCCAAGTAAGTCTGTTGGGGGTCATAAGGTGTGTGGTCTGGGTCAGAGTAACAGCGGTAGTAAGACTTCTCCATATCCCCATCATTTTCGCCCAGCTAATAAGCCTGCTAGAATGGCACAAGAGGTCAGGTGCTATAACTGTAATAGGTTTGGTCACACCCAACACTTTTGCCCCGCTTTAAAAAACAATAAGTCTTTACTTTGTTCTGTGCCTAGGCCAGCAACCAGACAGAGTTTTCAGAAGTCAGTGCGTACAACACCAGTGCTTATTAATGGCCATAGTACGGAAGCACTATTAGATTCTGGTTGTTGTCAGACAGTAATCTTGTCTAATTTGGTTCCATCTGAGCATCAGTCCTTAGACAAGACCCCATTAGTCTGCATTCATGGAGATGAACATTCTTACCCGACAGCTGATATTTATTTGACTGTTGGAGGACAAACTTATTTGCTCACAGTCGCTCTAGCCAAAAGCTTACCTTATCCAGTCATTCTTGGTAATGACATTCCCACACTGTCAGATCTCATTATCCAGGCAGAAGGTAACCAGCTTGAGGTGTTAGAGCCCAATGTAATTTCCAATCCTACAGAATCCACACATGTTCCGGTAAAACATTGCAATGTCCTTACTAGAGACCAAATTGCCAGGGGTGTATTGGAGGAACTACCATTTTTTGATGTGGAATTAGATTCTGAGCCAGGCAAGACAAGAAAGTCTAAGGCCCAAAAGAGAAGGGATAAATTTGTTGGCACGCAACAAGAGAAAGAGAAGCTCTCCAAACCGCTCAATCCTGTGGAGTTCTGCATCCCTGCAGATTTGGGGGCTCTGCAGAAACAGGACCCCACTCTTAAGCCCTGGTTTGACAAGGTCCCTCAGCAGGTGGAAGTCAAGAGAATTAGCTGTTGGGAGGATGCCAGCTACATCATAGAAAATGGTCTCCTTTATCAAATTAAAGACAAAAACAAAGCGCTGGCTTTACCAGAGAAGTATAGAGTGAAAGTTATGGAGCTTGGTCACTCTATTCCCTGGGCAGGTCATATGGCTTTTCAAAAAACATTGAGAAGAATTGGTAGCCGTTTTGTTTGGCCTGGCATGTATGCTCAGATCTCAAAATTTTGTAGTTCTTGTAAAACCTGCCAGCTAACCTCGGGAAAGGGCGTAGCACAGGCCCAGTTGCAGCCTTTGCCAATTATCGGCACTCCTTTTGAAAGAATCGGTATGGACATTGTTGGCCCCCTAGAGAGAAGCTCCACGGGCAATCGTTACATCTTGGTGATTTGTGATTATGCTACACGGTATCCTGAAGCCTTCCCACTTAGGTCCATAAAAGCTAAGCAAATTGCCAATTGTCTGCTTCAGCTCTTCTCACGGGTGGGGGTTGTCAAAGAAATACTCACTGATTGTGGTACAAATTTTTTGTCCAAACTTCTCCAACAAGTCTATTTGCTTTTGGGGGTAAAGGGAATTAGGACCACCCCTTATCATCCCCAAGCAGACGGGTTGGTTGAGCGTTACAACCAGACACTCAAAAGTATGCTGCGCAAGTTTGTGTCTTCAACAGGAAAAGACTGGGACCAGTGGCTGCCCTATCTACTATTTGCATACAGGGAGGTCCCGCAGTCATCAACGGGTTTCTCACCGTTTGAACTGTTATATGGACGCCAGGTGAGAGGGCCTCTGGACTTGCTAAAAGACCACTGGGAGCAAACTGAGTCCAAAGGAGACAACATTGTGGCATATGTTCTCAAAATGAGAGAGAGGCTGGAGGCAATGACAACTCTGGCACAGGCAAACCTGAAGGCAGCACAGAGACAGCAGAAAACCTGGTACGACCAGAAGGCAAAGGACCGAGCCTTTACCCCAGGTCAAAAGGTACTGTTACTCTTACCAACCAGTGACAATAAATTGCTGGCTAAATGGCATGGGCCATATGAGATTACAAAAAAGCTTAGCAATGTTACATATCAATTATACATGCCTGAAAGAAACAAGAAACACCAGGTTTTCCATATAAATCTACTAAAAGAGTTTGAAGCCCGCCAGGAGCCTGTACAGCAGCTGTTGGTACGAGCTGTACAGGATGAGGAGGTGACTGAAAAGTTTTTTCCCACCCCTGTCGTGGAGTCTGTTGCCATTGACCTGTCTCATCTCTCTCCCCCTCAGCAGGAGGAAATAAAACCTCTGCTTGATCCAGAGTTGTTTCAGGAAACCCCTGGTTTCACTTCAATGGTGCAGCACAGGATCCGACTAAAAAAGGATGCTCCAGTGAGACAGAGAAGCTATCGCATTCCTGAGCGGTTGGGGCCACTGCTGAAGAAAGAAATTGAATTAATGCTGGAGCTTGGAATTATTGAGGTCTCTAAAAGTGAGTGGTGTAGTCCTGTTGTTCTGGTCCCCAAAAAGGATGGCTCGCTACGGTTCTGCATTGATTTTAGGTACCTGAATGCAGTATCGAACTTCGACCCTTACCCAATGCCCCGCATTGATGATTTGTTGGAGCGAGTCGGGAGTGCAACCTTCATAACAACACTGGATCTCTCCAGAGGCTACTGGCAAGTGGCAATGGCACCAGAAGCAAGAGATCTGACTGCTTTCCGAACCCCCTTTGGCTTCTACCAATTCCGGGTGATGCCGTTCGGCCTGCAGGGGGCCCCAGCTACTTTTCAGAGACTAATGGACTATGTGCTGAGAGATGTCTCTGAATTTTCTGCTGCGTACCTGGATGATGTGGTTGTCTACAGTCGGTCCTGGAAAGAACATCTTCACCACCTCCAGGAGGTCTTGCAGAGAATTCGTGAAGCTGGACTCACCATTAACCCCCGTAAAGTTGCAGTGGCCTATAGGGAAGTCGAGTACCTGGGATACACCATTGGTTTTGGCAGGATCAAGCCGCAGGTGGAGAAGATGGAGGCCATCAGAGCGTTTCCAATTCCCACCACCAAAAAGAAGGTCAGAGGATTCATTGGCTTGGTCGGGTGGTACAGGAAGTTCATCCCGCAGTTTGCGGAGAGAACAGCTGTCCTGAATGACCTGACTAAAAACTCAGCCCCTAACAAAGTTTGCTGGACTGACAAGTGTGATCAGGCTTTCAGAGATCTGAAGGAGGCCATTTGCACTCGGCCTGTCCTCCACAGCCCTGATTTTGACCAGCCCTTCATCCTTCAGACCGATGCTTCGGGGAGGGGGCTAGGAGCGGTCCTCCTACAGGAGAAGGATGGAGAAAGAAGACCGGTTGTGTTCCTCAGTTGTCGCTTGCTGGACCGGGAGACAAGATACTCAACTATAGAGAAGGAGTGTCTTGCAATGAAGTGGGCCATTGATTCACTGCGGTACTACCTCCTTGGGCGTCCCTTCATCCTCGAGACTGACCATTGGGCACTTCAATGGTTGCACCGCATGAAAGATGCCAACACCCGCATTGCAGGATGGTACCTGTCCCTGCAGCCCTATAACTTCACCGTGCAGTACCAACCTGGGAAGACTAACACTGTGGCAGACTGTCTGTCCCGAGTTGCTGAAGACTGAGGCTTCGTCTTCCCGAGAAGAGGGGGGAAATGTAACAAACAGCCGTTTGTTACATCTAAGAATGAACATTTAACTTTGTATTTAAGCACTTTAGATAGCATACAGCACTTTATGGATGCATATTTGCACATTTAAGAAATAATTGCACACAGTTATTTGTATAAATGTTTATTGAATGCATTTCCTTTTCCTGGTTTTAGATCCAGTGGCACTGCAGCACTTTATAGTAGAGTGGTTGGGCCCTGGAGAAGAGGGTGACAAATTAGAATGTCAACATGTGTGCAATATCTATTTTATCCTTAGTGTTGTATGTGGAAGTGAAATGTTTGGTTTGTACTCACCTTGTCCTTGTGTCCAGGTCCGTCCCCTAAAAAAGGCCGGGGCTGAAACGACTGCCTTAAGAAGGTTCCGGGCTGGACCAAGGCAGGGAAATGTGTAGGGGAGCCAAGTTTAGCTTTTTATATGGTTATGAGGTTTCTATTTATCTTTGGTGTTTGGTTTAGGATTTTATGTAGATAGCTTGGTGTTTTACATGGTTTATGGTTGTTGTTATGGTTTATAGAGGGTTTTAGATAGTTTTAGGAAGTAATCTTTAAATGTACACCCCTGGGAGAGTTTTATGGTTTTAACCAGTTAGTCAGACAGTATTTAAAGGCGCCTGTTTCATCACTTGCTGTGCTGCTGCTGGAGAAGAAACATTGCTCTCTCAACCTCTCTTGCACTTTGTAAATAGGTGGCAGAAAAAACAAATAATTAAAAATTGTGGACCACGACATCTCTGCCTCTGCATCAATCCTTCCACACCCCACGTACTCCAACCTCTTAAGGCCAGCCACGTGACACTGACATTTAGTTTTGGACTCACTTTTTTTATTGCAAAGCTGTGTTCACATTAATACCAGTCCAAGAACACTAAGCTGTTCGATCACTTTTGTAGTAGAAACAATATTTCTACATGGAAAATATTTTACTAGAAGTTGTAATAGAGTAATAGAAAACCAAAGATCCCTACAGTCATGACATGCATGCTGCTTATTTTCTAAAATAATTCTTTATTCAAAAGCAGCTGCTCAGAGTTGAAGAATTTGAAGCCATTCAATAGGGGAAAATTCCTCTCTGCAAATAGGACTAAAACTGATCATTTCAGACTTTGGACAGTGCTTTGATTAGAAAATAAATGTGACACAGGAAAACATAGAACAGCGAATAAAATACCAGAGTGAGTGTGGTGTTAGACAGCTGTCAGACAAATGTGTGTATGATTGGTTTTATGTGAGTATTAATCTAAAAGCTGTGTGTGCTAAGCTTTGTGAATACAACTCTAATTTTTACAACTGTGAAATCTTCACTGCTGTGGACAAAAATTGTCGTTTGAGAGCACGAGTAGACAAGTGTTGAAATAATGTCGGTGGGGCAGGGAACGGGGGATGGGAGTGGGGGTGTTGAGGAAGAGGGAAATCAGCAGCTAACTTAATTTGCCATATTGAATCATGGAGAGGGAGCAGAGGGATGGTAGTTACGCCATGGTTCGGTCTGTGGAGGTGGAGCATATTTCACCCCCCTCGTCACCAGAGGTTAATGGAGTCTCTGTGGAGCCCAGTGGGACGGCGCCTTATCAGCTTGTAAAGCTGGCTCAAGGTGCTGACTCAGCAATGCCTGGAGCCAGTGCTGCCGAGGCAGTGGAGGACAGGATCGCTCCAGTTTTATATTATCACGTGTATTTCCCGCATTGTAATCCAGGGCGGGGTCACCGACAGCGTTTGCACATGCATGATTTATTTGCAATGTAGAAACAGAGTGTGGTTAATCTCCTGCTCTCTTTGCTCTGACTGCAGGCGGGTTAGAGGACGAGGCAGCAGCTGACTGCCTGCGAGACAGCGCTGAGGGAAGACAGCAGGGCTCATGGCAGCCTCGCTGCTGCTGCAAGACAGCAGCTGCAAAACAATTGGTGCTTTCCCATAAAGTCGCCAATGTCACCACTAACACAGAAAAAGTCGCTAGATTTATTGCTAGTCGTTTTTTTGGGGGGAGGGGGGACTCGCTTGTTGTTGGTTTTGTTACTGTTTGTACTGAGAAATCAAAAGTGGATCAAACGTTGACAAATCTGGAGTGATGAGTATTGAAAATATGGGATTTTTAATGGAAAACATTTCTGAACCCAGAGTTGTGATTTTTTTTTTCATCTCAAACTGTCCCTAAAGGGTGCGCCAGCAAATAAATAATGTATTTGATGAATTTAAAAACACATTTCAAAAGGAGCATTCACATGCTGTTTCAAATCCTCTTTGCTAATTAGAATAGTTGAAAGTTGGTCAGTTTTCTTTAGGAATTTTCTGGCATCAGTTTAACAAAACAGAAAGTGTTACATGCCAAAAGCAAACATTCATCTTCCAAGATGACAGATGACATCCTCCAAGTTCACTGATGGAGAAACGTATCCCATCATTCTCCCTGATTATCATACTAACCTCTGGTCCACATAAACACCGATACGCTCGGAATCACACATTAAACCCATGTCCTGGATTTAGCAGAAGCGGTTTGGCTGCTTGGAAATGCCTGGCCTTCAAAACAGCCACGGGTCCACACTGTGCGCTGAGTCATGAGTCATTATCACTGCAGTCTCCTCAGACAACTGAGCTGAGCTGTTGTTTATCTACATCCAAGCTTTTCTCACGCTGTGCCATTGCCCTCTGTAAGCCAGGTGTCATTCTTTTTATGCAGTGATGCTACTAATCCTGCAGGGATTGGTGAAGGTCAAAAAAGGCTCAGGAAGCATTAGCAAGCATGCATTGCTGGGTTTGATTCGCTGCAGAGAAAGAATAATGGTGCCGGTGTGTTTTGCTTATCACACCTTTTTTTTCTACATACTGCATACTGTCTTCTTTTCCTCATTACACGTGCCATCTCTTCCCATCTTAATGTCTCACCCCTACCCTGGTCCCCTCCAATGCACTTTGTCATTTCAAAGGTCGTGCCGTTCTTGTACCTGCTCAGTATTTCTGCCTCGTCAGCACAGAAGCTGCTTGCGTGTCCATCTCTCTGAGGATGGTGACAGCATTACATAACCAGCCTAACTTAGTAAAGCCAGCAGGATGAGGTGCTCCTCTTCTGTTTGATGGGTTGTGTCTGCAGCTGGGCATATTCAAGCCTCTGGTAAAATATCACCTCTTTATTCTGGTGATTCTACCTGAATTTATTCATGAGAGAACAAAGGCAACAGAGTCAGTGAATGCAAATCAACCAAACCAGTACAAAGATATCTTTGGACATCAACACTTACAACAATACTGCTTGACTACATTCAGCCAGTGCGATCTGATCTCACAAAACCTAAACTTGTTGGATATTCTTGTTCTTCTTCGGTGAACCCAACATCCATCCACCCACCTCCATTGTCTGACATCATTCCAATTATTGATGACCATCTTCATTGTGCCATGGTCCATAAAACATACTGTGGGGCATACCGATGTCCTGATCCGTACATTTGTAAAACGAGATCCTTCTGATATGTTGAAACCTCTCTAAAAATCCAAAACGGGAACCTTCAGCTAAAGGAAGGAAAATCCAACAATCCGGAAGTCACTGCTGGAAAAACAATATGAATTTAGCTGTAATCACGTTGAGAATCAACTTTAACAAATGCAGCGATGACTGTAGCTGCTGAAACCCAGGCTGAAATTCTTCAAAGGTTTTGCTAAAGTTGAGCCAGCTGAACAAAGTGCGGTGGCATCACCATAAAAGTGCAGATGACTTAGCTGTAGGCCTCATTTTTCCTGTGTTGTTAAAAAATGAATCGCTGGATTTTATTAATAATTGTTTCGTAATATATTTGCATTCTGCTGTCTGCCAGTTAATTTTTTTTTATATAGTTTGATCATATTTATATTTTTTCATTTTTACTCATACAATTAAAACGGGTCTCTTTAACCTAGATTACCATTCTTTTTCTTTGCAAGGTTTTATTTATCAGGTTACACTTTATTCAGGTTTATGTAATCTTTTCATCCTTTCTTTAATGGCAGTTTTTTTTTAGATATGAACTTTGTAGCAAGAGCTTGATCTTGCATTTGTAACCGGTCATCCATGCACTCCAGAACAGTTAATACATTGCTATTCTTTTTTTTATATTATTATTGAAAAAAGGGAATGGATGGGAATAGTGTTGCATTTATCAATGCCTGGTCCTTGCAACAACAAGATTCGCATGAGGAAACAAATAATATGCAATGTGTTGGTCATTTTCTATATTTAAAAAATCTACAGTGAAACATAAACTCGCAGAGCCTTTAATCCAACACTTCTGGTGTGTGACTGTTGTCCCACATGTTTGAGAGGAGTAACATCTTATTGTTGGTAAATGCGTGGCATATACTGGATCTGAATGAAATACGCGCTAGGCAAGCGATGAAAAAGGATAGTAAGATTTTTTTGAATGAATCATGGTTGGCAGACAACACAGCAGAGAATGTCTTGCAGCTACTCACATCCACAAGCCTGGCACTCAAGGGCCAACCAAGTTGTGATACATTATTGATGAAAATAATCCGCTTCCATGTGCTTTCCCCTTCCTCTCTGAGCTTGCCTTACTCTCATAATAGATGCTGGCAGGATATTTTTGGCACAGCTGTGGCGAAATCTACAACATATTTGCCCTATCATGCATGTTAATCAGAAGCATTTTAAAGTGATAACAGTAACTAACCAGCATTTGGCTTGAGATGCGACCTGCTAATGTTGATAGGGTAGATTGGCCATAATGCTGGCAGATGATTGGTTGATTTACTTTGATGTTTAGACTGCGATGACCCAGCTGAGTGTCAGCCTGAGTTAACAGCACCAGCCCGCATGTTAAAGAGCCCAGAGCCGACACTGAAGCTGTCACTGAAGCGCCCGTTGACCTTTGTTGATTCTTGGCGTTTGCTGCCACTCAGTGCTTCTCTGCTTCTCCTTCAGCCTCCGCGTTCTTGGAGTTGAGCTGGAAAAAAGGAGGCCGGGAATAAGGACAGGCGAACCTTCAGGTTGAGCGCGTGGTTGCCTGGCTCCATGTCTGCTCCTGCTCCAGCCAGTCGGAGGTCTACATCGGGCTCTCGCCGGTAAGTTGCAGACAAGACTTTCGCCGTTCTTCTATAAGTTAAATGTTTTGTTCAGTTACAGGGTGACACAGTGCGAAGTAGAGGGTTAGTGTTCATATTTCTCACTTACACTTTCATTATGAACACTGACAGGTGGTACAGGTAAAACTGATCTGGCACCTGGACATATTAGGCAGCCCGCAGTGTCAGTAATATCAGAACCTATTGGTTTCACATTAACCTTGACTTCAGGACTGGATGGATAGAAGTCCCAGAACTCAGTCTGGAAATGTTGTTACTTTTTGTCATCTATTTGCTATTCTACTACAGCTGGAATCGCTGGGAAAAGTGAAAGCCCCTCATTGGATAAAATGTACATAGAATGCATCAGACTGGAGGATTTTCAAAAGACTTCAAGCTTTCATGGGCAATACTTTTTCCACCCTATTCTGAGAAATTTCATATTCTGAGGTTTTTGTGAAATAGGCGTGAACTGGTTACCGACATCAAGGTGCCACTGTCAATTGCTAGTATCAAGGTCCACTAAGGTCTTTAAAAGTCACGTTTGCACTGTTTGGAAATGCTTTTGTCTTTTTCCTTGTGAAAAACACAAAAGATCAAATTATACATTTTTTTAAACATCCATCTTAATTAGGCATGGGTTGGTACTGTATATGAACCTCATACCCAGTCATGCCTAATGTGGAGTTTGCTATAGTGGTGGGTCACCTAAGGGGAAAAAACAATTGCTAATATTCTTTCTTGGGAAAGGTTTTCATCCTTCCACTGTAAAAAATCTAATGCTGAATAAAGGGAAGAGGATGGATGGATGGATGGATGGATGGTTTTAATTTATCCATATTCCAGCTCTTGACTGTTTGCTTTACTGAGCAGGGTTTATTTGCAGGTCTTAACATAATGCCAATATTCATATATTGGCATCACAATAACTCTGACTCAGCAGAATATAAGGGAATATATGAAATGTTTTAACGCAAAAAAACTACTGTCTCACTTAGGACAAAGTTAGTAAATAACTTTTTAACGTGTGTTGAAAATTGTCATCAAGGCAAAGACGGACAAAATCCAGGGTTGTGCAAGGTTTTACATTTGAATATATTTTAATGCAAAAAACAACAAACTCTTATTTAATCTTTTTAAACACTGTAAACATAATTGATTTTTATTAGGAGCATATTTATACCACAGTTTTTTTTGCATAGGCCTTTTGATTCCTCCTGTTTCACGTCTGTAGCAGCAGTGGGTCTGCAGACTCATCGTCCCACGCTCTGCATGAATACCAGATCAGAGCTGGCTGCACAATGAGTCGGGCCATATCTGGAAACAAAGATGTGTAATAAGTAGCATCAACTCATGTTCAGCTATGAATCTGATGGCACATCCCTACACCTAGTGGCGGTTCTACGGTGAATTACTCCCAGAGCGAGAACCCATCCGAGCGTATAATTTCAGGTATACCTTCAAATCCCAGCTAGACCTGAAATTATTCAACCTTTTCAGCCTATTAGCTAGAAGATGTAAAAAAGCCTTGGTTTGGACTGCAATCCTATGAGGTTTTATATGATTATATGCCTTTTACCTTTTACCAAACTAACCCTGCACCTGTACCTGCCACTGCCTCCTCCTCCTCCTCCTCCTCCTCCTCCTCCTCCTCCTCACTCCTATAACTGACATTATTATGTCGCTCTGCATCAACTCCATGACTGAAACTGGCCTCCTCAGCTACAACTAATAATAACAGCAGCAATGATAAACATTATAGAATGCAGTGTTAGAACACGAATACAATAAAAAATAAATAAATAAGGAAAGTGTTACACACACAAACACAATAAGGGAATTACTCAACTTAATTTGTAAAAATGTTTTAATGTAGAAACACAACAGGAAAACAGGATGTAGCCTACCGTTATTAACACAGACTCATTATAATCGATTAAGCAGAGTAATTATCTATACACACACTGTAACATTTAATCACACATCCTATAAACCCACTCATAATATCTGCCATGTCTGGGATGATACCATGTAGGCAGTGTTTGCTAACCTGTAGTCATGCTGCTCGGTCCATTACTGGCCTGGCTGACTGGACTCACACGCTTTGCTCATCACCGCTGCTGCCATTTGTTATTGGGTAGATTTGTGATTGGGTAGATTTGTTATTGGGTAGATTTGTGATTGGGTAGAAAGAGAAAGAAAAACAGGTCGACCAACGACCGGTTTGGCCTGAAACCTTCACGCCTTGGTGTGACTGACTTTAGACACCACTCAAAGTTAGTACTGCTGGAAAAGCGTGCACAGATTGTTGTTCATTTCTTTTTTTGTTAAATGCTCGTGTTGCCCCCTATGTGTCATTGAAAAAAGTGCTGCCCCGGTACGCCCGTGCCAAAAACCGCTACTGCCTACAATGATATCCCGCATTCAGATATTTACACCTGTAGAGAGACAATCCCAATAAATGATCCTGATAAAACCTTTCAAAGAAGACACCAGTCTGAATGCACAACTCCCTGGAGAATTCCTGAATCCTTCTGGAGCTGGATCTGCTTTTCATGTCAAGGCCAACTCAGTGGTGATCTGTTGGTCTACTTATTGCAGAACATGCTGTGGGACTGTGTCCACCTGAGAAGGACAAATCAATGTGCCATTATGTCAACTTATTGTGTAGTCCTTGGAGTAAAGTCACATGACTTTGCTTGAACCTTTTCTTGTGAATATAGAGGTGCCTGCAAATTTTATTGACACTCATGTGTACAGCATATTGTTTACATGGAAATACCTCATGTGGTCAGTGCCATATGTGTGTATTTGCAGCAAACCTTACAAATAAAAGTAACTCTTCCTATAAATAATAATGTGCAGTAATGGTTTAACATATGAGTCTTCAAGATTCTGTGTTATGCTAGGTGTAATGGTCATGGTTGTACAGTGTTATAGTAATTTTGTAAATGACCCTTGATTTAAACGCCAAATCAGATTGATCAGTGGGTTATCAAAAGGTTTTCCTTACAGCTCTGTATTCTTTGACAGTTTCTTCTCATGGTATCCAAATATCCCTAAATGTGGTGCCAGGACCAGGGATGTGTTTCAGAAGTGACATTTTATGTAAGAGATCGACTACGTTTTCTCTCGGCTTGCTTACTACTGCTTACTATAAAGCACATTTACCACTGAAAGAGAACTAAAGTTTAGACGAGCACAGTGGGACCTATTCAAGACAGTGAGATAACGCTCCAGCTTGAGCTTTCAAACTTTGCTCATGGATAATGTGGGAAGCTCAGTTGGTAACTCAGATAGCATGGTGCCTCAAGGTGGCACTAAGAAGCTTCAGAGATACAGATCTGCGTATTTCCTTCAGCTTTAGATCCAACTGTAGCTGCTGCTGTAGGGGTACTGATTTTCTGTGCTTTTGTACTTTGTATGTCTAGCTGTAACTTCTTAATCTCAGTATGTTATGCTTTGGCTTTACTCTTTAGCCCCCGTTTTACTTCCTATTTTTGGGTCAGCTGTACATACTTTAAATATTCAAGCAAATCCCAGACCCATCGGTCAATATTTGAAACATTAAACCAATAGGTTTTCAAGCCATATTGGCAATTTGATCTGTCACCTTTCTATTTAGAGGAGGAATAATTGAATTCTATCTTTGCAAAATATCGATGTCTTTTTAATGTCTTTGTTGTCCCTGAGGGACGTTCTATCCATATATAGATCTGGAAACTCCTAGGGATCCAGGAAGAGTAGTGATATTATTTGCTAAAAACGGACCAGAGTGTACTATCTTCTACGCAGGCCAGAAAAGCAAGAAAACCAGAACATGATGTATTGCCTATATTGCTGTATAACAATAGACTATAACAACAGGTATGGGAAAATCATTAACCAAGCACTATTTTAGCAAATTCTTTTTTATTATTATTATATTGATTATTTTAATTTATGCCTTACCAAAACTTACTCCTTTATCACATATCCATTACAGAATTTTCAACCACACATACCAACCAGATGAAGATATCTGTTTAATAATATTTGTTTAATAAATTATGGACAACAGAGAAACAAGAGATGTTTTCTCAATGCAGTTTAGAAGAGTAGTTATATAGAACATAGTGACTGTTTGCCTGACTTTTTGTATTTGTCACACAAACCAGTTAGCACCTTATACCACAGAGAACCAGAGTGTCCTTTGTGAAAGCAGGTAAACTGCATTAGCAAAGCTTAGGTTATGTCTTGTATTAAAAAATGCTTTCATTCAGCTTTCTTCTCAGGCGTGTAGGCGTGATCATCCGTATCATCCCTGACAAGAATCTAGATCCCTGCCTTAGCAGTCATAGTAGTTTTACTGGCATGGTGATAAATGGTAACGGATGCCTCCACAGGCTTGAAGCTGTGGTGTCCTCCTCTCTCATCTCTCCTCTTCCTCAGATTCAACCCTCTGAAGGCGCTGCAGCCCAAACGCCGCCTGCAGCAAATACTGGCATCCTCACCCGTGCCGGCAGCCTCCAAGCCGGCATCGGGATCGGGGACAGGTGCAGCCGCGGCCACTGCGCCGGTGGCCATTCCGGTGCCTGCACCGCCTGCGTGAGACACGATTCAATTACAGTCTCAGCGAGCATGCTCTATGGCTGTAAGCGTAGCTCTGACACTGTAGCCACTAAAACCAACAATGGGAAAGAAAACTAAGCTGTGATTTGGTTACTTTGTTCTGCCTTTGTTCTAGAGGTGCAGATTTAAACTAGATTAGGGAGACATTCTGATATCCTACACTTAAGCAGACTCTGCTGGTAGACATGAACATAGAGTTCATGTTAGGGGGGTTGTACCCATTGTGAAATTGGGAGAGTGTGTTTAGTGGCTATAGTGGAGTCAGTTGTGCTATGAAAGCATACTGTGATCATAAGTGATCACTGGTTCACCGCTCACTGCGTAGTCTATAGAAGCATTTTGGACACTCATCACTTTAAATAAGAAAGCTGGCTTTGTTTTGTTGCTTTTTGTCTGACATTTGACTTATCAAAGTTACTTACCTGATGTTCCCCTCTGCCAGTTATCACCTGACCGACCCATCACCAGCTATGTTTACATGCACAAAATGTCCCCAATGGATTAAAATGTATTTGGATTAAACAATTTGATGGCACCATTTATATGTGCCCACAATCAATGAATCCTATCATAATGTCCGTGTTTATGCATCTGGTTTTATTCAGGATAGAACCACTCTGACATGCACAGCTATCGAATTCCCCTTAAAAAAACACAGAAGAGGCATACTACCGTCTTTGCTAAACAACAAAAAATAGCAAACAAAGCAGTTTATTATGAGTACGTTTGTCTTCCGAGCGTCCAGGCTGGACCTGCACGATGTTCTAATTACAGTTGAAACGTTACTTAGAAAGCAAAAAGCTGAGCTCTTGTATTTTTTTGAACACAAAGGTTGCATCGGGAGCCCCGACAGTTTTGCTTTGCGATGTATTTCCGCCACTTGCCAACGCAGAAATACGTCACGTTTATGTCGGGCGCACATGCGCACTCAGGTTGGTTTGCCACATTCGTAATAACTTGAGCCTGACAGGCGTTTACACGCACGCTGATCGGATCATTAATGGGCATAAACCACACATCTCGTTCGGATTGCATTTTCATTCTGACTGAGCTTAATCCATTTGGTGTGTTTACATGATGCTTTTTTATTCCGATTACTGTTGTCCATGTGAATGTAGCTACAGACACTATTTCTGTAGATGAATAAAAAAGACCCGAAAACTGTTTCACTGCATATTATTTCACTTTCTAGGCTTGTTTTGAGCTGTTCCTGTCTGCCTTGTTCACCTTCTGTTAATCTCTTGGCATTTATGTCAGATATTGATTTTTCAAAGATCTCTTGAGTTGTCAATATCTGACCTCTCCCTCTGTTGTATTGCACAGGACACGATGACTCAACAAATCCAAAGCCAATATATAGATTTTTCAATACTGAAGCATGTGCTGTAATATTCTCTATTAAATAATTAGGGTTTTTTTCTGTTTGTTTGTTTTGTTTTTTACTGAGCATCCACAAAAAAAAAATGATGATGCTGGCTCCATCTGTGTCTGGCACAGGACACTGCTGGTCGTTTCGGACAAATAAAATGATATTAGTCGTAAAAAATGCATCCGACTTAGAAAGCATTGAAGCAGAAAGAGGCCATGTGTAAGAAATATTTTCATGGCATCTGAAAATATTTCATAGCAGCATTTTAAGAAGGAGTGGCCACCCGGACCTCCAGCCAAAGTAATAACCTAATTGGGGTCCTGCCACACGTGTTGCCATTACAATAAAATGCAGTTGAAACTAACAACCCAAACTGTACAAAATAAAGTAAAGAAAAGCTGGAAAGCAAGATAAATATTTCTATTTACCTTTTTTTATAATGTACTGAAAATGTCTCCATTGAGGACAAAGCGGAACTGAAGTCAAATTCTTTTTTGTGTGAATCAACTTTGTGATTACACAGATTCTGATTTTTATTTTATTTTTTTGTGATCAGCTTAGATTATCAATAAAGAAACACCCTTTGGATTTCATGGTCACAATGTTTTTTTTCTATGTCACTTGTCAAGATTTGCGCACAAAGCGGGGCACCAGGGTAAAATGATTACACATTGGTGATGTGCTTCATGTGTATTAAAAACTCCTGTTCTGCATCCTGTTATAATTCTAATATCCTGATAAAGGCCTCCACAATATGGCTGAAACTAATAGTGGAGGTGAAGAATCCTCCACCTCTGAGGAAAATTCGGCAGACTGTATAGAAACATCCAGATGTAATACTGGTGGTATTAAAACTGCAATAGGATGCCCAGCAAAGCATTACAGAAAACAGCTTCTCAGTGAGTCAGTCAACTTTGACTCCTATAAATGCTTGTTTGGGTGATACCTCTGTCTCAGGGCTGGTAATCATCAGGAGCCTCATTTATAAAGCTTGCACAAAATGGGGCCTGAAACTTGAGATCCATAATGCGTACACTCATTTTTAAGAGGGAGGAAATTAGCAGTGCAGATGTAGTGAATTGCTGTCAAACTGCATGATGATTCCTCTCAGACATTCAGTTTCACTCCATATGAGACTTTATGGTTATAACGCTTTTCCAGCTTTTCTGTATGTACACCTTTAGTATTGATTCCATGCAATGTTTTATAAACGAGACCCCAGGCCACTTATCTTTGAGTTTTTGCTCTAAGTTAATGATTTGGAATCACCGGTAAAGCAAGAAATCCACTTCATTCACATTTAACCTTCTAACTACAGAGAACAGAAATGAAATTGTTTCCCTTGATTAGCACCTCGTTTACTGTATCTAGAGCAGTGTCTGACACTTTGAGCATACACATTGGAATATTTCCAAATGCAATAATTATACAGAATACATACGATACACGTTATGATATATATAGTGATATAAAAAAAACATACATTTATGGATTTTAAAAGCTCGTTTGGATGTTTGTAGCTAACCTAGTTGATAGCTGATGGGTCTGTGCCTCGCTTGTTCCTGATGTCCAGTCGCCACCGCAAGACTCGCAAGAGGGAAACATGAATGTATAAAACTATTCCGTAATTGTTTTAGGACTTTTAAGAATAGTAAATTTTTAAACACATCAATGTGTGTGTAATAAATAAATAAATAGGTTCTGTGCTATCTTAGAACCAACAGTTTCTGTGTAATCATCAAATTAGCAGTTTAGGTAGATGTGAGAGTCATTTTACCTGTGGAATTTGAGTTCATAGAACAAGTTTTACTTTCCTCACATTATAGAATTCTAATTATAAGATTAATAGAGAGACAAATACGTGTTTTATTAAATGAGAAGAGCAAGCACAGCAAAAAGCTTGAATAAAGACACGAGCATTGTGTCCTGTGTGTAAATCCCTCATGGCTGCTCTGAATATCCCAGCTTGTCTCCTCTTCCTCCTTCTTTAGAGGTCAGTGACTGGGCAACAGTCATTTAAAAAAAGTATTTTTCTTTTCTTTTAAAACTTTATGTGTCATTGTAGAACATGACAGTGGTTACTGCAAGCAGCAGGTCATGATAGAAGTTGCCCATCACAGAACATCCTTCCTTTTAATTGTCTAAGACGGATGTGCTTTTCATAAATGTTTAATTATCTTTAACCTGACTCTAACCAGATGGATTTTGTTCCGCAGAGCTCCACTCATCCATCTGGGATTCCTCCATTGAAGATGTATTTCAGAAGCAGGGGCCTTGTCAAAAATCTTTGCATATGTTTGGATAAACCACTTTACATCTTTACTGACGTGCTACTTGAACAACTCACATTGAAACCAACTTGTGACGCTGACAAGAGCGACGCAGGGAAAACCAAAACAGAACAGCCGCCATCATAGATACAGCACAATGTTGGTAAATGGCCGATGTAGGTATTCTTTTAATGAAAACTACCTTTATTTTTCGGACCATAAGGCGCAGTAATATTCTTCTCAAATCACTCCGCCTCTCCGCCGACACACATACTACCAGAGTGGGAGAGCTATCAGTCTCTGTCGGGAGGACAGTTTAAAGTGCAGCATTGTGCCAAAATACTTTTTTGGACTCTTAAACTAAGATATATACTCATTATTTATTGTTCTTTTTTCACTTTCTCTCATGCACACATCTTATCTGCTTTCTGTACACACCAACAACAATAATTTCTTAATATTTTTGTGTGCTGTTTATATCCACGTGCATACACACAGTTTTTGTAAAAACCTGGAAATGGGTTTAAAGCTTCCAGGTCATTAATGTCTTACGCTTTCCTTGTAACTGAGGCAGGAGCTTAAAATCCTTGAAGGAGAACCATTGCATGTGTTGACACTCTGTAACTCCAGGGTACTTGATTTGGCGACGCGACTAAGCCTTAGTTTGTCAAATACAGAGACAACAAATCAATAAGCATTAAAGTATGGTTTATGGGTTGGGTTTCTTTAATATTAGGGCGAAAAAACTCATCTTCAGAACCAATCTTAGCTCAAAATGGTGATTTGCACTGCGTAATCTACTTTCAGCAGTTATCAACGGTTATTGCAACCATAAACTGCAGAAAATAATGGCAAAAATTGCTCCCTCTGTGCCTACTTCCATTGGCTCCCATGTCAGCTTAAAGTACAAAAGACCCAGCCAATATGGCGGCAATGCATGATGCGCTCCAGTACGTAATGAGGCGTCTATTTTTTCTATGGTAGGAGCTTGTGAACATGGAGAGGCGGAAGGATATTTCAGCCAGGTATACTTGTTGTCTGTAACGCGGCAGTGCAAGTAGGTCTCTTTATAACTGCTGTTTATTGTCCCTTATTTTAGAGCCCAATAAGACTCACAGAATTTACAAGTGACTTTAGAAAAAAAGAAGCCCAAAGCCGCTTATAATAAGCGGACTTGGCAACAGTGCAAACAGTCGCTTCTCTGATACATCTAAGAAAATCCCGCCCGGCGGTCCTGACTGGCCTGTCCATTTTATGGGGTATTGAAATCCCTCCCAATGGCAGCAGGTCCAGATGGATGTGTGGAGACGAGTGGAGCTCAGCGGAACTACATCCAACTGGCGAGAATCCGGTTAAATTATTTTAGCTGTGATTTTTGTTTGTCTAAAACAAAACTTCTGTTTATCAGCATGTTCTTACCTAAAGACTTAGACTTAGACTTAGACTTAGACTTTCTTTATTGTCATTTTGTATACACAGAGTGCATACAGAACGAAATTTCGTTTTCACACAGCTCAGAAATATTGCAGTAACTCTACAGGATACCTTGCAGAGGTAGACTGGAAGACTGGAATCATAGGCAAACAGCTGACTCATCCAGACCAAACCCTATTTATTTATTGGATAAAACAGAAACAGAAACAGAAAAAACAGAAAGAAATGCAAAAAGCATAAAGAGCCCTGCGGTTGCCAACTGCTTTCAGTCTTTTAGCTCCTTGCTTTATACTTGTGGTCAGACAGAGAATGGAGCCAAGGGATTACTGTCTACTTCCTGTTTGCTGCCAGCTTTAAACATAGTGATAGTCCATTAATTGGCTAAGACAAGGAACATTAATCAGTTGTAGTGTATTTTTCAAAGAAATAGATTATTTTTCAGTATTGAACAAATGTTAGCCACTTTGTCATCTTACCATCACTGTCATTATCGGCATTATTCTTTTCATGTGACGTTTTGTTTCACTATAGTCTTTACAAGAGCTCTGCTGTTTAGAATAATTGATGTGAAAGCTTATTTGGCATAAAATGCTTCTAAATAAAGAAGCTATTTTATGAATAAAGGTGAATATTGTCATTACACCTCCATTGCTTCCCTCTAAAGAGTCTCAGGCCATTATTTTCACTTAAATTGAATTTAAGACGTAATGTTGCTTAATGTTCTCTGCTGGTAAAGGCCCTGCAGCTGCAGATTGTTCTATATAGATATTCCACATCGGAAGCCAGAGTGAGGGGCCCGTCTATAAAAGCAGAGCCTTTTAGAAGGCATCATCTCCTTGTTCAATTCAGGCTGTTTATTTTCAATGCCGGCACAACCTGAGAGCTTTCTCTCTCGGTGGGTGCAGTGTGCCTGCATACATTCACACGCATGGCATCATGCAGCAGCCGTCCACTGAGTCATCTTCTGCAACTTAACACCTTCCTGTCTCTGCCTGCTCAGGTTTGACTACTGCAGGTTCATAGAGCTAGATTATGTCCCCATGGAGTCGGGCTATATGGTCTCAATGCGCCCGAGCAAAGGCTACACATCGACCAAGTCACCCACTAAAGGATACACCTCTACAAAGTCTCCAGATCGCCGCTCAACAAACTCTCCCTCCACCCCCCGTTCGCGGTCTGTGCCCAGTCCAAGTCTTTGTGTTTTTGGTCATCTTGAGCATGAGAATGTTGTCACTGTTTTATGTTGTGTGATGGTCTAAAATGTCTTTGTACACCAACATGTTGCGTATGACCCCTTACTCTATTCCTGTGTTTACTTTATTTGCATGCTTCTTGCTTGGCTTCTTAATATTTTGTCAGGTGTTTTTATTATCTTTGAACCCATTCCTTTCTTGGAGAAACTGTAAGATTATCAGCACCCAGAGAAGCGTGTTTGCAGTGTTTCTCGTATTTTCTGTTAATATCCACTTAAATCCCAGTGTTGTGGTCTGTCGGTAAGTATCTGCACTGCAATGGCATGCTGGAGACCATGGATCAGTGTCCTTCATTTGTGTGCTTTTGAGTCTCTGGATGTATAGTAGCCTTGCTAATCTGCCCACTTGTTGTCCTCAGTTGTATGGTAACAGGTAAAGCTAAATAGCTGGTTTACTCTTTCAGGCGAGCTCCATCTGCACCCAGTAACAGAGATCCCCATGGCAATGCCTCCGTCAGCAGCGGCAGCAACTCAGGCTCGTGTAAAGGCAGCGACTGCAGCCCCACCAAAGGGTAAGGAGTAGCAAACAGCATGAGTGAGGCAAAGCTGCACCACCCATTGCGCTTATCGAGGTAACACTGTTTTATAATGAAATCTGGCCACCTGCAAGCAGGCTGGTCTGCTGGGGTTTTTTAAGCCGTTAGACCATGTCACACATTTTGTTTCATACTATTGTGTTAATACAGTGATACCAGGAAACTATATTAAGGCTACCAAAGCTTTTCCATGTCTACTTACAAGCATACACATGTTTGCATTGGACAGCTGTCTACAAAAGAGCACACGATCATTTTACACAGGAAACAGAGGTAGGAGACAGTGCACCATCAATGGTCTTCCTGGGTGAAACATACTGAGAAGTAAATAATAAGGAGTAGTTGTTACTCCTTTCAAACACTGTCTGGTGTAAAATAAAAGGGATTTAAAAAAGGGATTTAAAAAGCACAAAAATCGGAGTGGTTTAGGTGAACACCATTTTATTTTATTACTTCTTAGGTACTTACTCTGGAAACATTTTTATGCTCCATTCTCTGTGTGTGTGTTTTTTAAGACTTTTTTAAGGTTAAAAAAATAGTTTCTGGAGTTGTTTTAAGATGGCAGAAATCTGCTTTGGTCTCTGCCCCTCTCTGACTACCCAATACATTCAGACTCAGAAATGAACTGATCTTGAGTTCTACTAAAGAAAAACACCAAACGATTTGTCAGATATTAACTGTTTATGACCTTTAATAAGAACCTTGGAATAAAAATCCTGACATGTCCTTTTAACTATAGAGAACTTGACTAAAAATGTATTTTAAAGCCATGTAAAAAGTTGAAATTCAAGGATTCTTAAGTTTGTTACAGTGCCTCTCTTTTAAATCAAGCCAAACAACTAATGCCACAAAATCACTTTTACAAAAAGTCTCAAAAATTCCAAAATGCAAAACTTCTTGCTGATCGTACATCCCTGTGTCCCAGGCGTCAGAAATACACCTCATGCACAGACAACCATGGTATTCGCCCTCCTCCACCAGAGCAGTACCTCACACCTCTCCAGCAGAAGGAGGTGTGTATCCGACACTTACGAGCCAAGCTCAAAGAGACCATTAACACACTGCAAGACAGGTGAGATGCTGAGACACAATTACTCAAACTGGAAAAAAACATTTTTTAGCTCTTTCCATATTCTGCTTAATTTTGACCATCGTGCGCTTCCTCTCATTTTTGCCTCTTTCAGAGACACAGAGATCGATGAGCTGCGAACTCAGCTTTACCGGATGCAGGAGGACTGGGTCGAGGAGGAGTGTCACCGTGTGGAGGCTCAGTTAGCCCTGAAGGAGGCTCGTCAAGAGATCCAGCAGCTCAAACAGGCTGTGGACACAGTTCGTAGCCGGCTTAGCGATGCCGGCGGACTCAGTGGAGATGTAGGCGTCCAAAAGTACTTCCAGGACATCAACACTCAGAATCACAAACTGGAGAACCTTCTGCTTAGCATGGAGTTAGCCCAAGCCGGACTGGCCAAGGAAGGAGAAGCCATAAAAGGCTGCAGGACCCGTGCTGGGGGTTCAGCTCCAGCATCTGTTTCTGGGGAAAGTCCCGGGGGTGTACCCAAGTTGACAGTGGGAGGGAGGGGGTCTTGCTCTTGCGATGGCTCGCCAGCTCGTTCGTTGACTCGGAGCTCCACTTACACCAAGCTGAGCGACCAGGCACTGGGGGACCGAAACTGTAACGACACAGACTTTCCCTGCCTGTCAGGTGACGGCACACAGGACAGCGGGTTTGTGTGCTGTGGAGAGAACAGCGTCCCCAGCCGGGCTGACCTCCTGCTGGAAGCCGCGTACCTCTCTGAGGAGACGGCGTCATTGCTCAACTCCTACACACAGGCCTTCTCTCACACTTTGCCTCATCCTGCCCCCCAGTCTCTGCCTCACACCTTCTCCCACACCTTACCGCATTCTTTCCCGCACAATATGTCGCACTCGATGCCGCACTCAATGCCTCACTCCTCCACCTATGAGAAACTCTGCACAGGTGAGCGGCTGGCTCCGTTTCATTGCGGTTTGGGTGGAGTGAGCTGCATGAGCCACCCCTGCCTGTCCCACCACCACCTGTACCTGCATCCCTTGAGGGAGGCAGGGATTCAGACCGAAAGCTGCCCCATCCCTGCAACGGCAGGATATCCCTCCGATCTGGACACCATTGCAGAGCAACGTACGTTTCGCTCACAGGCCTGCAGCCCCACTTCCACCTGGATGTCTGACGAGGGGGAGGAGGACCTCGACTCCATCACCACCACTACTTCAGTGACGACAGCAACAGTCATGAGCACGGCCACCGAGCCAATTCCAGTTTCCAAAACGCCACTGGTTCCACCTCTGCCACGCTCTGCTACTGTGGCATTTTCCGTGGAGGGTCCTTGGTGTCAAGCAAATGATAAAATTGAGGAAGAGGAAAAGCAAGAGAACGAGAAAAGAGAGAAGGAAGACACTGTAACAGAAGAAGAGTTGGAAAACACAGAGATCAGACAATCAGAAGAGGAACAGCAGACGGATAAAAGCTTAGTGGAAGAGACTGAGGTAAACGATGAGGGGGCAGAACAAAGGAAAGTCTGTGATTTAGCAGGTATATCAACAAGAATGCAAACTGAACTTGATTTTGAAGGAGCCTGTGGAGAAGGCAAGCAATATGAAATGTTGCTCAGGAACCAGAATGTGGAGGACAAGCAGCAAGAGACTGGGATAGCCGAAAGATCAACAGAGGAAAAGACGCCAGAAGTTAGTCCAGGGTACACTGGACTACCTGTAGGTGTACAAACACCTCAAACGTCCCAACCTCCAAGGAGAACCATCTCCCATGAGGAGATGGCTGGTGTCACGGTAGTGGAGGTCCCCGATGAGGATGATGATACGGATAAAACTAGTGAACAAGGGGCCACAGGGGGCGCTGAGGCAGAGGACGAAGACTCATCCGACGACGGGAAAATCCAAAAAAGCTACTGGAGCCGTCACTTCCTGGTCGATCTGCTCGCTGTTGCCATCCCTGTGGTGCCAACGGTGGCGTGGCTGTGCCGGGGCCCGGTGCGCGACGGACAGCCCATTTATCACATAGGTTCCCTGCTGAGAGGCTGCTGCACTGTGGCACTGCACTCCCTCCGTAGAGGGAGCGGCTTGAGGCATTACCCCGCAGGCGGGGGAGACCTGGGAGGGTCACAGATATAACAGAATGCCATCGCTGCGGTCCTTCACTGTTGTGTCACGTCTCCAGTCTGATCTGTAGTGTTAGACCATTGCTTAAAGTGCAAGGAGAGGAAGAGAGAGAACTTTCTGTTCCTCCACTTTGGATGGCCATAACAACGGGAATAAGAATTGGGCATCAAAGAGGAAGGCACCTGACCGACCAACACTACCCTGTTTGGCCCTGCAATGTCTTGTTTCTCTTTGAATAGTCCGTTCTGTCGCTACCAAAATATTCACGTACTGGCTTGTGCAAACTGAATAAGCTGCTTGAATCAAATGATCAGTGCTTTGATGTTGATTGTTTAGTTTCTTTTTGAATGTAGAGAAAATGTGAATTTTTTTCTGTGTGTGTGTCAGCCATCAATGATAACGGGATACAATCATCACATGTTGCGTTCATAAATACTTTATATGTATTTGTAGGCGTGTATAAGTAGGACTAAGTTAGGACAAGTAAGGCAATGGTTGACCAATGGTAGTGGAAAAAATCCACTTTAATCCAAAGCTGCAGAAGCGTTTCACCGATCGTGTCAAGATTTAATTTGTCTGCTGTGGAGCAAAACATTGTAGGCACAGAACTCAGGTATCTGCCAGGGGTGGAAACACAACCAATCATGTAAGGCAGCCTTGCACAGCTCAACGCTAAATGGATTTCAGCCAAAAGCAGCTTAATCTCACCGGCTTCCTCTCTTTAAACCGACAGTGGGCAATTTTTGAAGGAGATGAACCCTGACAGATACAGTACCACTCTGATTTGACAAACATTAAAATATTACACTGGAATACTATTATTCATTAACAGGCTACATGGGCCTTGCCTCTTGCTTGTTGACTGCTTTGTAAAAACATTTGCAGACAGACTTAGTAAAAAGACTTGGCAATGAGCGTTTTTTGAACAACCTCTTAAAGTCCACTGAAAATATCAAAGGTTTACATGCAAGCATTAGTGAAATATGTAAATAATTGCTGGAGCTTTTTAAAATTTTAGTTTTAGATTAGGTAGAATATTGAAAGGAAAACTTTACTTCTCTTGCACTTCCTGTCACAAAGTCACTCAGCGTTGTTCAGAAATAACGGACTGGATTAGTTAAAAGTCAGTGGTTCCCTCTGCTGGTCAGAGGCAGGTTTGGTAGAAAAATAGCCTCAAACATCACGTATGAGTCATTTGTGATAACTTTGATGCATTTTCCATCTAGCCTTCATTTTTCTTCTTTTTTTTCTCATTATATACACCCAGTTTGTGAAACATAAAATGTTTTAAAAAAAACATATTAAAATCAATGCTTAAAGGTTTTCAAAAAGTCGATATTAGTAATGGAAAACCATAACCATAACTAACGAAACCAAAGCAACTTTTGTGCTCTAAAATACATTTAAAAATATATATTACACCTGCACCTTCATTGTTTAAAGATTGGGAGGATGAACTCAAGATGAAGACTCTGATTGCATAGAAGTGCATATTTAGCTGCTTTTTCAACAGAGAATGGAGGTAAGCGTATTTAATTTTGTATTGATCAGGTATTTTTTTTAAATACATTTAATTCACTATGAGCATTGGACAGTGATGTGAGGCACCATTTAATTATTACATAAAATAGAAGGACCTTACCAGGTTAGGTGTGATTTCAGCAACCTATAATCATACATGATCCTCTCTGAGCAGTGTGGTAATCATTTTTAAGAAGAATATTTGTCTTCTCTCATGGTTGACCAAGCAGAGGTGGGGGAAGGATTTTCTTCTTCATGGACTTTTTCATGACAAGGGGAAGGTTGCTAACATAAATGGCTATCGGTGGACCCTGTAATTTTAGGCGCCTGAGCAGAACATTTTCCTGCAGGGTCTTCCGCTACTGTTGTGATTGGTCAGGATCTGTCAAGCTAACATGGTATTCGCCCTGTGCAGCTCTGGTGGTGTTGAGACTTGTTTTCCCCATTTCTTCAATGATTGCAAATAACAAGGAGTCTTCTTCCTCTTCTGCTTCAAACATTTTGTTTTCCTCCTCCTCTTCCCTCAAACTGCCCATTCCTTAGAATTGTTGTATTGTCCGTCAAATTTCCCCAATTTTAGCACAGGTGTTACGTATGCTGCAGTGGACAGGACTTTCTAGGAGTTCGGCAGCTGAGTCTCTTACAAAGTTAACCTGACGCCGCCAGATAGATTTGCTTCGCATATCCATCTGGAAACCTTCCGTTGAAGTAATTTTGGGAAGGGGCGAAAATACTGGTTAGCTGATTGGCCTATGTTGGTGATAGACGGGCCAAATAAACCAATCAGATCAACGAAGCATATGACATACTCGTCAACATGCTTCGTCGTCGCTCGTAACAGAGCGACGACGAAAACACAACCACAAGCCAAGCTACTGTTGCTGCTGCAGGTAAAGGCTCGTTAGCTCAGCAAAGAAATACTCTGTAATTCCGATAAAACTTGCTCGATAGCCACGCTAACGCTAGTTTCATCGGCTGAAGCCGCCATGTTCTTTAGACTGAACTGTCGATCTTCTCGTTGCGTCACACCTCAACCCGCCTCAAAGCCAACGCTGATTGGACGTTCGTTTGGTGAACGGCTCCAAATTTTCTTTAACGGAGGGTAGCCAGACTGATCTGCGAGTGAAACCTTGAAAGCTCGCGAGATCAGGATGGTCTCACGAGGCTATTACAAAGTATGAATTGTCAGAGCCAAATCAAACTTATTTCTTGTTCTTGCCGCCTCAAGAACATGAACACATTTCTTGGTTTGAAACATGCTTAACATTCAGTAATCCCTGCAGTCAACAAACATATTTCCCACTAGTTGTCTTGACATCATGAAACCCGTGTAAAGCGGTAGATTGCATCTATACACCATTTTCTCTGTAATTTAATTTCTTGATCGCTGTTCAATCCAGCCATCTAAGCTTTGCCATGATCCTCATGGAGTCAAACCCAGCTTGACATTGATCTGCTGCCTCTTTGACTCCTGGTTGTGTTTCTACCCTTGGACTGTTTTGATTAACTAAAAGACTTACCTATTTATTTTTCTCTTTGTCCTCTGTATGCAAAGCATTCTTTAAGGGTTTTAATGATGCAGTCTTCATCTCCAATTGTCTACTCTGTCCTTTTGATTTTCTGTCGTTACATAAATAATCATCAGAGGTCGTGGTAAACACTCATCATGAATCTCTACACTTGCTCTGAATCGTCAGTTAGGTTAGCTAACCAGAACAAGCTAGCTTAAATATCTTTAAAATCTCTAAATAAATCAAAGAATTTTGGTGAAAACGTCATGGAACTCTTGATAAACTAAATGTCTAATTTAATTTGGGTAGTTTAGTTTCGTAGAATCTAACTTAGATCTCTCTTTCTCCCTACTTTGTGCCTTTTATTTGCCAATTTCAGAATACAGTTTAGTACCTGTCTCTTAAAGGGAATAATGTGGACATTTATTTTCAAAGAGGAATATTTTCTATACACAGTTATATGGCTTGCTATTGTATCCTTTAAAATCTGATGCTAAACTAACACAAAGTAAATCTTTCTATAGTCGTACAGAGAAATCGTGATCAGATTTCTGTAGATACTCACAAGCTCAGTTTGACACTGTAATGTAGATCTGAATGAAGTGAGTTGTACTCAGTCTGTGATCTGTGCTGTATATTTCTGCTAACCTTACGCTCCTGTGCTGTAGCTAGTCTTTAGCTGTTAATATGTGTTCTCAAGTCCTCCGTGCACAAACGAGTCCGTCACATAAATAAACTTCTATGTGTCTTAAACTGTCTCGCAAAGAAATTCTAGAAGTTGGTAAGGACAAAAAAAATAAATGACATGTTTAAATGTTCTTTCACAGACAGTTTGGTTCCAGTTGCATAAAAGATCCTTTGAGTTACATTTTTGCGTGTCTGGACTTTAATCAGCGTGACATCGGTGTCTGCTGTCTGATGAGTATTTTAGCAGGTCGAGGATTGAGTACCAGCAGGCTAAAACATTTGCTTGAAGAGACTGTTAGCATGTTATTGCATTCTTTAAACAGATTTTACAGACATGATAGTTGATTTCAAAAAGCAATGCCAATGACCATGCAAAAGTATCCGTACACTCTGAACCTTTCCACATTTTTTCTTGTCACATCCACAAACTTCCAATTAATTTTATTAGGATTATATGTGGCAGACCAACACCAAGTGGAGCATAACTGTGAAGTGAAAACAAGCATACAAGTGTTTTCAATTTGTTTTTAGCATAGCTCAGGATTAGTCATAAAACAACAAGAAGCACTTGTGGACAGCAGCTTTCAGGTGTTGCCACAGGTGTGTACCACAGTAACACACTTCAATCTAAACCTGTGGTACCTGAACATTGGCCATGAGGGATATATATATATATATATATATATATATATATATATATATATATATATTTTTTTTTTTTTTTTACCTAATGGCCTTCGTGGGCCACAATTAATTAATTATTTTTTATTAAAAATGGAATTATGCCTTTCTTGTGACATTTAATTTTTATCTTCTCATTTATATACTAAACATGCACGATTTTAATCCAATGAACAAAGTAGTCAAGTCTGTAAATTGTTGTTGGTCCAAAACATAAAGGGGTTCTTACATGATTACCTTATTAAAAGGCCGGCATATAATTTCCCAATTTTGAGAAGTTGATTGTTTTATTTTTTTGAGCAAGATAATTTTCTGTTTGTTTATGCTTAAAGCAAAAACAAGATATGTGCCAGTACTTTCTGTATTTAACTAAGTTTAATCAATAGGGGCGGGTAGGTTTGGGGATTCTGTGCACTACAAAACTACAATGAAAGCAGTTCCAGTTTTTGAATTTTGGTTATGGGCCGAACAAAACATTCAGAGGGCCGTACCTGGCCCCTGGGCCGCACTTTGGACACCCCCTATCTACCCTATTCTATTGTATATGTAGCTGTTAAAAGCCATCCTTCATTATTTCCCTGCATTTAGCTCCATCTGTCTTTCTGATAAGATGAAGAAAAGCATCTCAACAGCATGATGCCACCACCACCCTGTTTGTGGATGGTTTGTTCAGGGGAAAGTGCAGAAGCCCATTAGCTTTTCACCACACATAGTTTTTGTTTGGAGGCTAAAGGTTTTGCTCACCATGTGTTTGATATCCCCCCTTCTTTGTTTTGTAGCAAACTGTAAACAGGGCTTCTTGTGACTTCCTTTCAACAATGGCCTCCATCTTGGTGCTCTTCCATAAAACCCACACTAGTAGAGTACACAATTATTGGTAGTTCTTTCAACAGCTTCTCCTAACTAAGTTATGGATCTCTCCGATTCCTCCAGAGTCACCATGGGCCTTTTGTGCTGCTTGTCTTATTAATGCTCTCCTTGGCCAGTCTGTAGATTTAAGAGGATAGTCATGTCTTGGTAGGTTGGCTGTTGTGCCATTGAACAGAGCTGTGTGAGATGTTGAAACGTCTCCACAACGTTCTCCCTGAGGTGTCTGCTGTGTGGATTGGTCTTCAAGATGTGGTTTGTTCACTAATGTTCAAATTGCATACAAATGTACTCTATTTAATAATTAAGTGACTACGGGTTGCACTTGATTTTGTTTAGTAGTATATGAGTAAAGGAGGGCAAATGCACGACACACTTTTCAAACTTTTATTTTCCCTTATTTCCCTTATTTACATTATTTTCCCTCTGCTTCACAATTATGCACAAGGTTTTGTTGGTCTATCACATTAAAAACTCCCAAAACATGTTGTTTGTGACTGTCACATGACAAAGTTTGGGAAAGTTTTAAGCGTCTGAAAACTTTTGCAAAACATTTTATATGACTGCACGCCAGCAGATCCAAAATAACCACGTCACAAACAAAACATGCAAGTACAAAAGAATTGTATGAAGATGAAACCTTTCCTACAAACATCTCTATGGGCTATGGAGATGAGAAAAGACAAATGAAAACAGAAACAAACATAAAAATACAAGGAGCTTTGAACCAACTTCTTAAAATGATGGAGGCAAACAGGATAAAAATCCCAAAGCATGCTCTGCAGAATGACTGCGGGGAAAGCAGCTGGTTTCAGTTGGCGCAGTTTGTCTTCCACTGATGGAGAAGGTTTTGTTTGCCTTTTATTTATCCTGTAGTCTGGTGTAAATGGGTCTCAACTGTTAAAAACGTAAAGCTTTCCGTCGGGCCTGGTTGGAAGAATCTTCTGGCACCACCAGAAATTTACATAAAAAAACACGAATACACAAAGTTCTTGTTTCTTTACTTTTTTACTGACACATATTGCACTATTATTCACTTTATACGTTACAAGCTTTGACTTGAATTGTGTATGTATCTGTACCGATTGTCGTACGGTCACTGATTCTTTTTGCTGCTCAGTGAAGTCAGAAAATTGTGAATGGGGGGAGAAAAAGCATATTTTTGATGAAAAATTAATTTTATGTCCATGCAAACTGTCACCATTCAACTGTTAAAATGAGCTGTATATTTTCACTTCCTAATTAGACCGCCGCGTTAAAAGTGAAACCTTTTCTGTCCAAACTTTAGAAGTGATCTGATTGTTAGAGGATTTGAGGCATTCAGGCTCTGTGTTTAATGAGTTTGTGTTAGTAGAGACCATGACAACTTCTTTCATAGGTTTTCGAGACAGCCATAGAGGGTCCTCTCTGCTCATCCGTAAAGTGTCCTCTGTTATTTCTCTGTCAGTCTTCTGTTGAGCTTTAGTTTTGCTCCCTTGTCTGACTGCATGTAGTTGAAAGTAAATTAGGGGGCAGAAGATATGTTAAAAGAAGCCATATGCTGCAGCCCTGTCAGGGTACAGCTGTGAGAATGTGAGAGGCAGCTTCTGCCTCTCTGATGCAATGTAATGTAAAAAAAAAAAAAATGTGACAGTTATGTGACTGAATATTTCTGTGTTTGTTAGTTTGGCTTTCATAGTGAGCTTCCACATTGTTGCTAAACACAGGCTGTTGCGACTAACAGGGTAATAAAGCAAAGAAGGTTTGAGTGTGTGCTGAGAAGCAGGTGTCATCTGTAGACCCGTAACAAAGTTTAGCAGGTGCATCTCAATAAAACTGAATTATTAGAGAAATCCAATAAGAAATCTAACATATTATATAGATCAATAACAACCAGTGGGAAACGTTTAAGGGTTTATTTCTATTCACTGATGATTCAAACTTTCAGCGAATGAAAGCCCATAATTCAGACTTCCAGAAAATGTAAACATAGCACAAGACAAAAACAAAGAAAAGGATTTACAATACAGAAAAATATCAACCCTAACATATCTGTGTGGTAGCTCTAGAAGCACCAACTCCAACCTGCAGAGTCCTGGCTTCACAGTCCTTTTACGGCCGTGGCTATTATTCTTGCTGCCTGTGCACCGTTTTCAACCAAACTTTTTCCTTCCAACTAACTTTTCTATTCAGATGCCTGGATAAAACCCATTTAACAGCCACCTTCTTTGATCGCTGTTTGTTAGGTTAACAGTCTTGCCTATCAAGACCGCTCCATAAAATTTCTTAAAAACCTTTAGTAGAATTATGTAATTTTCTGAGAAACTGAATTTTGAGCTTTCTCCAGCCTAAACTCCAGATTACCAGAAGAAAATGCTTGTAATATATCACTCAGTAACTAAATATATTTGAGGTGGTAGTTTCTCTTTTTGAATTGAAGTATTGAGCTAAATGAACATTTGGATGATATTCTCGTTTACTGAGACGCACCTGTATGAAGTCAGATGAGATCACATGTTCCTGTCCAATCAGCTTTGTTGTGCAGGATCTCCCTTATTTCCTTACAGATTGAACTGATACTGAAAGTCCTGAAAGATTTATTTTTGTGTTATTCACATTTTTAAGAGTTTTATCATAAGAACATTGGATTATGATGACATGGGAAGATCTCTTGTATAACCGATGCATTGTCTTGTTCCAGGTCTCATCGTTAACGCGTGACACACAGAATATGAATTATGCTTTTGCATGTACTGGAAATTATAGAACAGTTCCACTAAGATCAATTAATACTGACAGAAATTGTCACACATATGCATTGAGGAAAATGTTTATCGCATTCCTGAGTTGTCATCCAGTTGAAGGTGATTATTTCAATTAATAAAAGTGGCTGAAATGATTCTTAAGGAACACATCTCTAACAACCTCAAAATGTTTGTGCAAGTTCGTCATAGCATGAATAAAGACTGATTTTTCAGGGCCTCCCTGTAGACGAGCGATTGATGATCAGCAGGTTGAACCAAGTCATAAAATTAGGTCAGTGGAGTTTGTTGTAAGGTTGGAAAAGGGTTTGTATCCTATAAATTTGGGTTTGGAACCATCTATGAGCTCAAACTAATGTTTACTATTTTATTGGATCAGCATTGTTTATGTTGAGGAATGTTAAATGTCCCTATGGTCCAATGTGCTGATCCTAATCAAACTGTTAAATTAAAGGGATGGTTTAGTTTTTGTTTTTTAAGCAACATTCTGTTTTCAGTTTATGAGCTGTCAGTATCTTACCTGCCATATGCAGCTCCTCACTTTGAGTAATTAATCGCAGTGGAACAGAAACAAAAGTAGTTGTCTGACATTTTCAAATTATGTCCAATCAGCAAAATGTTACAGGTGGTAAGGTAGACCTCATTTACCACCTGTTAATGTAGCATCAAATTTGAGCTGTTTGTGTACATGCAATTATATGGTTAGTTACAACATTGTTATACATTCATTTTACTGTTACAGATCTCCTTTCGCAGTTATCCAAAATAATATGGTCGGGTTCTGACCTCCTCCATAGTTCTGTTTTCTCCTGAGACACAGCTGAAATGGAGTTTATCCCATTAGGATGTGACAATGGCTGATTCTGAAAATGTTCTGTTAGTGGTTCTGATGTTCTGCTGCAGCCCACTGAATTTGTAGAAATCTATTGGCCGCTATTTCTTAAAGTAACTACTTTTTTCATTCTGGGAAACTGTTATTGTCACAGTTTATTGAATGACATAAAAAATGATTTCCCCAATTATTTCTTTAAAAAAAAATTCTTACAAGACCCAGAAAGGGAAAGCTGCCCCCTTGCACAACAAAACACACCTACCAGTGTGCTACGATGGCTGAGGAAACAACAATGTGCATGGCCAGTAGGAAGTTTTAAAAAAGTATTTAACCTACTGACTTTTAGAGTTAGAGGCTTTTTTGTAGAGAATAAAATTTAGTAAACCACACTGACGCGCGGTGACATGAAGAAGAGCGCAATCATTTCTGCTCACAGTTGAGACAGAGTGGATCTTTTAGCACCTGATCTGCACAGCGACAGCAACAGCTCGTTTTGATTCCATGCAGGAGCGGCTCTAGGGCGACCCCACATGGAGAGAGGTGGTGCTGCAGTGAAGGCAAGATTCTTTCTTCAGGTTGAAAAAAGTAACACCAGAAAACTTCAAATATTTCATAACAAATATTCATTTGTACTCTGTAGTGCCAAAGGCAATATTTCATCATATATACATATGCTTTGACTTTGGAAGGCTTAATTGATTTAGAACTATTAAGACCTCATGGAAACCCAGCAACATCTGTACTAATTATTGAGATGCACCTTCCAATGTGAAGATGCTCAAACAGAACAGAGTATGTATCTGCTAAAAGAGGAGTGCAGTTTAAGAAACTATGTAAAGCAACTTCAAGATGGCCCAGTGCACCCTTAAAGCGCTAAATTAGCTCTACAGTATGTAAACAACCTCTGCAGAATCCTGCAAACGTACATGTTTGATTGAGGCGAATTGAAGCAGATACCAGTCCATAAGTTGAGGGATAGCAGACTCTGAAGAGAGGAGTTTGAGGCCTCTGGGTTGAGGTGAATGCAATGTGTAAAGAATTTACTCCATCATAGTGTTTCTGGCCAGACACCTTACACATCTCGTTTTGTCTTCCTCAGTACAACCAATGCTAAACTGGAGACTGAAAGGTTCATAAAATTGTTTGTGTGACTAGTCGTGACACTTTGAGATTTAAGTCAATAGAAATCCAGAATTGTCTTAACCCCGTTTGACTGCCTTTGGCTCTAAAACTAATCAGATTTTTTTGAAACATTAAAAATGTTAAAGGCACTTTGACTTGAACCTTTAACAGAAGCCTAACCACCCCACAGTTTAAAAAAAATGGCCAACGATAGAACGTGCTGGGTTGATGTGCACTCTTCAGGACCAATAAAGACTGAAAAACAAGGAGATGGCAGCATCACATCAATTATGCAACGTTACATAATTTTTCTATAGTAAATATAGTGTAAGAAATTGATTTTTTTTATGTTTATTTCACTGGATTTTCTGAGTTTAAGTTAAAACCTATTGATGTTTTTACACCAGTTTATTTTATTTTTTATGACTTTAGCAGAATCTTATCATTTTTAAAGTTTTTTTAAAAAAAATAATCCTTGGATCATTTTTATATTTTGTGTTTACCTTATTTCAATTAATTTGTGCATACCTGTGATATATATTTAAAGTTTCCGCATACAAGTTATTGCATTTTCATCAAGTTAGGGCAATAATTTAGAATTTAATGTCAGTCATCCATTTTGAACAATGTTGAGAACATTAAATAATATTCTGCTTCAGTTTAGTTTGCTTATAAAGCACCAATTCACAAAAGATATTGTCGATGACTCTGAAGGGAAAATGCTGAGCTGACTTACAGAAGAATTACAGTAATAAATATTATTGTAACTAATTAACATATATAATTTATTATTTTATATATTTTATCCGAGTGTTGATGCTGGAACATGAGCGCCATATTTCTTGTGGATACATATTAAATACCTGGTTAAAAGAAAACAAACATTCTTTGTGGGTTCTGACCGCTCTGAAAGTGTGTGTGTGTGTGTGTGTGTGTGTGTGTGTGTGTGTGTGTGTGTGTGTGTGTGTGTACACTGAGGTCCAGTTCTTTAACATCAGCCCATTGGTTACCCTGTACAAAATGACTATATGTTTGTATATTACCTGAAATAACTATTTTAATGCAATATTAGAGTGTAAAGAAGAATTAAGAAATGGGATGCAGGTCCCGCCATGCTGTATGAAGGCCGAAATAAAACCTCTATATTAAACAGCATGAAGAAACACTCCTGTGGTCTTTGTCTGTCTTTGACGTGTGTATCAGTGAGGCAGATGCAGGGGGTGTGAACAGAAAGACTTTATTTGTTTCACCATATTATCTTGGTTACATTCGTATATAAACTTTTAGATTTTTGTATATTGTTTTTTTTTTGTTTGTTTTTTTTTACAGAATGACAGCATTTTTTTTTTTAATCAGATTGCATACCGAGAAAATGAAAAAAAGTACATGCATCCAAAAATGAACGTCAATAAAAAGGAGAAACATGTATATACCGTGTAGGAATTTACAATTGTAATCTCTGCTCGGTCGAACTGCGACTATCAGCCGTAGCGCGGGTGGGAGTTGGGCGGTCTGGGGGGGGGGGGGGGGGGCACAAAGGGACGACACGCAGCAGAAGACAGCATGAAAATCTTTCAATCTACATGACCGAATCTGAGCAGTTTTACAAGATTTCTCTGGTTAGCATGAGGCACCACAAAGATTAAAAAACAAAGTGAAATTAAACGGTGAAATGGATACATGAGGAACAACCTCTTAGAAGGAAATGGAAAGTGCACTTAGTGGCGGGCCCAGCTTCGGCCCCCTCTGAAATAATAACAGCTAGTTCCTTAAACATGATGGTTGGAAACACAAGCCGTCCAACACTTTAGCGCCTCCTAACAGGCAAGCACAATGTTCCCGTTGTTTCTGTTTAGGATGATTTCTCCCCCTCGTCACATGTGGACAGTCCTCCCGCTGCACGGGGGGAACAAACATCATCTGTTGCCCCTTTTCCTAACGGTGACCGCTGGAATGTGCACAGTGTTCGTAGTAGCCAGCTCATCAGAGGTAGGGACCGTGTTGCAGTAGGTCGCCACCTCCTGGACAATAAGGACAACTGCTATTTTCTGACCAACTCCATCCAGGGACAACAAATTAAAAAAATGCTAACACTCACGACGTTTGACTAAAAGCTTGTCCTCACCAGTAAATGGGAGGACGTAAAAAACACTCATTTGTTAAATCACGCCACTGGCCCTGGTAAATGACTGTACACTGGAACTAGATGAATTTATTTATTTTTTTCTTGTGAGAGCCTAGGTATTAGTTCAGATTGGATTATTTACAGAGAAAGGTGTGCAGGGACTAAATCTGCGCTCTACATGGCTGCCAATCAGCTTTTACAGCATTTAGAAAAGGATGAAGTCGCTGACTCGGCTCCACGCTGGGGAGGAAGCTCTGGACCCAAGATGGTTTATGCATGTTTTGTTTTTTTTTTCTTTTTAAAAAGGAACAGAAAAAAGGAACTTAATCTGTTGTCCTAATCCTGAATAAAAAAACAGAAACATTCTACATATCAGACTACTAAATTAACATACAGACAGTACGAATGAAAAGAAGATGATAAAATGTGGAAGGTAAAAAGTAAAAAAAAAGTGTTTTCAGAATTTGTTACAGGTAATAAAGGGAAATGATGATTGCGAGTTGAAGGTTTCCTGGTATGAAGACAGAAGTACAGAGTTAAAGATAGCAGAAAAGAAATGAGAGAAACTATTTTGTAGACATCTTGATGGTTTTCAGCGCGGCTCCTGGTCCTCACACCTCAGGGACAGAGTGATCCATGGCTGAGCGCAGCAGAGCTGTGGACATCCTGCAGGAAGACGCAAGAAGACAGCTTCCTTCAGCTCAGTAAGAAACGGGATCAGACCAAATCAAGCAGATTACATTTAGATTCTGAGAAATGAATGCCAGCTTCTGAGGAGCTGCAGGCATAAAGTGGCATTCAGCAGGGTTTGTATTAAAGATTTCTATTAAAAACATTAAATTCTAAAACTAAGGCACATGTGGTTTCTAATCAATGTTACATATGATATCTAATATGAAATTTTACTGACTTACAGGTTGAATTGACAAACCAAATATGTTGAAATTATCAATTTTTTTTAAACGAGGGAAGATGTAATTAAATATACTAATAAAAAGGTAAAAAAGTTTAATTACATCTCTTGTTTTCTAAAGATATTTCCAATATTTGCATTTTTTTTTCATATTCAGATAAATAAAAAATGTAATGCAATGCCATAAATGTAACAGCACAGGTCATTATGCAACACAGAACTTTAACATAAAAGAATCAAAAACATTCTCTTGTACCCATTAACCATAGCCTGCTGCTTCTAACCACAAATTAAACATTAATATTCAAAAGGGTCTTTTCTGCTTTTCAGACAGAACTAATCAAACCTATGATATAACCTTTATCCGGCTAAGTGAATCATTTCCAAGCTAATCATGGTTCATTTCCGGTTGAGAATCTTTTTTTTTTTTTTTTTATAAACAGACATGAAGCAGATTTTTGCATGTGAGATAACATAAGTAGCTTTGATTTGCCATTAGATCAGAACGTTGGTTAGTGATAAAACAGCAGGGACACACTCAGCTTTGGTCCTACCTCTTTATCATGTGTTCATAGACGAACTTGGGCATGATGGTGATGGTCATGGTGGTGGGGGAAGTGTTCAGGATGTCTTTAATCTGAGAGTCCTAGAAAAGACAGAGACATGATAATTCAGTCCTACTGTAAAACGCATTCAATAAATATTCTGTGCAAATTCTCAGTTATCAGAGTCATCACAACAGCAAACAGGCTTAAATCTGAGGCAACCAGACTTTCACTCAGTTCTTCTGAAAACGTGTGGACACCTATCCTGGAGTCTTTGTCCATGCTGGCGGCTCACACTTAAGTAGTTGTTTAGAAAGCAAGATTTGTTGGTGATTTTATTCAAAGAATTCCCACTTTAGCTGTTAATATTAATTTCAGCCTGTTGGAGGGAGTCTCTCTGCAGAAGACGTCTCCAACTGAGTCCAGATGACATTAGGGTCTGACCTGCTGAAGGTCAGGGGTTTGTAAGACCAGACATGAGAGAAAGGACAGGGGACCAACTGATATTTTAATATACAACATGACAAATCATAGGATTTCCCTGTATCCTGCTGCCCTAGCATACCACGATCCTTTTCCTCATTGCTGCAGGGACTTTTTGGATGGCAAAACGTTTTTATTGGGAAATGGAGCTCAATGTTCCAACATCAGCTCTGTGTGTTTGCTCAGTGTCAGTACATCCTTTGACCACCTTAAACAGTATTTTGATCACATGTGCATCAAGAATTGAGATGTTTATTTTCTATCTTTTCACTTAAGTAATATAAGTAATGGGTATCAATAGAAATATGTGTGTCTACTTCCTTTTGTGCAAAGCCATGTCTTAAAAAGCTGCACTAGTTTTTTGGATCACTGATGTAAAAGGTGAAGAAGCTGCCATCAACGCAGCTGAATCCAAATGGAGAAAAAAATGTAGCAGCACTAAAAAAGAAAAACTAAAAAACAATGAGAGACGGCATCTCAGGTGGAGCCACAACTCCTGCAGGAGCTACTTAGAAATTACTGAGACGTACTTCAGGCTTTGAATAAAATAATTTCCCTCTGGGATTATTAAAGTATTTCTGATTCTGAGAGATGTGCTTCCTTAAAACTGGGTTTTGTTAGATTATAGGAGCTGCAGTCCTGGTGCAAGCTTTGTGAGGGAAAAATTAAAATGGCAACCAGACAAACATTTTAACCAACCTTGTTTTTTTCTTTGTCACAACCAATCACTGATTTGTGATAAAGTTAACAAAAGGAGCCTGACCTTGAGTCCGATGACATTCTGTCCGTTTATTTCACAGATGTAATGATCGGTCAGCAGGCCGTTGCGAGCAGCGGAGCCATCTTTGACCAGCGAGGTGATTTTTCCAGACTTGTAGATGAAGCCCACGTGTCCTGAGCTGTCTTTGTGCATGGTGATGGTGCGCTGGAAGGGCCTACAGACAAAAGCAGGTTCACAGGAGACCATCAGAAAATCACTGGGGCAAAGCTTTGGTGTTGATCACTTGGTCATAAACTAAAATTTTTAATTATAAAACAGAATATATTCTGTTTTATAATATATATTCCTTATATAGGACATTTTTGACCAATCTGTATAATCTGACTGATTCTGACTTTGTAAAGTGCCTCGAGATGACATGTTTCATGAATTGGCGGTATATAAATAAACTTGAATTCAATTGAATATATAACAAATAAGTTAAACTGACAATGGAAAAAAAGCTAGCAGAGCAGAGCCCCACTAGAGTCAGCAGAGAAGCCTCAGGGTTTCTATCAAACCATTCAGTTAATTTTACTGGATCTTAGTGCTGCAGTTGAAACAACTGATCATTACATAGCCTGCTGATTGATAGAAGGGAAAAGTGGTTGGGATTTTATTTTTGTTGTTTACAGAGTGAATTGCATCTGCTGGACTCACTGCATTGTAAAATTTCTCTTGGAAATCACACGTATAGCTAAGAAGATCAAATCACTTTTATGCAGTCCAATGAGCAAACCATCAGCTTTGTTACTGCATTAATGTAAAATTTGGTTAAAATTAGCATTGCACCGATACCGATACCAGTATCAGCCGGGGCGCCGATACCGCACTAAAATGGTGGTATTGGTATCGGCGAGTACCAACAAATAGGTCACAGATACCATTTTGATGTTTGTATGTAACTTGAACGCAGCCTTCTCTCTCCTGACACTCACTAGTTCTACTGGATTCACTTTGTATTAGTCTTTTTCCTGCTTTAAAAAGGTAGCAGCTTGACAAAGCCATGATAGCAATTATTTTACATCCAAGTAGTATGCAGTTCTTCATATATACACACACACTCATAAATTTCAAAGTAATGGTATCGGTATCGGCTGATACTGCACAGCCAGGTATCGGGGCCAAAAAATGGCATCGGCGCAACACTAGTTAAAATCTTTAAGACCTGATCTCCAAAGATTCCAAATAAGGAGCGCTAACCTTGTTTACAGGACTGATGGAGGATGGAGAACACACAACTGGCATATGTCCTCTTCCATTGGTCCATTTTCAATCACAAAAACTATGCTAGGATATAGATCTTGTATAAATTAGAAAACGCGCAGGTCTTAAATATGACGAGTGAGCAGAAGAAAAAGTCCACTAATCATCATTGTTCGGCACATATTCCTGACCCTCAACAATCTGAAAGTCCCACCGCCAGACCAGGACCGTGTGTCTAGAAAGTAGAAATTGTGCTTTCATATTCCCCGGTAATGACTCAAAGTACCTGCAATGGAAAAGCTGTTTATACTGATGACATACCACTTTATATTTCTGACACTACATCACCACACACCCTCAGAATAGTCACTGAGGGAGTTTTCCCTAAAACTGATGAGTCAATGAGCCAGAATGTCCTCCATCTTAAAACAGAAATGAGTGAAATCATTATTATTATTAGTTCAAAACCTGAAAGGTTTTAGCTCAGTACTGGACTCCACAGGTTTACTCATAGACTCAGACCTAGCTTTGGTTCAGTGTGCTGCCCCCCACCCCTGCACACTGAGCGCTCCTCACCTGTCCCTGACCACCATCTCGATGCGGGTTTCTGCCGCCGCTTTCAAAGCCTTGTGGGCCTTGTCTGTGCTCCACCCAGCACAGTTCTGTCCATTGATCTGAAGGACCTGGTCCCCGAAGCGCAGCCCAGCCAGGGCGGCGGGGGAGTTGGCCTGCACCAGCTGGACAAACAGGCCCTGAGAGAGTCAGAGCGGAGAAAGAGAAAACATTCAGAGTCACAGGATAAGAGTAGTAATGAAGACAAAATGACGGTTCTGAAGAGAAGCAGTGACATCAGATACAAAATGATCCAACAGTTCCAAGCCTTGTTCTTTGATCCGTGTTATGAACACTGCGAACCACAATGTTTATCTGAAGATCTAACTGAGTCACACTGTGTGCCTTAAAAAAATGACTCTAAGCCCTGAAATGAAGCAAAAGCATTTTTAAATGTCAGGATCTCCTGAAGCTCTGCGTGAGCGTGAAATGCTGCTACAGGCTTTTTGTTCCACACGCGTGTAGAACAAGAACAAATACAGCTTAGTCTTAAACCTAAACGCAATACCACTCCAAAGTCAATTCAAATAAATGTCAGCATCAAATATTAGGTACAGCCCGAATAAAAGAGGCTTAAAAAGCAACAATGGAAATGAAATGCAATCTGCTGGGTTTCCTCAGAAAGATTTTTAGCCAGCATGAATACTAAACTGAACATGACTGCATTAATTTACAGCTAGGACCAACTGGACGTGCTCCACTTGGAATCAGTCCGTGCGATTCCACTAAATTGACTTTTTTGTGTCAAAAGCTTTGAGATAATTTGTTGTGAATTGGCACCATAAAGATACACTGAACTGAGCAATTTATCAGTGCTTTCATTATTGAAAGTTTATTTTACTTACTAAATGAATCCAACACTCCGGCCAATTCTTGGCATTATTTTAGAAATGGTAAAAGTAGCGAACACAAATCTAATTGCTGTTTGTCCTGAGTTGGCTCAGGCTTCATTTGTTCCTCTTCCCCAATTCAAACAAGACGACGCGGAGCAGATCTGAACAGAACTCTGATCTCCATCATGACATAATGAGAAACGTGCTAAAAAGCAGAGAACAGTCACGGCCATCTTTATACACGCCTCCACGACATTTTCTATTCCACAACTTTTCACACAATCAGCGCTAAGTTCCTTATATATATATATATATATATATATATATATATATATATATATATATATATATATATATATATATATATATATATATATATATATATATATATATATATATATATATATAGTCCAGGTGTTTCTTTTTTATACCCACAAATGTGCCACAATCTCCTTTATTTTTTCAGATAACTCAACAGCTGAATTTATGTATTGAAGTTTTAATGACTGCCATAAACGTAGTTAATATTTCATCTGTTGAACAAGCTTTTCGGATTAGCAACAACTGCATTATTACAGATGACATCCTGCAGGGCTAGACAACAGACAAGCTAGAATTTCACACACATGTTGTCCATCTGGCTCCAAATCTAGTCTGAAACGGTTAGACAATGTTATCAGAAGATAATCTTGAATTGCCGGACTCTTTTTGGACTCGGCACACATTCTTAATGAGGCAAGACGATAAAAACACCACTGATACAGTTACAGGCTTGAGGTAAAAGTGTGACCCACATCCAGGGAAAAGAGCCGCGGTGGCGGGAGGACCTGCTGGTAGCGACGGCCCAAAGGGTGTGGAAACAACAGTCAGCGTGTGCTAAATAATTCATGTGAGGTGAAGTAGCTGCTGACTCACGTTGTCGATGGCCCTCAGCCGGAGCCCGACCTTCCCTTCCTGGTCCTTACAGAGGATGATCTCCCGAAGCCCCGGACGGATCTCCGCCCTCATGATGCCCACGTCCGTCCCCGTCACGGGGCGGACCATTCCCCCGACACCTGAGCTGGAGGGTAGGGCCACTTGCTGTGATGGCGGAGGAGGGGAGGAAAGAAGAAAGACGCGAATAATCGAAGGTTCAGAGAGAAGGAGCGAGTGTGGGGGAGAGAAGACGAAAGAAGGAAAAATGACATTAAAATTCAGCTCGAGATAAAAACACAGAACGGTGGATTAAAACGAGCAAAACGTGGGAGGATTCCATTTCATGTCTCCTTTCAGCAGGCCAAGATATTAGAAATGTCTCACACTGCTCTTTAGAAATCCTACTTTTTAGCTTTAAAACTAAGGGTAAAAAACTAAATATCAGAAAATAAGAGTTGTAATTAAACAGCAAACAACAGGAATCATAAAAGGCTTTGAGGTGGTGCATGATTTGCATGATTTAACAAACACGCATGCAGCTTGTGGAGGCTGCAGGGACGGGTCTCCCACACAGCTCCAGGCCTGCAGTGAGTCACTGAGCAGAGCGCCTCTGCTCACTCTGGGCTTTATGCGCCGTTCTGATCCAACCTGACCTCTTTCCGCTCCCTTATAAAAACAAACTGTAAAGAGATGACCGTATAGTACTACTGACGGACCAAAGAAACATCTTTACATGCACTGAAATGCTCACATTGTCGGCCACAGGCACAAGAGCCAGGTTCCTCTGGACTTCATCGCCGTTGAGGGCCAGGCCCATGTAATCTCCGAGCTCCTCCAGATTAGGGTACAAACCTGGGAGGAAGGGGGGGACAGGTGAAAAACGGAGGTGAGAAGGAGGAGACAGGGGAGCGGTGTTTGGTAGGAGTTGATCAACTTAGTTCACTAGAATAACCAAACCACAACATGAAGTCCACACGGGTGTGCCGCCTCTACCTGCTAGCAGCTTCCAGCAGTTCAATGAGTCCTCTGTTTAACTTAGAGCACAGACAAACAAGCCACCCTTCATTCCCAGGTGTAAAAACCACAATCTAATGTCAGCTGACCTCTCCAGCCCTATTTTAAATCAGCCCGTTTTATTACAGCAGGCTGAGAAATGGAGAAGCATTAACATTAGAAGACTTTGGTCAGCAAGCAGTGGGGGAGGGGGGGCATTCAGTGACAGATTACTGAGATTAGCAAATGGAAATATTACTTTAATGCTACACATATTTGTAAGTTGCACATTTAGTCCTCTTTTTGTTGCTGATTAGTTCATTTGCATGAAACAAAAAAGACGACTATATAAATATAGAGATAAATGAAGCCAAAAGGTGCTGCTGGTTCTGACGGCCTGTCGACATCCAGCAGAAATAAGGGCAGGAGGAGGAGAGCAGTCCTCAACAACAAAGAAGAAATTATAGCAGGATGAAGTAGCTGAGGGATTACAGCGTGTTCACTAAATAAATCACTTAACAATGAACACAAACAATGAGCACTAATACGGTCACTTGGTGTTTGGAAATAAAGAGTCAGTCATGAATACTCAGAACCTTCTGGGCTGCTGCAGCTTGGCCACATCGTCGATGGCAGTCACTAGAAAAAAAATCTGTTCATGCTAACATTTTTAGTCAACTAATTTTTTATGATTTAATTTTTTTTTTTACGACTAACCACAACTAGAAATATTAAAAAAACTCTTCCCCTCCTGGCAGTCAGTAGCCCAGGTCAGAGTTAGCCCATAGAAAGGGTTAAAAATGGATGAAAGTCAATGTCAAGGCTAGGACCTCACTTTGTATTTTAAACAAGTGTGTGTGTGTGTGTTCTTGTACTTATAACTGAGTGAGGACATTTTCTGCTTATTTTATTAGTAGAGTGAGGACTTTGATATAGGGCTGGGTGATTTAATCAATTAATCAATTGATTCAAATTTAGTTTTTTAAGATTACATTTTTGTAAAATGAAGATGTTATTTTGCCAATGCACTCATTGGGCTTCGATGAGTGCAATGACATATGTTTTGGAAAATATATTGTCAAAATATTTTAAAAAGGAAAAAACTTTTACCATATTACGAGGCACTTAATGTACTCATTTTTATAATTTTATATAGTTTGATGTCACACAAGTGAAGTGAAGCCTGTTCTTAGCTCACTGTGTAACATTTTGGTATAATTTCATTGCTTACAAAGGCAGGGCCGCCATCTTGCTTTACCAACGCCTTTCACAGCTTGCATTTAGTTGCTCTTTGAATTCAGGTCACCTCCCAGACGAAATGCTTGACATAAAAGCACGTTTTTAAAATAATTTATTTTTGTGAAACGAAAAGGGGGCGGGGAGGATGGGGTTATTGATTAATCAGATTTGTTAGAATAAGATCAGAGATTTTATTTTGAAGTCACATTGCCCAGCCCTACTTTGATGTAAAGTGAGGACTCAAAAAGGGTCCTCACTTTTGTTCCTGGGCTAGGGGTTAGGTGTAGGACTAAGGTGTCAATTAGTTTTAAGTTAGGTAGAAACCAGTAAAAAAAAAAAAAAAAAAAAAAAAAAAAAAAGCAATGAAAACATCTTCCGCGACCCCATGAGGGATTAAGTGGTTTGGAAAATGGATGGAAAACATTTTTTACATATAAGAATGAAGGAAGCTCAAAAAACGTGTGCCCAACAGCGCAACGTTTCGACCAGCGTAGGTCTTCTTCAGGCAAAGGCTGTGGGATTTTATTCAGTGCGATGTCAGTACAGCTTTCCCAGCAGGAGGCTCAGGGTTAGGGTCAGGGTTAGGCTATAGAAAGGGCTGAAAATGAATGGAACTCTATAGAAGGTAAGGCACGGTCCTCACTTTGTATTTTAAATAAGGAGCGATGTGTGTGTATGTGTGTGTGTATCTTCAGGTAAGCTGAATTGGCTCCAGGTTGGTTTTGTCTTTGCTGCCATTTCAAATCAAACATGGCAGGTAGAGAATCTGCTTTCTCCCTTATCAGCATCGTTATTCAGTTTTCCAAGGCCGCAGTGGTCTACGTAGCGGAAAAACCTTAAGAGACGTTGAATAGAGGTCAGGATCCTCTGGGGACTTTATTATAGCACATTTGACTCATTAGCTGCCTGCTTGTACCGACGTAAGTCATTATGTAGACTTTATACAGGAGCCCAAATACATATTACTACAGTTAATGAAAATGTAAGAAGGTAGATTCCTCAATAATAAATACATAGCCATCATTTTTAAAGTTACAGTCTCATTTTAACTAAAAAGGGTAATAGAAAGATTTCTTTCCTTTAGAGTTGTGCCTGTTTTGGTTTATTCCAGTTCAGCCTCAACATGTTTGTCATTGTGAATATTTAAGCTTTATTTGTTGGGACGGGCCCAACCGCAGCCCCACAAGGGTGAGTGGGCATAGAGAATGGATGGTTGTTTATGCTATCAATTGAATGAACCCTGAGGGAATGTTAAAGTCTTTGTAAATCAGCATATATATATATATTTTACAGAATGAAGCGTGGCACTAAATATTCTTGTCAATAATCTGACCCCATTTCATCTCCTGCTTTCCCTTTAACTAGACTCCCTCTTTCTCTGGAGCTGGCTCAAACAGCCGTGAGTCTCCGCTTCACCTCCCCTCGTCCTATCCTGGCGCGGCTGCCAGAGCCAGTCACCATGGCGACTCACAGCGAGCTCTGCTGAGGTGAAAACAAAAGGGAAAACCCACGGGACTTTGCATCCAAATAGAGAGAGGAGTCTGAAGCAGTGGGAGAATGGGATGCAGGGAGAACCGAGAGAAGATTAGTCTCTAATCTCTGCCTGTCTTTAGCCCATTTTTATTCTATTATGGACGCCTCATTTGGGTTATAAGAGACCTACTTTCACAGAAAATAACGCCGCTTCCTTCCAGACTCTAACATAAAAATCGAGCCCAGAAATGAAGAAAGAGACCAAATTAAAAAGATTACAGGGAATGTTGGTAACCGAGGGTGGTCTTGTTGGTGGTTTGATTTTAAACACCATACATTAGAACATGCTTTAGTACGAGCATCAGAACTTACTGGATCCTGGCATCCCAGCAGTCACAGGCTGAGGCTGGTAGGTTCCCTCAGTGATGGCCGGCATGGGGGCGGTGCTCTGTGCAAACTGGGCCTGAGCCTAAAAAAGCAATCAGACACACCGGTCAAATGAAAGCACTCTAGATGGACGGTTTTTGTTCATCAGATCCATTTTCATTCAGAACAATACAAATATCAAAAACAGAGACACAATTAGGATCTGGACTCCTTTTCAGGTGTGAACAGAATGTCGCACCACAGATGAGGGGATTTCTCCAAAGTGTTCTCCAAAGAAGTCCACGTCTGAAGCAGTATTACATAAAATAACTAAAGAAATGAGGGATGTATGGAGACTAGAGATGCAACCAACAAACCGGCTGCTGACAGGAGTTGGACGATTTCTGAAACTCATAAATCGGATCCATTTCGGATCGGTGGACGGACCTTATGAAACGCTGCCAAGAGGCCTTGATCACACACTTTGGTGTGGAAGTCGTTACCAAGTGAAGAGCACTGCTCTTTTCAGCATCAGTGAGGTGTTTAATTACAAGTATTATAAACCTGGCGAGCCTCCAGTCTTTACCGCCCGCCCCCCAGGCTAAGCGTTGATTGCTTAATTGAAATGCCTCGATGTTTGAGAGCAACATTAAAGATCCTGTTTGGGAGAAAACCTCCCGGTGTAAATAAGGCGGTTACGCGCACGCCTCCCGCAACTCACCACCACACCTACCGCCAGGATTACCCCATGTTCTGGGGAAACCCTGAAGCAAATGTGAAGAAAGCTATTTAAAAAAGGAAACTGTAACATGTCTGTGGTAGGCTGCCAGAGGGACTTTAGGGAGATCAAATGAGAGCCAAACGTGTCTCAGTGCGGTGGCTCTGCTACATCCTTCAGAGCTTTCTGTCTGCAAGTCTGAGTCAACAGCCTCTAGGTAATACACCAAGACGCTGCTGTTTTTATCCCTACTACCCATCAATACACCAGGCTAAAGCTAGCTTACAGCCACTGCTCCCTCACTGACGTAGCATGGGATCACCTTTGTTCCTGACATAAATGTTTACAGCACAAAACCTACCAATTCTTTTTGGAGACGTTCTCATATCTTCTTGGATTCTGGTACTTAAAGAGACGTTGGGATTGGATAAAATCTGTCCAAAAAACAGAAACTCTGAATAGTGCATATCTACTCTAGACATTTTCACTGAAAAGTATATGAATACAACCCAATAAACTTGTTTTGAAGTAAATGTAGCCATCTAAGCTTGAATTAAACGGGTTCAACTGCGATGTGTGGAAAGAAGCTTCAAAAGTGCCATCCGAGGAACCCTACTGGGTATCATCAGTTCCCCAAAGATCCCCTCATCTGGGCAAGCTTTCACAGTTTAGAGAGCCACGGTCCGATTGGTTCACATACCTTAGCGTTGGTCATTTTAACGGTCATGCAAAAGACAAAGGAAGAAGTTAGATCCTGGATAAACTAGAGTGACAGCAACACGCGTCTTACCTTGATGACCTTGTCAACCTTGAGGTCTTCCAGGGATGGATACAGAGACATTCTGAGGGGAGAAACAAACAACAGGGTGTGAGCAGAGAGTATAACTGAGGGAGATGACCACAGCGCCCCATGACCTGCCACAAGTCTCCACGGTGCCTTTATGCTAGCCGTTAGCCGAGAACCAAAGCTCCGTTTTAAAACAGCTCCGGATCACATTACTCTCCGTGACGCTGAAATGCGAGTGCTTGAAATGCATTCCTGACACAGATTATATGAATAAAATATCAGCACTTCCACTTCAGCTGTTAGAGCCGCAGAGAGGCAGGTCGTACGGGTTTTAACGGACAGGATTTGACTCAACAGACAGACATGTTATCTAGCGTGAACCACAGGCTGGAGCCATTCAGGAAGTACTGCAGACGTGGGAGCTGGCTGCTTCCCCGGAGAAGAGGAAAGGTTGGCAGCAGAAGTATAAGCGAGTGGTTCTGAGGGGTGGCCAACCATTTTAATACGCACTAAATTCCCTGGAGGTCTCCTCAAAACATGATTTACCTCCAGTCATTAGCTTGGACATAAACAAAGCCGCAGGCTGAGGCAGTATGCGGAAATGAAGGAAGATCAGCTGACTGAGGTTGAGCAACAGCGCGGCAGAGCTGGGTGAGGCGCTCAGATAACGACAGAGAGCGAAGCGAAACCACACGAAGGACCGTCCTCACGATGACTTCCTACACTGCAAACCTGCTTCTGTTTGAGTTAATGAAAATAGCCCTGAGGCGTCTGAGTCTATACGTTTACTGCGACAGTAGTCTCAGTCTGGGTCTCGTTCTGACAGGCAGCCTCTTTACATCAGCGTTCTGGAAAGAGGTCTTCCTACAAGCTTCCTTTGAAATTCTCTAAACGATGCTCTCCCAGTCTTGGCCCTGGCCGACCAGGGGAAGTGATCCATCTCTGAACGTGACCTCTGCAGCCCATGACTTCTCCTCTGCAGCCCACTGGAACACCGTTACCCTCGCTCTCTGCGCTGACGCTTAGTTTGGGCTTTCCTGTACGCGAGCCACATTCCCTCTCAGTTCAGTAGTTTCAACGCCAAAGCCGACGAGTGTTCTGCCCGTTTGCTTTCCCACACGCACTGAAGATGTTGCCAGAAACAAGCGCTGCTCAAATGGCCATCCTTTAGGTTCTCCAGAGAGGTTCTAACTGCTGGTTGTTCTCCTGTTGAACAGAACAAACGTCGAGTGGTGGAACCCGTTTCCTGACTCTCTGAACAGGGAAATCTACCAAACATAGGGCTGGGCGATATGGCTTAAAAATAAAATCTCCATTTTTAGTGTACCAAATCAGATTTCTTTTCCTTCCTTTTTGTTTCACAAAAAGCATTTAAAGACATTGTTTTAAAAACGTGTTTTATGTCAAGCATTTCGTCTGGGAGGTGACCTGAATTCAACTAAATGCAAGCTGTGAAAGACATGTTGGTAAAGCAAGATGGCGGCCCTGCTGTTGTAAACAATGAAACTATACCAAAATGTTATACAGTGAGCTAAGAACAGGCTTCACTTCACTTGCATGACATCAAACTAAGTTTAAAAAGATAAGTAAATGATAAATTAAATCTTCAGTGAATGCATTGGCAAAATACAATCCAGATTTTCCAAAAATCCTATCTTGAAAAATTGTAACTTTGAATCGATTAAATAGATTTATCACCTAGCCCTAACCGAACAGGGATGGGGCTGATAGGGTAGAAAGAGCCGCTGCATCATGTTGATCCTACCAACTTACTCACAGCGTTAAAGATGCAAGGCTGCTATGATTTTGTCTGTTTTAAAGCTACAACAAATCACATCTATAAGACGGACCAACGTAGAACCTGCTGATGACTCCCATTTCATCCCTTCCTCCTTCCACTTTCTACCTGTAACCAAACCCTTTAGAGCCATGTCCCCAACCATCCTGGTAGTATTTTTGATAAATGATGGAGATAAAAATTATAAAAATCCTCAAATCCAACAGATATCAAAATGTCAGAGGGGGTTTGTCTCCCTGAAGAGTGAACGTTATACCCTGCTGCCGTACTGATTAAATATGACCGATGGTCAAATCTAAAGAACTGATCAACCTGCTGCTGGTAGAAAATATTGAGCTTGGTCACACCACCACACAGCGGGCTACAGAAAGATCACTCTAAATGATCAGATGTCAAAGCTCGCATTACAGAATCCACCCCGGCAACAGAGAAACAGAGCGACGGCACGTTACGTCAACACTTTATTCTTCTAAACAATGTACTTTTCCTGTTAAAATAATGTAATATCAGGGCATTACCATATTGCTACTTATCACGATAGAACAAGAACGGTGTCAGCAGGACCGGTATCTGCTCCTCTGTGGAAAGCAGGAACAGGCTGAGTTCTGCCAGAGCCCCACAGTGACCTCCAGTTGGTGTAAATGAGAAACTGACTTCATGAGGGGGGCCTGAGAGCCCCGTGTCCTCTAGGAGGTCCTCACTGCCCATCAGCATGGCGCTGAACTGGTATTTGCCAGAGAGGAGAAATGTGCAGGTCCAGTACTGGAGTCCTGTTGTTCTCACAGATCGTAGCAGGTTCTCTCTGAGCTCATGTGACGGACATGAAAGGTTCTGGAGAAGCTGCGGTGGACTTTGTTCAGGATGATCAGTTTAGTGGTGGGTCAGTGTTGGTCTGGGGAGGCAGATCCATGGAGGGACACTCAGACATGTACAGGATGAAAGATGGCACTCTGACGGCCATTTATTTTGTTCAAATTGAGCTCTGATGTGTTTTCAAAGCAGCGCATTACTCAACATGAAAGGTATATGATTACAGTGATAACGTTTCACATAATTATAACTTGATATGACTCTGCTGTCCTTTTGCCTGGCTGGCTGAACTGTATTGTTTTAGACATCCCCACGGCAGGTGACAACTGATGTGTGGTCAGCACAAAACACTTGGCAAACGGCTCGTTTTCATACCCGAGAAAGTCAGGCACAGAACTGGCCAAAATTGTGGGTCTCCTGATGTTTCACCGTGAGGCAAGAAACAAGGCGGGGGGTCGTTGGCAGAAGAAATGAATCAGTGCGTAGTACCGCAGCTTCTTATCACTTATCACCGCTGTGATGGAGGCAGAGGGGGAGGCTGTGGAGGAACGAGCAGAAGAAGAACTTCCTGGGTTTTGTAGTCCGCCTGTGATCCGTGAAGATAACAAACCCGCCTTCATTTGTGCTTTCCACCGGCCAAACTTCAAAGCAGACCGTCGGCTAGAGACTTTGCAGAGTATTGACTGCGTAACCGTAGTGCAACAACATGAACGCTTTATCAAGCTGGTTATAAACTTATTACTCAAAAAAAATAATTTCTGAGGCAAACAGCAACAAAAGCCAGTTCACCACTGCTTCTGTATTTAAAAAAAAAAAAAGATAAAAAAATATACGAGGGAGGGAGCCATAAAACACCCTACATTTCACCCAATAGCAATGAGCAGACGACTCAGCCAGACAATAATATGCACTCCCCAGCTTAATCTGAGGAAGGCCTCTGTGGATTTAAGAAAAAAAGACGCCACCCAGCCCAAACGCAAACAGAACGCAGAGGGTTTGAAGCTTTGGTCGCCGTCATAAAATCTTCTGCAAACACCAGAGAGCTCTGTTTAGAGAAACTTTATTAATGCCGGACACCGGCAGAATCGAAACGAGCCAAAAACCCCATTCATGAGTGTAAATGAAAGTGCCGCCATGGCAGCGGCGGCTCTGGAAGTTCACAAATCAACTCGTCACACTTACACAACTACGTGTGACGGTCACAAGACGAGCGGACAGATCCTTTCCTCGTTGGGAAACGGGACGGCAGCGACAAGGGAGACTGACTCATGTCAAAACTGCTAACTCGGCGTTGCTTTCCCCAATATTAACTCAGCTGAATCCACACCATGCCGAGGCAACAAAGACCCTTCCCCGTGTAAATGTAGCTTCCAAAAATACCAAATGTTAACTATTCCCACGCCGATGACTCGTCTCTCCAGCATGATGGAAGACCTGTTTTGGCACGGCTAAGCAAAACGTGCACACAGCCCCAAAGATGAGCAAATAAAACGACCACAATCACACCAGTGTGACACCTCACTCCTCCAGCTCTACTCCATTCTGCTCTTCACAGTCCTCGCAGACAAGCGCATCATTGTGTCAGCGCACAAAGAAGGCTTTTCTAATATCCTCTGCTGTTTACTTTTCAGCGCCGCGTCCGCTTTGCTTTGTGTTCTTCTCTCAGACGGACCTGCAGACTAGGCGGGAAAGGGCCCGGGTAAAAAAAAACAAAAAAAAAAACAACAACAACATTTGAGTTTGAGCAACTCTTGTGATGACACGAGCTTTTCCTTTAGCAACCGCTGCGGAGGAGAGGAAACTTCATGCATTGCAACACGGATCAACATCATGTTAGATCCCGATTGCCAGATATTATAAAAGCTACGAGCCAGACTTTTGCGCAGAAACCATTCAGACCCACTTCAGACGTAGTTTGCCAGCTCCACGTCAGGCTCAGGGTTTCCGCTTGTTTTACCGCTTTTTCCACAAAGCAGAAGTTTCAGGACATTTAAATCTATGCTGGCAAAAACAGCATCTCACGAGCCACGAGACAAGTGATCCGAGTTCTTCTGAGTCCATCGCTTCGTACGGTTCTTTATCTACATGTTTGTTATCAGATTCCTGTCTTGAACTAAGTTTGATCATAACTACAGCAGCAAACGTATAGGGTCACGAGAGCACCACATCGAGCTCCAGGTCAACAGACCAGCGCATCCACCGAGCATCCACCCCATCGCCATGACTCCAGCCACCGCAAGAGGGAAGATGAGGGGCCAAAAAGGTGTTCATCTGCTGCTGTGTTTACTAAAGTCAGCAGATCAGCTTGATTGGTGTGTATCCTGTGACGTCACCAACCTGAATACACACAAAGCAGTTAGTCAGCTTTTGGTTGGTTGTTTTTTTTATTTTTTGTTTGTTTTTTTTTCAGCACGGTTTTAGAATCTTTTCATTCTGTAAAATCCGCACTTCATGAGCCAGATGCGTTTTCTGATCTTTAATCTTCATCTTGGTCCACTAGGTCGGCTGGGAAGTGGGACAGAAACAATCTGGGGGAACCGGGACGGCGAACTTCAGCAGGCCTGAACGAATCGCTTGGATCCGAGAATAATGCGCTGATCCTGCCAGCTTATTCCGGCCTGCTGGCGGGCCTGGGGAAGCAGAAAGAGGAAGGGACAGAGGGAGCTGGGAGGGCTGAGGGGAAAATCTGAACTGACCCACACCCTGATCACCGCGACTGCTAAATATGTCGCCCATTATATAAAGGAGAGACAACTAAAGCAGAATAATATAATAATAGGACGCGTTAAAATAGCACATGAGGCGTAAGATCGTTTAGGTTTAAAGAAAAACTAGTCTTAAACTAATAATTCTCTCTGATCTACATAACTTAACTCGGAGACGATGTATGTGAGACAGAAGTTAAAGACACAACGTCGCAAATCGACCTGAGCGCAGGTTACTGCAGTCATTAAAAATTAAAAAGCCGCTCCTTGGATTCAAAACATTTCTGTTGACCATTTAGAAACTCGGTAGGGGAAAAAAAGCTGGAAAAAAAATACTGTGTGAGGAATCTAAAGACAGACAGGAACAGCAGAGCCGTCTTTGTTCCGACATAAACAGCCGAGAGGAGGCGGAGGGGAGCTAGCCGAAACGGCGTTAGCTCGGTGGGGGAAAAACGAAACCCTCGGCCGGTTCCGGGAGGGTTCGGCTCGGCTCGGTCCGGAACGCAGCCTCACCTGGAAGGTGGATGTGTGGGTCTCAGCTAGAACCGAAGGGTCTCCCAGAGACTGGCGCTCTCCTGTTATTTTTGCTGCTCCTTCGTCGCCGCTGTCTGAAAGCTGAAGGGGACTTCTGGAAAGTGACGTCACTGCTGGCTTCCTGCTCGGAACCACGTCAGTCAGTGTTGACGCCGAACGCCACGCCCCGTATCGGTCACGTGAGCCATGATTCTTCTTTTCCATGTTTTATGTAAAGCGGCAGATTAAATAGAGTATATATATATATATATATATATATATATATATATGTGTGTGTATGTATTCTGTATATATATATTTATATGTATGTATATACAGAACAATGTAAATTATTGTGAATTAGGAGAAGGTAAAAAGTGTGCAAATAGTCATTAGGAAAAGTTGAATGTTCAAGTTCATTGTTGTTCAAGTCAAAACGACTGGTAGCGGTCAGCTCACAGCATAATGCTGATTGCCAAGACAGACTTGTTCAGTTCTTCTTGGAGATAAAGTGATTAGATCATAGAGTTTTATTTTGGAGGGACTTGATGAACATTCTATTCGATAGAAGTTACATCCATCAATCCATTCATTGGATAGACAAGCATATCCTTGTTGGGTTGCTAGGGGATTAGTACCTCCAGTCCAGTCTGTTGTCGAAATGAACACTAAGGTATTTATATTCCTCAACCACCTCCACTTGTTCTCCCATGATGGAAATAGAATTTCAGCTAACCCAGTTTCTCCAGAAATCTACAATCAACGCCTTTGTTTTGTTCACATTCGAGATGAGATGTTTGTTACCACACCATGCCACAAAGCGATCCACTAGCTGTCCACTAGCTTCTTGTCCATCTCTGAAACACCCGACGACTGCAGAATCATCTGAGTATTTCTGAAGATGACAGCAGTGTGAAAAGTGAAAAGGAATGGTGAGAGTACAGTCCCTGGTGGTGCTTCTGTGTTGGTCCCCACCTGGTTAGACACACCTGGAATCTGATTGGCCCCTCAGGTGTCCCCCCAGATGATTGATATGTCACAATACCATGTCACTCCTGTACAGTAGTTGGTGCTATATAACTCAAATGGTTGCAATCCAACCAACTAGTGGAAGAACTTGACAGTACATAAAAGTAAATTAGAGAATAAACAAAATGTCAATAAAAAACTGAAGAAAGAATTGCAGAAAAGATTAGATGTGGAAGAACACAAAGATGGTTTTATAGGATTAAAGGGGCAGGATAGACAGGAAAGATTTGACCCTGATTATAACTATACTTCATCATACTTTTTAAAATACAAAAGTATGACACTGGGAGTTGTGTCCACTGTGGGAAGGATGAAACAGAATTTGTTATATTGGTATATCTGAAATATAATCATTAAAGAGGATTTAGGCTAGAATTATTAAATATAAAATTATTAAATATTAATAAAAGGTTAAATAGAAATGTAACATAATAAGCACATTGTAAATTAACTTATAGAGCAAACACAGAAATTATTATAAAAAGGATTAATGTAATTTAATTTGTCTAGTATGTGTGCATACATACACATTGAGGGAAATTTGTTTTGATCACATATATCTATTTTGCTCAAATATTATTTACATTTTTTAGATTTATTTTGGTAAAATGTTTTTGTTTTGATCACACATTTTGACAGAAATTACTTTTTTTGATTGAATAATAAAAAGTATCTCTCATTGGAAAAAAAAAAAAAAGCTGCAGCATAAAATGAGCATATCATCATACGTTTTTACTTTCTTACAATGTTTGACTTGTCAATGTCTCATTTTTCAATGCCAAATCTCTATTTTGATGTCACTGGAAGTGATTTTTTTTTAATGTTTAATTTTTCACTGTTTGATTTTACAGTGCCAAATCTCTTTTCGATGTTGCTGCTATTTTAGTTCCACAGCATTGCCCATCATGATGGATGGAATAGATGGTTTGAACTTCCTCCTTCTCTCTCTCTCCTCTTTGCTCCTGCTCTACATCTACGGCACCTCCTTTTCAACTCCCTCGGGATTTCTGGCTTCAGTTGTGGTATTATTTAAGCTTTTCCCATGTCAATCACCTGCTCCCTGTTGTAAACCACCGTGTGGCTATGGTTACACACACCATAACAAAAGAGCAAAGTATAAAAAATATTGCCAAAAATCAGTCCAACTACAAAGTATCCAGAACAAGAAGGAACGGTTGTCCAAAAAAAAGCAAATTTTCCTCCAGAACGCGGGAAGGAAAGTTTGAAAAATAAAAATCTTAATGAAAGTACAGAGATACAATTCAAGAAATTGTATTGATGCCTGTGCTGTTGACTCATTAGGGTTTGACGTACCACGGATTAACATATAAATCGTGACAAGGTGCAGGACTTACTTTAATTGCTGTAAACAGTCAAATACACTTGTGGGAAATGATGCGTGGTGAATGCACTGGCACTGATGGAATCCACATTAACATTCATCAGGAGCTTTGCATTGACTATTTATGGTTGAATCTGGGCGTGTAGAGAGCAGAACATAAGGCGAAACCTGGTACGCAAACGTTCAAGTCCAGCTGTGATCTATAAAGGAACATTGCGTGCTGGTGTGCGCATGGTTTTATAAATCTGAAAATGTTTGGGTGGGGGTACGCCGTTTGCAGTTTTTTGGCGCACGTACACTTTTAGTCAATAAAGGAGGCCCCTGATCTTTTTCTTCTTTGTCCATGTAAGATGCTTTTGAGTGGAGTGGCTTCACAAAAGGAATGCAACATTTGCAGCCCACGTATAGGATTCGCTCCTCCCGATGGTAGTAGACAAGAACACGGCCACAACATCCATGTATCCATCTATTCATTATCTATACCCGCTTATCCATGCAGGGTCACAGGAGGCTGGTGCCTGTCTTCAGCGGTCATTGGTTATGTTACACACAAAAACTGTCAGTCAGCATAGTGATAAAAGCCTATGTTCCTACCAAAGATAAAGAACATCATGTGTCATTCCATCAATACATTCATATAAAAATGTAAAAAATATATAATTTCTACAAATATCAAATTTTACAGTGTATAAGTAGAAATGTATTTGATCTATCTTACATTAAGGAGAATTAACATATTATAAACTGAAAAAAGAATTAACTTTGTTTCTCTGTCAGCAGGTACAACATAGGAACTCTTTAAAGAGTTGATTGGATAAAAAGACGGCTTTGGCTTGTGCTTCATCACGAGTAGTTCTTTTGGGAGTGGAAAAATGACATGAAAACTGTAGGCAGGTGGAGGATATTTTCTTTTATTTTAAGTACATCGTCGGTGTAGCCTGCATACAGTAACATTTTAGCACACCACTACAGAGTACAGGCATTCTGCTGCCATACTTGGCAAGTATGTAACATCGACAGCCACAGTCAGCATCAGAGAGCCAAGCCAGCATAGTCGTTCATTTAAACTCCATTTAAAAGTAGTTCTGTCAGGTATAAAAACACTTGGATGTTGTTGTATTTTTTTTTTCTTCATCCCACCCCCACTCCAGCATTGTTTTCTGCTGGGCGGAGCAGTGGATTACTAAGAGTGACTCTAAAGAGGACAGCCTTATCATTTCTCAAAGATAGAAACTTGGCATCAAATAAAATGTATAATTCAAGTCATTACACAAAATAAAGTCAGGGAGAGTCATCTCTGCCCACATTTGGAAGTTTTCAAGCATTTCAGAGTCATTTCAAACAAGATTGGATCCAATTCCTGCGCATCAACACAATCCTACTTGTGCAACGTTTAGGTATGGCTTTAAATGGGGTTTAAAGAGATAGAAAGGCAGTAAGGATGCAAAACTGAATGCAGATGTTTGTCTTGTTACACATTAAGGTTGCCATCAGATCTATAGCATGCAGACAGGGCAAGGTAGTAACCATTTTTAGGCACACATGAAAGCTTATCTACAACTAGGACTGTTTTTTTCCTCCCACAAATTGCTTCTTCTTGCTCTTCTGTTTGCAACTTTAACAGAAATAATAACTGCAGGAGTTTTCAGCAGAAATTTCCATTTTGAGTTGCAGGTTCACTTACTGTGCTGCACCATTTTATTAGAATTCAGGTGAAACTAATATGATTTAACCCTTCAATATAGTAAATGTGTGCTCATCTTTCCTTCTGATAAAACAAGCTGAATAATTTCATAATACCAGAACACACCGGCTGGTGAACCTTACTGCTAGTGATGCATTGGCATTTTATACTCTCCACAGTGTACACTCCACAAGCAGAACTCTAAAAAAAAACAAAATAAAAAAAAACACTCATGAAAAATGCATGATTCTAAACAAAGCAATATTTTTTGTAAAATGAGGTTTAAATAGTAGTGAGCCAAAGTTTTGATGAGGAGTGTGACTGAACAAAAACAGACAGATTGATGAAAACAATAAATCAAGCGCAGACTTCCCAAGATCCTCCTCAGGTCACCCAGGTGTGAAGACAACTGTAGGAAAGACAAGGAGAATTATTTTTACTTTAAAGGAGGTAATTATGATTTAATTTTGATCCAGTTGCTTATTAGACCAAAATTCTAACTTTACTATGGATTTTTCTTTTAAAAAGTGTATATATTTACTATATATTTACAAATCAGCCACAACATAATGACCAACCATGCAATATTGAGTCTATTCCAAAATTGCAGCCAACCCTTATTCCAGGATTGCTGTGTGAATGTTCAAGAACCAAGACTCCTTTATTGTCACCATGTGTTACCATGGAGAAATTACCCTTGAGGCAGACACCGGTTTAGGGTGTACAGAAAAAAGAAAAACAAGTAAGATGGCAGACAAGCACACCAGACCTATTATTTACAGGTTTTTTTTGTTTGTTTTTTCTCCACACATTAGAGCATGCAAAAGATAAAAAAGTACGTAGCAGAGTCCAAGAGCTGTGACATCAGTCAGACATCAGCGAGTGAAATGAGCCATGTTACATAGATTAGTCCTTCATAAATCTCAAGTCATGAGGTTCATGAAATAGTTGTTCATGAAGTATGAATGAGGCTCATTAAGTAAATGAGTAATGTTCAGAGTGTTTAGTCTTTAGACTCCATGCTCTGTGAAGATTTTTTCCTTTTATATGTCAAAACTGTGAGTCAAAAAATGAGGAAAATGCACATTTTGTTTCACTGTATATTTTGATAAATCATAAATGACAAAAAAATGTCTCGTTAAAAAAGCCCTGTCCTGTTCAGGCATATACTCTAAAAGACCTCAAGTGAGAAAACTGCCTATAAAGGTCACTACCATTAGGAAAATCGTGTTGATAAGGACAGCAGCAGTTAAGAAAGTAAACATGTCAGTGTAGCATCTGCAGGGATGATGTGTTTTCCAGCAGTAACCCGTGGTAACTGGTTGGCTCAATACTCAATACAGCTGTATTTCTTCTATTATTACATAAATGGGTCATCTATGTTCAGAATCTATTAAATTGACCATGAGGCTAGAGGTACAGAAATAATGCCTGCTCTGAATTACCTCTGTTACAGTTTTTGGCAACACACCCCCAAATCAATGTGTCTCATAGTTCTGTCTACATATCTCACTCATTATTTTGACAATTTAAAGCACATTTGTTGGAATCCAGCTTTTGTGTCCACTACCGTCTGTGTGGCACCTCCCTAAGGGGTTGCATTCAATTTTGAAATCAGTATTGCTATTGGCTCAAAAGGTATTGTGACGTCACCCAGAATAACTGCCGTTAGTAGATCTGCCGCTGCGGGACATAGAAGCAGCTCCGTCTCATACGTCTCCGTATCCAGTTGGAGTTTGAATAGTGATCCTTGAGATCATTCTATAAATTTTCCTGTGAGCAATTTATTAGCCTAGCATGCTTAAACATTTATTTATCTTTTATTAGCAGCCCAGAGGACGCCCAGCCCTCACCACTCTGCATGCTTTCTGGTCCGACGGGCAACGCCTCCCCTAGGCACATTTTTCAAATATGAGATTGGGCAGAGTAAGGCTCTCGTACGCAGAAGAGTTACACTTTAAAAGTTACTTCTAATGACTTTCTGTCAAAATGGCCTCCTTTCTGCCCCTCTTGCTTGAAGGCCAAGTAGTGTGTTAGATACCTGTCCAGTCAACTCTGGCTTCCTCCCACAGTCTAAAAACATGATCGTTAGGTTTACTGGTCTCTCTAAACTGCTTAGGTGTGAGCACGCGTGAGCGTGTGTGTGCGTGGTCGTTTGTCCTCTCTGTCTCTGTGTCCCTGTCCAGGTCACCTGTCCAGGGTGTACCTGTCCTGCTTGCCAGATTACCGGTGGACATAGGCACCAGCAATCATTTGAGATCTAGAGTTTTGGCATTAAATAATGTCAGAGTCGACACTCCACTTGGTCTGCAGCTACACCACATTAATGGCAAGAGCAGAAGTAAACGGTGATTAATAATGTGATCCTCTGTCCTATTCAATGGATTTCTGCATTTAGACCAGCCTGGATATGTTCTCGCCAGTCCAGAAAAATCCCTACAAGGATCACACATATTGTTTATTATTGTTTATTATTGACCATCTGTGGTCATTTTGCTTTGGCTAATCAGCGTATGGAGACCGAGAAAGGTGTTTGCTCAAAACCAGAGAGGCAATAAGTCACCGTCTGAGAGTCGTTTGCTGTAAATTACTTACGCAACACGCGCAAACACCAGGCTGCAGGTCGGCTTCATTCCAAATAGATCAGCTCCACGTCAAAGATGAGAGTGGTGTTGGGAGGGATGATGCCCGGGTGGCCTTTACTTCCGTAAGCGTAGTCCGGCGAGCAGGTCAGCTTGGCCCTCTGACCCACACTCATCTGGAAGGGAGCAGGAGATGAGGCAAACAGAGAGGAGAGATAATGGGTTTACAGAGCTGCCAGTGGGCCGGGCCGTAATGCAGCTTCGCCAGATGCCGGGAGATAATATCTCACAGGAGACAGAGCAAGGGGAAACATCTTGATTTGTTAATGATGGTTCAGTTATCCTACATCAGTTCCACTGAGCATCCCGTCTCATTGCTTATTCTCAGCAGCTCCTGCAGCAGCCACTGACTTCCTAGCAAACATTTCCTTTATAGGTATGCTGAACATTTGCCTCTGAACAGCAGAGGCAAATGTTTCTGTGATGAAATGTGAGGTTTGGATCAAGTTGTTGCAATGTATTTCAACAGATAACCATTAATTACAGGAAAATAAATAATTCTTAAGCTGATGTCAGCTGTGTGACCGTTTGAATCCGAGCTGATCCAGCTACAAAGAGCTGTTTTCTGCAAACACTAATTACTGTTACAGGACCTGATATTCAGGGAGAGACCCAACAAATCACAGCCATCTGGAAGACCAGCATCATTTGCTTTAGCTCCGATGGTGCTTCATTTATCTTTCATAGATTCTAACAGTTGCCTGGACCACTATGGGCCAGCGGTGCTGACCACATTTATTGGCACCTCTGGTGAAACGTCCTAAAATAAATCCCTCTGTTATTGTATCAGCTTGATCTAACACTAAATACTGCAGAAAAATCCAGCCAGTTAATTTGAGCTCATTTCCCCCCCCCCCCCCCCCCCATGTTAGTGGGGAGAAAATCTACAGTTAAGAAAAAAAATAAAAAAAACTGAAAAGCAATTCCAGGTCCTTAAGTATTAATGACCTGGAATTAAGTATGGTTGAAGATTCGTGATGTTGTTTGTTTGGAGGGTCTAAAAATGAGTCGTCATTTAGTCCTTGAGCTGAACAGTGATCCAAAACAGATACAGTATGGTTCAGAAGACCAGAATCAACCTTCTCTACAGCCATCACGGGCCTGAATCCTGTAGAAAAGCCGTTTTGAGACAGAGAAGAGAGGTTGTGCAAAGAGAAATGGCCAAAAATCCCCCTCTCTCTATGGTACCAATTTGCTGAAATGTTACAAGAGAAGATTAACTGTCGTCCTGGTGCCAAATGGTGTTTGTGTAAAGTATTCAGAGCAGAGGCAGCACTTCTGACCACTGAGTGAATGTGCTCAAATTAAAGTTTGCGTTTTTCTATCATTTCCAACTCTAAGGCTTTTTTTGCACCAAAGTGTGACACAGCACAGCACAGATTTATGTTTTCAACTCCTTACAAAGTAGTTCATTTGTTTGCACAGGCTATGTAGTTACACCTCTATTAATACCCCTGCAGCCTACCTGCGCCACACCTTCATCCCATCCGCGGATCACTTCCTGTCTGCCGATCTTGAACCGGAAAGGCTTATCCCTGTCGCGGGATGAGTCAAACTTTGTTCCATCCGTCAGGGTGCCTTTAGAAAGAGGAGCCGCAGAAAGGCACAGAGCTGTTAGACAAAGTGGCAGATAATTTGTAGATATTCTTTAGTATGTTACTTGTATGTGCTGTGTGAAGTAAATTGGTGTGTGACCAACTGAACTTTGTGCAGTCTGGTCTTCTGGATGGCCATTATATAACAGTATCAATTATAGGAATGAATGTGGTTAGTTAAAGTGTGGTGCACAATCCCAGCAGAGATATAGAGATATAAAAATACCAGCTCACTTTCCAGGTAAACTGTAACACAGTACACCACAGTATTATTTTATAAAGGATTAAAGGTATCAAATAATGGCACCGCCCAACCCTGCTGCACTGTAAAAAAATTCACTGCACTGTTTGAGATGATTTACCTGCAACAGCAGCTGTTCTGATATAACACGGAGTGTCAGGCTGTAGCTTAGAGGACAGCTCACCCTAAAATGTGTTTTTCCTTCACTAAAAATGTCTCAAACACATAATCTGAGTATAAATCCTGACGAGGGAATCAGGATAGTATTTTTTTTTTTCTTGAAAAGCACATCCCCAGAACAGACAACACACGGTTGGTTCCTCATTAGGTGATACTGACTCCGCCTGACCACGGACATTGGAGCTTTGCGCCTGTCTCCACATCACACGCCCACCATCTTGTTTTCTGTGTTTTGTTTTGCACTCGTGAAACTCACCTGGTACATGCTGGAACATGCTTCCGTGCCTTTGAACCACAGACAGACCTCCACATTTCTGTGCCTTCGTTCAGATAAACACTTTTTTTTTAAAATCTTGCACTATTTCTGCTTTGTTAGCTGCATCCTGCTTTGTGGCCAAACTGTGCTGATCACAAACGCTTTCTATGCTGGTCTAAAGCCAATTATCTTTGCTATTCAGGAGGAAAATAAATGGGTTTTGTGGATCTTATGCAACGACCACAGCTGTCTACAGGCAGCATCAGGAAAACACATGCATCAACATCCAAGGCACCAGCCGTCCAAAAGAAATTCATAGCAATGCTTTTAGAGCTATTAGCGCCAACAAGATGTGTTTGTGCACAATGTGATGTTTCTGTGTGGGTGCAGCTTTGCACATCGGGGTGGAGAAGGAGGGATGCAACCTTTAATACAGCAAGCTAAGCGGGAGCCTTGTCCGCTGCAGGACGGCTAGATAGCAGCCTAATGGAATTATCCACAAGAGCCAAAAGGTTCATTCCAAGCACCACAAGGCTGCTGTTCCCATTTCATCAGCCACACGCTGATCACATCGTATCAGACCAACTGCTTTCCTGCAGAAGCAGCATTTCAAAAGAGCTGGAAACTCCAGTTTTTAATCCTCACGCAACGTGGAACAAGGGCTTGCTTTTTTAATAGAATATCCTGTTTCATGTCCAGCATCAGGGCTGCTTTGTACTCCTTCAGGAAAATAGATGAGAAAGGAAATCCTGCAGATTGTGTGATACTCTTGGAAAAAAAAAACAGAAAGAAGGAGAAGGTAGACTCACTCCTAAACAGAAATGCCTCGTCGTGAAAGACTAAAATTAGGCCTTACTGCAAGTTACATAATGTTGAAGCAAGCAGGCTAATGTTACAGAATGTTATTCCCATCCAATCCACAAGCAAAATCCCTGACAAGTATGGAGTCTATCATACTGGAATGCAAAAACCTTCTAACCACCAGTCTAGCTGCTTCGTCAGTGGCTCTTGTTGACTGTTATGAATTTGCTGGAAGGACGCATTTCAACAATTTCTTCTATGGCAAGTAGTGTACGATCAGTCTTTTTATTTATGCTTTCTGTTGCAAAATGATCAATAATAACTAAGTAGGTAAGTAAAACTTTATTTATATAGCACCTTTCACAGACATTGAGAGTCACAAAGTGCTTTAAGTGCACAATGAAATAATGAGATAAATCAATAAAACATCAGAGGAAAATGGTGAAGGTTGTAGTGATGATAGAGTTAAATATTATAGTCACAGAAGGACATAATGGAGTTGTTAAAAAGCTTTGCGAAAAAGATAAGTTTTAAGTTTACTCTTAAAAGCATCCACAGAATCAAGAGAATGTAGCGAGAACAGGAGATCATTCCAGAGCCTTGGTGCAACGGCCTGGAAGGAGAGATCTCCTCTAGTCTTAAAACGAGTGTGAGGGACCATGAGATGATTCTGATCCGATCACCTCAGCCTCAGAGAAGGGATATAAGGACACAACAGGGCTCTAATGTATAAGGGAGCCTGACCACGGAGAGCTTTAAAAGTCAGCACCAGGGTTTTAAAATTAAAGCGAAAAACCACTGAGAGCCAATGGAGACATTTTTAAATCGGGGTAATATGAGCCCTGCTGTTGGTGTGGGTCAACTCTAGCTGGCGCATTTTGATCTGCTGCAGACGAGACAGCTTATTTTTGTTAAGACAAGGAAAAAAAAAGACTGTTACAATAGTCTAAACAAGACGACAAAAAAGATAAACTCAAGATCATCTTTGGAATCAAATCTTCTAAGTTTTGATATTTTTCTGAGCTGGAAACAACAGTTCCTCAGTGAGCTGCTTTGAATCATGCTCTAGTGACATCTCTCTATCAAAAATCACGCCCAGATTTTTAAGGCTTGATTTAGCCGACGAGCTCAGGTCACCCAAATACTGGTTGATTCCTGGAATGAAACTCCTCAGTCTTATCGGAGTTTAACTGCGCCAAGCCATTGTTTAATTTTCCCAAGGCAGTTCTTTAAAGAGTCCAATTTATGGATCTCAGGGGGACTGAAAGGAGAAGTACAGCTGAATATCATCTGCAAAAAGGTGACAGCAGACCTCAGCAAACTCTTGAAAAATATTACCCAGGGGAAGCACATACATGAGAAACAGAATGCGTCCCAACACACAACCCTGGGGCATCCCACACAACAAATCTGCAGAGTCGGAAATGAACTGGTTAGCCGGGAGACTAAAACTCCTACCGGACAAATATGACGAGAACCATGCTGGTACAGATCCTGTCCGACCAGCCAGACCCCGCAGCCTTCCCAACAAGATTTTCATGAATGACAGAGTCAAACACTGAAGATAGATCCAGCAAAACCAAAACAGTGCCTTTCCGAGCATCCGCAGACATCATAATGCCACTTCACACTTTCATCAGGGCAGTTTCTGTGGAAGGATGCTTACGGAAACCACGTCGAAAATGGTCAAAGTTTTGTAAAAATACTATAAATTGTTTGGAAACCACATTCCCTAAAAGTGGACAAGAATGGAAGTTTTTAAATAGGCAATAATTTATTACAGTAGGGTCCAGATTTCATTTATTTGAGAAATGGTTCCACGAAGGCATGAAGACAATGACAAAGTTATTAACCTGGTAACCCAGGGGCCAATGACATCATATACCTTTAAAAAGGGCTTCATCTTGGTTACCAGGGCTAAGATGTCAGCCTGTATAGATACAGGCTTAAAAGAGGAACAGTTATGACAAACAGAATCAACAACAAAATAATCAGATGTGGCATTTTTTTGTGGTTTGATTTAAAGAAGACATAAGTTTCTTAAGGTGCAATCTGTGGACCTCAAGTTTGGTGGACTTCCACAAACGCTCAGTTTTACGACATATTCACTATAGCTCACAAATAGTGTGATTGATAGTGTGATTGGCATGAGGAACCTCCTAGTAACCAACCTAGATCCTACAGGAGCAACCTGGTCCAACATGGCCTCATAATTAAAGCTAAGAAGAAGAAGACAGTCAATAATGATACTCACTGCCAATAAAAAAATCGCTTGTGACATTCAGTGTTGCAAAAACATTGCAGAATAATCTGATTTAAATTTCCAGAACAAATTACTCCATGGATCTGGGCAGCTAGTCGCTCAACGCAATTGATAATATTTTCTCAATGAGAAGACCAGGCGCAGAAGAGCCAAGCTGTCCTGAGGGGACACATGTGGCTGGATACACCTTGGATTCCTCCTGGGGAAGTTGGACGATGATGTGTCTGTCTATTTTGTCCATCTAGGATATGGAATATGTGTTCATAATTGGATTTATGATAACAGTGTGTCTGCTTATTGGAGCTGGCGATTACCTAGTATATCGGCAAATTCAGAAGATCTCGGTGGCAAGTCTGGCCTCGGTAAGGCTGCCAGGAGTGTGTGGGGGTTTAAATCGAGCTGTGATCACCCAGACTCAAATGCTTTGTGAGCAAAACCGCAAGCTGGTTGCAATCCTGGCACAGCATTGCATGCTGGCTGTGGTCTGAACTCAATAGTGAAAAGGAAAAGATCTGATTGCCCCCCAGATGTCCCCATATGATTGACATGCCACAGGAGCAGGTCACTCCTGGACAGTAGTTGGCACTATGTAACACAAAGGGTTGCAATCCACCCAACTAGAGCAGGGACTTTTCACAACATAAATCACAGGTTGCATCCGTAAAGGTCTGAATGGTAAGGACTCTTTAGCCAAAGTGGAAGTGGATCAGCGGTCGCCATGATAAGTGCTGTTTGAATAGCGCTGTCAGTTAGGAAGGAGGTAGGAAAAGGAGCCTGTATGTTTCCTATCATAGCTCCTTGAGCCTAGGAACCTTTACGGCACTAAAGAGCTATAAGGAATCCCACAATCCTTTGCTTTACCAAACATACACAGAGCTGTTTTCTACCTGAACAGATGCAGAATTTTTTATGTGCGGGACTGAGTGTGTAATGCAACAATTGTCAGGATCTGGGTTTTTGTTTTGACTGTTTATTTTGATCTATTAGTTAAACTCTCCAGCTTTAAAGCTCAGTTTTGGTTTCGGGTTCTTTCTTGTTTGGTTTCTGTTATAGCTTGTGTTCTGTTTAGTGTTAGGTTTTGGTTCTGTTTTGGGTTATGGTCTAGTTTGGATTTTATTGTGGTTTGATTTTGTTTATTATCACTTCACTTGGCCTGCTCAGTTCACTTCTCTGTATCCAGCCTTTAATCAGTCACTCAGTTCACCTGCCAGCTATCTGCCAGCTCACCTCTTAGTCAACACCCTGTCACTCCTCTTCTCCAGTCACCATCCAATCAGTTTCAGTTACTTCCAGTCACTTCCCTGTTCCTGACAAGCTCCACCCATGTCAGTAATTAGTCTTCACTCCTGTTCACCTGCTCACTCCCCTATATAGTCCTGTCACAAACCTCTGCAATCGGCCAGATCAATTCAAACCACATGGGAAGTCTTATCCAGTGTTTTATTTCTGATAGCCCTGTTGATACCGACCCGATTGCCTTTTTGACTCTGAGCCAGCCTGATCCCTAAACCTGATTTTCTTGCCCGGTATGATTGCTTACCTGTTTTTCTGACCTGGACCTGCCTTGTGATATTCTGAGTTTGCCTTATCCTTCACTGTACTTCTGCCTATTTTGGACTGCCCTTTTGATCATTGAGTCTGCTTGTCCCTGTTTTATTATTAAATCCCGTTTTTTGCTTAAAACCTCTCTTGTCTGGCTGAATACTGGGTCCTCTGTCTCTGGTTCGTGACAACAATCTGTAGCGCAACTTTAAAGCAGAAACCTGTAAATTTTGACCCAAGTGTTAGCTTAATTTGAGATATATCAATTGGTTTTTCAGGTCATTATACAGCACTTGGTGTGTATCGATGCTCTGTATGGGTTGCCCTTCTCAAAAACTCGCCTATGTATCTTGATTGGATTGGATCTGTCACTGAATGAGTGATGTGACCTACAGCGCCATTCTAAGTCACGTGACCCATCCTACGTGGCCTTGTCTTTACAGGTAACTCCATGACTTCTCAATCTGCACCTTCAAAGTGCTCTGCTATCAGATTTCAAAACACGGAGGGGAGCTGTTTTATTTTGCGACACTGCAGTGTTGCCAGCGGCCACCAGGGGTGCAAAGTCTGGAAGTTACGGGTCTAGCACACCTTATGGGACTTTTCCATGGATTCAGCTTTGCCGCAATCTTATCCACTCCGTGCACTTTGAGAGTTTTCAGACTGCATTTCTTTGCATACCCAGCTGGGTTTTCCTGACTCTATGCAGATGATAGTATGGTGGTAGTCGAGTGGAGTAGAGCTCGTACATGAGCCGACTGCTAGTCAGGGATTTGCCAGGGGTGTGGCCAGCCAGTTACCACTGTTTGGCCGTGGGTGTGGCCAACCAGCCAACTGAAAATGGCGCAAGTGTGTGTTATGTGGAGGGCAGAGCAACTGCTGCTGCAGCCTTCTGCAGAAGAGAGAAGGCTCCTACTCCAGCATGGAGCGAAGCCCCATGCTGAGCTTCACTCCAGAGAGAAGGTTCCTGAGAGAGAAGCTTGTGACATGGAGCGAACGGTTGCTGATCTCCACACAGACAAAGGAGCCTTCTCTTTCGGCAGCCTCTGCAGTGTGGAGTGAAGCCGAGAGAAAGCTGTGGTGTCTGTAGGAAACCAACAGAAGTACAGTGGAGCAGAAATGGGGCGGGGCAAGTAGAGTGGTGCGGGGTAGAAACAAATGTCCAAACACAAACCAAAAACAAAAAAAAACAAACCCAACAGTGCGCACGGGTGAAAAACAAACTGAAAATGTTTTTAAAAAAAAGTCTCTAAGAATAAAAAGTCTGGGGGACGTCTTGGAGGACGGCTCCGGCGTGTCAGGTTCTCCGGCGGACGTCCCGGTGTCGATAGAAAAGGGGGAATTAGTGGCTAAAAGTTACACAGTGCTGCTTTAAAAGGTGATACCAAAACAAAGTGGAGAGGACTCCCAGCTATCGCTATCACTAAACTCTGCTCCTTGGGAACATTAAGGTTTCTCATTCAGCTACAGTGGAGAAAGAAAGGTGGTCCAGAACTTTATGTCAGCGTAGCATTTTTCAACAGGTATGTAGCTTGCTCTGATTCATTCACCACAAACAACAGGTGGGATGTAAATGTCAATTGTTTTCTAGAGAAAAGTCATATAAAGTCCAAATCTAACTGCCACACTCCACCAGTCCAAATTGTCTCTTCTGGAAGGACGATTCATACTATTTACTGTAAATTCAGTTGAGTACCAAATGTTACGGATCTTGTTTCTGACAGCAGATGGGAAACAAGAATAATAAAGCTTGTCTACAAACAGGAACTCTCACTTTAACATAAACTGCAAGGGTGTGTGTTTGTGTCTGGATCGTTTTGGGTCAAAACATGTCTATTCTTAATTTAGTGAGATTATTTAATGGTGGCTAGAGGAGCCAGACGTTGTACTGAAGTAAGACTAGTGATGCTTTAAAATTATATTACGCAAGCAAAAGTCAAAGGTATGCTGCAAGTAAGCTACTCCTAGAAGTACTTTAAGGTTTGAATGTAACTAGTTACCACACAGCTCTAATGATAATAATAACAATTTGCACACAGACTCATAATAGCCTGCATTTTCCCCCCATGACGTTCCAGCGCTAAAGCCTAAAAGCGATCCCTTTTATGCCACAAATGAGGCGTGAAAGCTTCAGATGTTTGAGGAGAATCATCAGTTCCTGGGGGAAGGACTGGCTCATGCAGTGTTGATGAGGTGCGGAGGGAATTGGCTCTCATATCATGTGCGTGTTTGGTTAAAAATATGAAATGAACAGCAGTGGGGCTGCCGTTATTCCAGCCTCCCAGACGGTTCTAATCCGCTCAGCTCCACCGACCCCCGCCCCTCGACCCCAATGCAACTCCAACAAAGACAGAAACAGGCTGGAAATCAGACAGGATTTAGGAGCCCGCTGTCTGCTCCCTGGCTCTGTCTGTCTGTCTGGAGGAAAGCCTGTGGGGGAATTCCTCGCATCCCCTGTTTCTGATGGCTGTGGCTCCTTCTCGTCCCCTTTTGGTAAATCTCCGGAGCAGACAGATGAGCACATTAGCCGGTGATCTCCGTGGGGCTTTCTAATGGCCCAGACTGAGGCGCAGTCTGGAATCCAGAACACCGATGATGCTTTCTGGAGATTTTCCCCCTGCCAAATGGAGCAGGAGCAGAAGTCCCAGGGGCTGTAAAAGCATGAAGCTGCCCGGTGACTGCATGTCAGCCCTTACTGCCCCACTGAGAAAGCAGAGGCAGGAGGTTTGGGGCAGGACCGTGTCAGCTGCGTCTCGCAGCGCGTCAGTGCGCATCCTGCTCATATCTGCTGTGGCACTTTGAGCCAGGATTTGATTCGCCGTGCTCTCAGACAGCTGCCCGCAGCGCAGCAGCGCAGCAGCTGCTGTTATAACGGTCTCCGTGAGACGCGCAGCGCAGCCAGCACAAATGGGAAGGATTCGCTTGCGGAACTGACAAGTTTTCTCCTTTCCAACTCACCCACATAATGCACCACACACGTCTGGCCTTTTTTGGGGAAGGTCCTTCCTGTGGAGAAAGCAGAGCGGTGCTCAGTGCATTTCTGCGCCCTGCAGCTGAATTAGACAGGAGGAGAACGGACAGGCGGGCTGTGCGTCCGGCGCAGCGCCTCTTACCGTCTCCCGGCTTGATTGTCTCGATTTCGACTCCCATTTCAGCGGCGAGCGTCTTCCTGCTGTCCAAAGACCCGGTGCGCTCCTCAAGCAGTCCTCCCGTCTGTCTGTACGCTCCTCCAGTGGCTCTCTCTCTCTCTCTCTCTCTCTCTCTCTCTCTCTCTCTCTCTCTCTCTCTCTCTCTCTCTCTCTCTCTCTCTCTCTCTCTCTCTCTCTCTCTCTCTATTTCGCTTCCGTTTCGGACTTCAAAATACAGATTTAATATATATATATATATATATATATATATATATATATATATATATATATATATATATATATATACACATATATAAATAGTATATATGAGTATATATATATATATATATATATATATATATATATATATATATATACTCATATATAAGTAGTATATATGAGTATATATATATATATATATATATATATATATATATATATATATATACATATATATATATATATATATATATACTCATACATAAGTAGTATATATGAGTATATATATATATAAGTAGATAATTTAATGTCAGTGTTTTCCAACTGCTCAAAAGCATAGTAAGAGAAAATAAGAAATATGGGGAAATATTTATATTTACAGACTTTATTCCCTACTTCCTTGTTTTTACCTTTCTTTTATTCATCCATCCATCCTTTCCTTCTTTTTCGTTCCTTTATAGTGTCTTTCCGTTTATCCTTTAATTTCTTATCTCCTTCCCTCCTTTCACCATTCATTCTCTCGTTTCTTGTCTCCGCTTCCTTCCTCCCTTTCGGTTTTGCTTTGCATGTTGCTTCCACCCCTTTCTTCATGTTATCATCCTTCCTTCCATCTTTTCATTTATTGTCTCCATCCTTCCCTTCATGTTTTCCAATCGTCCTTTAAACTCTTTCTTTCCTTCCGTTATTTAATTATTTCTGTGGGTCCTGTCTCCTCACCACTTGTGTCCTTCCCCCCTAACTCATTCCTTTGTATGTCATTCCTTCTATTTTTCGTTGTCAGTGTCTATCTTTCCTTTCTTTGACTGTGTTCTCCCTTCATTTCTTTGCTTTTTGTGCTTGCCATGAATTCAATGTGATTTTTTTGCCATTTAAATCTTAAAACAAATGTGCATTTAAAAGTTGAGTCTAAATTATTTTTCTACACAAAAACTATGTAGGAACACTGAAAATAAAACCTGCTAAGTGGACAAGTTTGCCTTTTCAATGACCACACCTCAGAAATGGAAGTATTTGTCTTCTTATCGTCATCATAAACCTTTATTTTAACCAGGATTACAAGTGGCCTTACAATGAGACAGTTAATGATAATATCAATATTATCATTAGATAAAACTAGTGCTCCTAAAATTAATAAAAACAATGGCATATAGATTTTTTTTTTTACTGCTAAATCATTTACAAGACACTTGAAGGAATAAAAAGAGACCAGCTCTTTCAGATGAAGTTCATCCTGATTTCAGGCCGATGGTGCTGAAAAATGAAATGCTTTTGTACCAAATTTAGTGCGGACTGTAGGCACAGTCAATAAAAATAAGTCATGTGAGCGCAGGTGATACAACCTTGTAGGCTTTTGATAAATAAGGAAAATCAAATAAGGGAAATCAAATAAGGAGGAAGTAGTCGTAATTATATGTTATAAATAAAAAAGAGGCCAGTGAATCTAACATTGAATGGAAAGAGGAAACCAACCAACCTGCAGTAAACAATGATGAGTATAAAACTTTCAGTTTGTAATAAATCTCAGCGATCCATGAAACAGTGTCCAAAGCATGAAGAAACTGAGAAGTAGAATGCATATATGAAATGTCACCATAATCCAAAACAGATAAAAAGGTAGCACTTATGATTTTTTTTTTCTTTTGCTTTAAATGACAAACATAACTTAATTCTAAAACAAAGCCTAACCTCAATTTCAGCTTTTTTTTACCAAGTTTTGAATATGCAAACTAAAATATAGCGACTGATCAATAGTTATACCCAAATATTTATAATGCGGCACTACTTCACTTTCTATGCCTGTAAGAGTATGAACAGTTGGAATTTTATTTTTAGGTGGTTTACCCAAAGGAAAAGGTCATCAGTTTAGTTGTTTTAGAATTTAATCTCAGTTTTAAAGTGGCCAAGTTCTGTTCAGAAATATTAAATGCAAACTGTAGATTAGTGATTGCTTGATCTAATGTAGAATCAAAACAATATAAAATAGTAGTAGCATAGTAATGATAATTAACATTTTTGGTTGTATTGCAAAGATTGTTTATATAAATAATAAAGAGTGGACGGCCAAGGATTGACCCCTGTGGGACCCCTTTGGAAACACTTAAGAAAGGAGAAGTAAAACCATCTGCTTCCATACATTGTGTTCTTTCTGACAATTAGTTATTGAACCAGCCAACTGCCTGCTCTGATAAACCAAATAGAAGTTGTTATCCAAGCTCTCAACCAGATCACTAAATACTTTTAAAGCAGCTGTTGCTTTACTATGCTGTTTTCTAAAACCCGATTGAAACTCGTTTAAAATAAAATTTTGTTTTGCTAAATAGTCTTAATTGAACACTAATGAGAGATTCCATTAATTTAGCTAGAATTTAGAAGTAGGTCTATAGTTATTTATATCACATGGATCATCACCTTTAAAAATGGGAAGAATATTTGCAGCTTTCCAAATCACTGGCACTTGATTTGTAGTAAGAAAAAGATGAATTAAATATGTAATAGAAGCAGCTATTTTAAAAAGTATGGTTCCAGTTTATCAGGACCTGGTGATTTGTTTTAGATCTAGTTCTTTCAGAGCTTTGTGTACTTGTGATAATGTTACTGCTTTAAACTGAAAAGTTGTGCTGCTAATGAGAGTTCATCACATTATACTGTGTGAGAGCAAACATCTAGCTTATTCACCGTACCAGAGTTTATAGCAATAAAATGATTATTAAAAGGGTTTAGAATCTATTTTTTATCAACAATTTATTTTACATCAACAACAATGCAAGATGAAACTATTTGGTTTTACTTCAGACAGTAACTTGATTGTATTTCAAAATTTAAGAAGATTATTTTAATTTTTAGAGGTTTCAGAAAGAATTTAAGCAGATTTAGCATTATGTATTTTTACTGTACATAAATTACATAAACAACGAAAATTCAACCAATCAGATTCAACTTTTTTTTTCTAGCTTGAGCCCAGGCTAGGTTTTGTTAAGGAATAAGGCAAGACAAGTCATTATTAAACCAAGGATTATTCCCTTTAACTTTATGCCTTCTTAGGGGGGCATGCTTATTTACCAGACTTATGAAAGCATGAGAGAAAAATGGCCAAACATTTTCAACATCATCAATGAGGGTAATTCTTCCCCACTCAAAGTTGTATAAATCATGTAAGATACCTTGCATTGAGAAGTGCTTCACTGCTCTCTTAAGGATCATACGAGGTGTAGTTTTAGGAATTTTCCTGTTCCTTACAGATCCTATAAAACAACGATCGCTTACGTAGTTTACAAAAACAGAGGCACGAGAATACTTAAGAGGAGCTTTTGTGAGAATAAAATGAATTAAAGATGAATTTTCTGGATGTTTTAAAGTTGGTCTGGTGGGGCTATTTACAATTTGGAAGAGACTAAAAGAATTACAGAAAGATTAAAACAATCAGAATTTGGCAAAAGTCAATTCCAGTGAGATGCCCAGATCATCTTTCATTGGTCTGGGCATCTCACTCTATTAACCAAAAACAAATCGGAAGCATTGGTTCTGTCATATAATTGGAATCCAAGCTCTAAAAGTGTAAAGCACCTTCAGACTTTTAGAGTCTGTAAAGTATTATTCATTTATTTCAGTAAGTTTTCTAATTTATTGAAAATGACTGTATATAAAGATATGCTAATTTCTGAGCTTGTTCATCCTTTGTTGAGCTCCAGTTGCTCCCTTCAGGTGTAGATTGTCTTCCAAAATCCAGCAGTTTTAGCTTTAGACAGGAGATATAGACAGGAAATTAAGATTTTAATGCGCACATGGACATTAAAGTTTTACCAGCCCTTTACACGTTGTTCCCATTCAGCTAGAGGTCAGACTGTAAACTCTAAATTTGGCAGACAACACAGACAATATGTTTTGTGCAAGTACAACACATTCCTCTGACCTTTTACTGACTGAAACCAAACTTCAGTACTACTATTTATAAATGTTTATGATTATGCACTGTCCCTTTTAAATAAAGATTAAAAAATAATGTTACCCAGCAAAAATGAATGAATAATGATAGATGGTGGTCATAGCCAGCCTATTGGCTCTTTCCTTCAGTGTTCATAGCAGGTTGAGTGATGTCCTGCAGGTGTTACCACACACTTCTACACAATAGCTCAGGTCTGGTAAAATCAGTGAACAGTGCTATATAAGGAAATATTCGCATCATCTGCAAACAAAACAAACTGCAGTATTTTTGAAACCTTCCATATCTCATTTATGTTGAGAATAAACAGATTCGGTCCCAATACTGACCCCTGGGGGACACTACGAGCAAATTCCAAGCATGATGACTGAAAATCACCATTTATACAAATTGTTACCTACTAACTGTTCGTCCTCTCCATTGTGGAAGCAGAGTATATACTGTAGTCCTCAAGTGAAATATTGTGGATAATTCATTTATTTGGACCCTTTTCTAATTAAATTATTTAATATATCCAGTATGGGTTTTTTATATTTATTTTATTCTCATTGAATAATCTACTATAATATTTCCGTTTAGATGGCGTTAAAATTTGGTCAATTTATTTTTATATTTTTTGTATCTAGTTTCTGCTGCCCTATACTATAGATGATAAAGTCTGTTTCTTTTTTGAAGGCATTCTGCAATCCTGATACATCTACGGTGTATCAGAATATTTACCTTTTTGGCATTTTTTTATTTATCGTATAATGTTTATCATATATTATTTGAAAAACCTTTAGGAACATTTCCAGATATTTACCTATGTATTTCTCTTAGAGTATTAAGTCCCAGTCTTGACTGAGCAGTTTCTCTCTAAATGCATGATAAAACTGCTCTGTTCTCATTGTTTTGTACATCTGTGTGTCGTCCCCCAGCAACTTTCCTGTAACAACTATCATAAACAACAAACACCGGTGGAAGGGCACTATTGTTAATAAATAATCCGCTTATCATGTTGTTATCTATCAGGTTTGTAAATATATTATCTATTAATATAGCGCTGTGAGTTGGGATCCTACTAGCTCCGGTGATTTTTGGATAAATGCTCAAACTGTAAACTGTATTGATAAGCTCTTCTGTAGATCTATGCTTCTCTGAGTGAAGCAGATCGATATTATATACTCCACAGATGAAAAATACCTTCTGATTTACAGTTGTGAACGTTTCTTCAAGCCACCTCCTAAAAATGTTCATCTCAGAACCTGGTGTTCTGAAGATACAGCAAACCAGAACAGTTTTCTTCTTTTCCATACAAACTTCAGTTGCCCTGTCACCTTTGTCATTTGCTCCATTGCCTGATATTTCAGGTGTCTGTCCACATACACAGCTGCACCTCCTCCATTATTGCTCACTTTATTCACATAAGCAAATTCATATCCCTCCAGCTCAAAGTCCATCCCTTCTCTTTGCTGATTTATCTCTAAATGCTTATGTGGACTGGCCTAGATAGTCTTTAAAGTTTGCATACAAGCTTTGACTGTTGAAATGTATAATAAATCATTTATTGTCTGTATTCACTGTCGGATTGTACTGCTCTTCGGTGTAGTAACTGCAATGATGTCACTGTAAAAATGATTTTCTGGTCAATGTCCTCCTTCATGTTCTGTCCTCTGTAATCCATGCAGTTAAAGGTTCTCAGCTCCAGATGTTTCCAGCACATAGTACTTCGTGGCTCACTGACAGTGACACATGTTGCATCACTAAATGAGACTAACTGTGCCATAACATAATGCAGGCGTTAGATCCTGAAGCTTGTGATTTAAATCACATGTCAATCAACACAGTTTGAAATGTTACTCGATCATTATCTTTAAATTGACAATTTAAACTGCTATGAACAAGAAACTGTAACAATAGTTTGTTAGGCCACAAAGCATGTCTGTCGGGTTAACTGGTGTCTCTTAAGCTGCCCTTAGGTACGACTGTGCATATGGTTCTGTTTTGCACTGTTGAATGTCCGAGGTTTACCTCACCTCTCACAATAACCACTGGAGATGTGCACTAGGACTGACTTGTTACCGCAATAAAGCTCCCCTAAATGCTAAATGGAGGATCAATTATTCATGCCTTGAACCACCAGAATTCATGATCGTAAAAAAATGCAGTCGGCATAAAATTTTATTGACCATGTCCGTGTGCCGAGTGGCACCGACAGCCACCTTCCTGCACACTCGCTGATTTACTTCACAGATCTGACTCTTAGTCAAACAGCAAATATCCAGAGCAGATGGACGATTTCTGCTTAATATAGAAGAACACTGCACACAGTAACAGTAAAAAAAAGCGGATTTGAGTTTCCGTCTTCAGGAAAGTGAGGAATATGCCTCCTACAGTGTGTTTAAAAAAAAAAAAAAAAGAAAAAAAAAGACAGCAGTTTCTTCTTACATCAACCATAAAATGAGTTTATTTCACTGGTGGTCCAAACATATTTCTGTGTTGCCCCAGGATGCATAGAAGATGTCATTGTTACAGGAATTCAGATTCTACTAAATGAAGCCAGTGTTTACAATCTCTAAGTTCATTTGCTCCACCAGTTGTGGAGTCGGGTTTATGCTGGAATCCATCATCATGCTGCTGTGGAAATGGGGCAAAGCATGGTTGTTAGGGAAAGGAGATAAGAAACAAAGGCCTTTTAAAAAAATAAATGTATCTGCTTTTCAACAAAAGGGGGCCGGTGTGGTGCTGGAGGTGAAAAAAAAAAAAAAAGAGTAAGGCTACTGGTATTGGTTGGTTAAAGAAAAGGAACTGTTTGTTAAATCGTTGTCCTGATCTGTGTGTGTGTGTGTGTGTGTGTGTGTGTGTGTGTGTGTGTGTGTGTGTGTGGACAATTTAATCTTTTAACTGCAGTTGTGGTTTTGTGCCGTTCAGACAGAAAAGTGGAGAAAATCTCCAGTACCAGACTATAAACTTTGTTCAACGGCCAGATCAGAGTAGAAAGTAAAGAGAATATCCTTGGACTTGATTCCTAAGTGAACACCCTTGTTGCCGGCATGACGCTCCTTCAGCTGGGCTCTTACTTTCAGGTAAAACCAATCAAAACAGGAAGTCGCCAGCATCCGCAGGCTGACTGGCTCATCTGTGTTTCAGCCCTCTGGAGTCTGATGGGGGGGGGGGGGGGGGAATAATGGAGGAGAGGGAGGGGATGGGAAGCAAGATCTTACATTTCATTTTAGAAAAACAAAAATCAGAAACTAGAAGTCCGTATAAGTTCGTGTGTTCTCCTCCCTCAGAGGGGCTGTGGATTCTCAGCCTCTTCAGGGTGAGGGGAGCGGAGGAACGGGGTGCTGCTCCGTCTCCCGGCCTCACTTTAGCCTCTGGACAATGACGGCGTTGAGGAGGTTGGCCTCCTGCAGCGTCTGGCCCTCGTCTGTCAGCTCCTTGCTGGGGAAGGTGGTCATCAGAGCAAACTCTCTGGCTGCCATCGCGGGCCGGGCCAACACCACAAACTGCCGCAGGTCGGACACCCTGATGCACACAGGCACAAACAAGAGAAGGTCGTGTTTAGCTCCTAAAAACAATAATCATGCTTTATTATTTTTATATTTCTGGATCTGATTTCCATTTCCATTCATGAGCAAATTTGCATGCAGGCATTTTTTTATTTTTATTATATTTATGTGTACTTTAAAGTTGGTGCAATGCTTTGCGGAGCTGAAAGATCGTTTTTTATGTTTTACAGAGGCGTGTTAAACCGCAGGAAGAGAAAGCCTGGTAAAGCCTGGTGTAGCATGATCACAGTCGTAAATACGTCGATGTTCACCACCTACTCAGAGAGCAAAGCAACAGCATCCAGCAGAGCTCAACCAACATCTCCTGATCGAAGGCCAAATCTGATGAAGTCCAGTTTTTAGAAAGATTTTCATTTCCAGCTCCAGATCATGCAATAGAACAATGCAACAAAAGCAGAACTACCTGCATTGTTTTTTATTATTATCTATTGAGCTGAATAATATTAAAAGGATAACATTGATTGGGATTAACCCACATTTTCCACACAGTTTCCACTGCAACAGCGCCCACATTTTGATTAGCGCTACCGTATTATAACTTTTGTAGTTTTTCCAGATACATTAGGCTTGGTTTGGATTGCTTTTTTTTTTTTTTTTTTTTTTAAATAAACTGCATACATAATTGTTTGAAAAACACATTTTCAATTAACTCAGATTATCCCCGTTTGATGTTAAAATTTGTGTAATGATCCCAAACATTTAAAGTATAACAAAAAAAAAGCTAAACCAAGCAATGTGTCAGGTGGAAAATTTTAGCGCTTGATTGTGGCGCACTAATGATTTTAATGGAAGAATACTTTTGACCACAATCATCTGGCAGAGGAAATCTGTTGCTATTTTAGGCTTTCAGGGTTTCCTACATTTAACTGACCGTGGCGGACCGCAAAAGTAAAAGCCGCCACATCTTCAGAATGAATTTTATGTTAAAATAATGTAAAGCATATATATATATATATATATATATATATATATATACACACACACACACCATATTATGCCTAGCCTATATATGCACACTAAACCATAATCAGAGTTTGAAATGAATTAAAATATCATAAAATGTTAAAATTTACTTTATTTTGAAAAACCGACAACGCCTGCTCTTTCCTGTCTGGCTGCAGCTGGCTAGTGACTACACTGCAGCTCTCAGGAGGAAAGGAAAACTAGAGATGACAGTCCAGTGTTGCCAATCTAGCGTCTTTGTTGCTACATTTAGTGACTTTTTCAGACCACTCTAGCGCTTTCTTTCAAAAAGCCACAAGCAATATGTCTAGCAACCATTTCTGTGACAATGGTGTCTTTGCGTGAAAGCACCAATCGTTCTGGAATCACTGTATTGAGACCGGTTCCTACTTCCCTCAGCGCTGTCTCACAGGCACAACACGGCTGCTGCTGCCCTAACCTGCGTTTCCTGCTGAATCATGCAAACACAAAAGTGCTGGTTATACCGCCCTGGATTACAAATATCACCTAAATACAGTTTTTGAAGTAGTCTATTTTCTCTCTGAAACTGTCCCACTAAAACAATTCCCTGAATTTGATTCACACAGCTTCAATGACTTATTCACCACGTTTACTTTGTATGCCTCCGATGATTTTTTGGTAAAATTACTTTTATGTAGTGTGGATTGAACTAATGTATTACAATTCATAAAGGTCATTCAAACATTTAACCAAGAGTGTTTATAATAACTCTTTCGTCTTGGCGAAAGCTTCTCTTTCCTACAGCCTGGCTCACAAATGTTTGAACAAATATGCAATTTAGTTGATGATGTCGCCCATAGAGGAATCCCTGCACTTCAGTAATGACTCCCTGTGCAGCTACAACTCAGTGAGAGCATTATTTTTTAACACTTAATGTGATTTGTACCCGTTAGAGGCTTTGTTTGGCTTTTTTTTTTTTCCACAAAGAGAATGGAGACTCTTAGCATTTACTATCAGGGCGTGGTGGGGAGTTATTGTCAGGAAGGGAAGGATAGTTATCCTGAAACCTAACTTGATCAAATATTTACATTTAGGCGGTTCATTTAAGATGGTAAAGTCCAGAGGACCCCAGAACTCTTCACGCTGCAGTCAGTCATTCACCCATTCATGCACACATTCACACCCTGACGGTGGTGAGCTACGCTATAGCCACAGCTGCCCTGGGGCAGACCGACAGAAGCAAGGCAGCCATATATGTTTCTGTTTCTTATGTACTATCTGCACCATCATACGGTCCATCATGTGGTCAGAGTCTTGCAACAAAAATTTAGCTCAAGCAGAGTTCATGGAGAGTATGGGAAACACTGATATATGACACCAGGGGTATCAAAATACTCAGTATTTCAATACTAAAACAATGAGTCATTCAAAGATACCCATTTGGGTCAAAGTCAATATGGACCGACCCATTCTCATTTGCCCAAACTGTTCCAGCAGCAGATACTCAGCCGCTTCCCTCACTGCAGCCTCAGCGGACCAATGGGCTGCTGCTGGAAGTTCAACTTTGCTAACAACCAGAACATCCAGGAGCAAACACACATGCAACTCTGGTTAACCTAAAAGGCAAACAGACTTGTTGTCCAGAGGACCTTTCTCTATGATGGACAAGAAAAACAGCAATATGTCAAACTATGCTAATGCTAGCTGTGTCTGAGAGCAACTTAAAACGGTCAGTAAGGCTCCTGGATCTGCACCAGTGAGGCAGTAAAGCCCTCAGACGACATAAGCTAACACTATGTGCTGAAATGTGGACACAAGCAGCCCGCTGACGAGGTTCTGTGGGTCTGAACCCGTCCGTCAAGATGCACAGATTGGTACCACACAATGCTCCGTTCCACTGTGGAAGGAGCTAATGCAGATAAATGTTCATCAGTCCTTAGCTCGGTCGGCTAATAAATAGTTATGCTACAGGAACCCTGCTGATGAAACTTGTCTCTGGGTTACTGCTTTGATCACCATAAAGTTCTGCAGTTTTAAGACATCGCTGGCCTTTCTGATTAAAAACAAACCCTCCATATTAACATTGAACTGTTTGAAAGCTGCTCTGATTAGAGTTTTCTATCACCTATGGGTGTGGTTGAACTTCTGGACCAGCTTGCCGCCGTCGGCCAGGCGGATCTGAATGTTAGTTGTGGGTTGGGAGGAGTCGAGGCTCACGAAGGAACTGGCCTGGGCCTCGTCTGCCGCCTGGTTCTGCTGGGAGGTGGGTGGAGAAACCAGTTCTGGAGTGGCACTGGAGTAAAAAAACGAGGAGGAGATACAACATTAATCACAAGTTAGACAAGTTGCTGACACCCAGCCATATGTAGGTACACAGAAAACATTCTCTTTGAGATAGAGTCAAGATCTAAACAGTTTATGACTCTTAACCAAGCAGAATTGTCTGGCCTTAGGTGTGTTAAATAAAACCTGAGAGCCAATCTCACCTTCCCAGCTTCTGTCCTTCACCTTCAAAGGCTTTAAAGGTCATCTTGGGCTTGGTAAAGTCCTCATCCCTGTGGTCCTCCATGTCTAGGTTGACCTGGCCTCCCCGAGCGCGCTGCCTCAGCTCCAGAGGAATCTCCCTACGGGAAGAAATCCACACGTTAACGAACGCTTGATTGGATTCATCAGCCTTTACGTCTAGTCACTGAAGAAGATCTGTGTGTTTAGTTAGCCTCTGAGAACATCCAGTCTGTAAGAAGTCAGAAGGAGTCGAGCGGTTCTCACCCCCGCCTGATTGCCTCCAGAAAGTTTGCATTTCCAGGGTCGCTGTAGGGTCTAAGTTCACCGTTGTCCAGACTAAACCCCGTCTTCCACAGCTTCAGCACCACATGTACCTAACACAAAGCAGACGTCATTACCACACCCAGGGCATTTAAGTCTACTACAGTTGAGGGGGAAAATATATATTTTTAATAAAGGAGCAAAAACGAGGAGGTTAGCGTCATTTTTCCCCGTTCCTCAGGGGAAGATCTTGTAGAAGAGCTGACGCTGTCAAAGGAGGATACAAGGACTGAGGAACTCCATGAACCATGCCTGCAGGAGCATCATTTGGACTTTAACACTTCTCTTCTTAAAACAGGAACAATTCATCCCCATCATCTTATTTCGAGTGCAGGATATCTAATCGTCTTGTTTTAGGGGTAAAAATACTCATTCTGTTGACAAATAGTCTTATTTATCTGCTCAAATCAAGGACAAATACACTTATTTTAAGAAACTTTTACTTACTCTTGGTTCCCTTTTTGCAGTGTTTAGCAATGTGAACACGCACTGATTTTTCTAAGATTTGCATATTTCAGTAGACTGAGGAGAGAATGAGCCCTGTGGCTTGAGTAAACATAGAAACATCCAGTTGTTGTGTTTGTCAAAGCCTGGAAGGTGAAAAGCTCTAAATCCCTGCCAGATGAACAACGCATTATTTCACAAATGTTTGCAGAAACCTGAATACCAAGGCGCTTGATGGTAAACACACACACACTTTTGTCTCATTTTAAACAATTAAACAGCAATCTGGAATAGACTAAAGAATATGGTTATAACCTTTATTTATCCAGCATCTTTAGTTCTAAGGAATCCTGGCGGCATAAATACTATTTAAAATGTAAGATTTTGAAAGGATTTTGGTTAATAGGTTTAATAAACTGGCACCGTTTTTAATGAAAACAGATGCTCTCTCACACATTGAGAGGTTATTGATCAGTAGATTTCAGGGCTCTGTATGGGTGAATCCATTTTGGAGGTTAATGAACCTGCTGGGATACATTTCAAAAAGGATTCACGTCGAGCACAAAAACTCTCCACATACAGCTCACACACAAAGCTGTGTGTGAGCTGTCTGCTCTTCTACTGCGTTGTCGTCTTTATGGGATAAATCTTTGTGTGCCCACAGCGAGCTTTGTGAAGTCCAAAACTTCCCCCGCTTTGGATTGGCAGGATTGTTCCTGTTCTCTGCATTGTTCAGCTAACAGCCCAGGCTGTGATGTTGCTCCGTGTTTATTTGCATTAAAATGGCTAAGTGGGATGTGATCAGCGTGTTAACGGCGGGACTAAACACGACAGGAGAAAGCGGCAAGGAGGATGTTCTCTCACGTCTTGCTGGCTTTTGGAGCCTTGCCTCTCCCCGGCTACGTAGGTCGACTCCTCTTCAGGAGCGGCCCCCAGTCTGTAACCCCCACCGACAAAAGCCTGAGAAATGACAAGAAAACAGAGATTAGGATGACATGAAAAAGGAGTTATGTGCTTTGATATTCTTTAGATAGTTGAAATCCAGGAAGTTGATTGTACCCTTGCTTTGCTGCCTTCTCCGGGTCCTTTCCCACTGCGGTCCAGTGGCACAGCCCCATGTTCTCTGGCCCCTTTGAACAGATCCTCCACCACCTCATTGGAGCTCTTTTTCTTTGGGGGGCCAACAATCTGTTGCCCGCTGCGTTCTGATCCCCCCGCAAAAAACCTGACGGGATGGGAACAAAGAGGCATCCTCAGGGTTTTTTTAACTACTTTACAACAAAAAAATAAAGAAGGAAAGATTCAGTGTGTGCCCAACTCTGGCTGCAGTCGCTCACTGTGTGATAAACACCTTCTGAAGACTGAAGGGACCTAGTCACATAATATGATAAAATGCTTGCCGTATTTTGTTTTATTTGAAGATGAATGTATGGTTACTGTGTTTTCTGTTTATGGTCAAAATACGTGACTAGACCCCTTTAATAGAACAAAGTGACATATCTTTAGAAAATGTAAACCGTTTACTTTTAAGGCACCAGTGATTGTGGCTGTATTATACACACTATTGACAGTAAAGAGTTACTCTCCATGTTGGCTTTAGTATTATTTCTGGTGTCAGATGGCCTGTTTCAGGAAAACACTGAATTTTGATCCCATCACTGATCATTAGGATGGAGATATCAATACCAGTTAGCCAATATTTCCCTGACTCCCCTGCCACTGTGTGGGAGCTTTACCATCATGGCCGCTGTGAAAACCTATCCAACAAGCCGGATATTAAATTAGCACGCAGAAATGCTCAAGCATGACACTTGAAATCTAACATCCAACCAAATGTTGCATTAATTAGTCCTTTCAGATTATGATATTCCTCTCGCGGCAAAGAAAACTGAAATTCAATATACTGTGCAGCTCAGATCACTGAAACTGTGACATAAACAGACTAGTCTAGCTGCTGGATAAGGACTCCAAGCCGTCTTACTGGAGCTACAGTAGCAGCAGGAATGCAGCAAACAGTTGTTCAGAGCGCCACTGGTTCCTGAATGCCCCATTGTTCATCTACTGATGCAGTGAAGCAAAACTGAACAGGAACTTCAATTTGACTAAGGAGCTGCTTCAAGACTTCCACACGTCTAGTTTTGGCAAAACTTAATACACTGACAAGCTTCTCAAAGTTACTACCTGACATTTTTTATCATATAAAAAACAGCAAAAACCGATTGACCAGGAAATGAAATGTCATTAAAAGCCACGATGACCCTGGTTCCTCATTAACGAGGGCCACTAACATCCTGAGAGATCCCACCATGTCTGGACAGCACTGAATACCGGTGTGAACCCAGCAGAACCGCAATAAGATTGAAGACAATCTGAACATGGAAACATGACCTCACCCCTCTGGAGCAGCAGGTCACCTCAGGGTGGAATCTTGGGGGGGGTGAATTTCTCTCTGATATCGACTTTATTTTTTACAATGTTTTCTTGGAGCAGCTATAATATGTCCTAACACACCCAGAATCTCTACATGTACTTGTAGGGTTTAAATACAATTAAAATAGCCGTCCCTAGTGTCACACTGAGCCTGGTTCTGATTCTGCTGGAGGTTTTCCCTCCCTGTTAAAGGGGAGTTTTCCTCTCCACTGTCGCTTCATGCTTGCTCAGTATGAGAGATTGCTGCAAAGCCATCGACAATGCAGACGACTGTCCACTGTGGCTCTACGCTCTTTCAGGAGTGAATGCTGCTTGGAGAGACTTGATGCAATCTGCTCGATTTCCGTAGAGAGGAAACCTTTTGACCAATCTGATGATTTGATTGAATTTGAGTTTGGAAAGAGCCTTGAGATGACATGTATCATGAATTGGCGCTATATAAATAAAATTGAATAAATTATTTTTATGAAAACATCAGGTGGGATCCTCTGGTGCTGGAGCTGCAGGTAATGACGTATAGATGCTTCAGAGTAAAATGCCATCCACAGTCTGCACATGAGGACCTTTACTTGTAAACCCGTCCAGATCCACTTTGCTTTTCACCAACTGACTTCCTGCCTGAATGATCCGCTCGGCTCCAGAATGACGAGGAGTCGGCGCGGTGAGCGGCAAAAACAGAACCGCCGCGTATTTTAGTTATCCTCCTCTTCCTCCCCTATATCACTTCTCTTTAAGAACCTTTTCACTCCTAAAGTACATCTACTTTGGCCCGAATCAGATGATGAGTTTGTTAACTTGTAACTTTTTGGTGCTTTGGTTTCTTTTTACAAAGAGAGAAGTCCAAGCGAACCAAAACCTGTCACTACCAAACGCTAGAACGTTCAGTCTGTTTATCGGTCAGACGGGTCCGGGCCGGCGGAACCACATGGAAACACAGGAAGCAGATGCTTCGCACTGGGCTGGTAGAAAACAGAATATTCAATCAGTGGTGTGGTTCTGGGTATTCAGTACTTCAGTCAATGATCCGAGGAGTTCAGCCAAGGATTTTCAGAACCTTTCTTGAAAGTTGCACAGAGCTTTATGCTTTACAGAAAAGACACCGGTCATTACCTTTTCCAACTAAAAGGCAGCTTTTACAAAGCAGGAGAACTTTATCTGTAAATCGGTTTCACAGTAAACTTTGCTAAAGACCAAATCAGCAACGACTCAGAATCAGAGGGACTGATTCCAACGTCAGCCTGGTACTGGAGCAAACTGCTGCTGGGGAACACACGGTCAGCAGGAACGAGGTGAGCCCATGTGACTGTAGCTGTACGTGTTGAGATGAGTAGAGATATATCTAAAAACACCTGATAAAGTGCTGCATGCTTCAGGTGATCAGTTAGCTAGCTTTCTCAACCACAGTGATCCTAGAACTGTGCAGCCTGTTGATGCAGCTCTGGACACCTTCTGTCAGAGTGAGGAACAGATTCTGCAGTGAGCGGGATGTTGTGGTGGAGCGAGTTCAAGGGGACACCACGCTGCCCCGTAGAGAGGGATCCTGATGCTTCCGCTCATTTTCCTGCATATGGAAGGCATTTTGGAGAGGGAGCGGACTGTGACTCTATATTAGCACATAACGCATCTTCATGGGCTAGCTAGGATTTTCTTTAAAGTGAGTTGACGTTACTGGTAAGAAGTGACCAGATTCGACATCAGGGACAAAGATATTTTGAACGTGGCATTTTGTTTGTCTTAGAGCGCTAAAAGTAATATTTGAAAATATCCCAGAAACCATATTTAGGTTACCCCACAAACAGGGGCGGTTCTAGACAGGGGCCAACAGGGGCCCATGCCCCTGCGGAAATGGCCCTGGCCCCTGTTATGGCCCCTGTGCTAAAAGCATGATGTTAAATAAACTTCTCATAATTATTTGCAATGGCAAAGAAACCATAACTTATTGGTCACTTTGACCAATATTATTTTTTACCTATACAGCTTTACTCTAAAAAGAATTTAAAACTTAAGATGATTCATGTTTAGCTTTAGCCGTATTGAGCTGGGACCAAAGTTTACAACTGCTAGATCAGGGGTCTGAAACCTGCAGTTCCAGAGCCACAAGTGGCTCACTTAATATTATTACACAGTTAAATATTGCCATTTTATTGTTTTTAAATTTTTTTGTTCTGTGCCCCTGTGAAAAAACACTGGCCCCACCTTGGCCCCCCTGGTAAATTTGGTCTAGAACCGCCCCTGCCCACAAAGCGTGACATGAGAAGAAAGCCCAGACCTAAACTGGTCCAGACTGGTATCCTTTCCAGCGGTTGACAGAGGCAAATACGTCAGCCATGTGTAAAGGTGAGCAACTATTGTGTTGATTGTTTAAAGGGGTGAATGAGCAGGGAGCCGTACAAACTCAGGGCCTGAGACGTAAAACACAAACAGGACAGAAAACATGAGATGAAAACAAACAAAGGATGACTCCCTTTGTTCTGGACAAAAAGCTGGTTTAGCATCATACGACTATGTGGACAAACCAAAAGCACCTAAACACAGTAAATATCCAAATGTTTGGCAGCTACCTCTGGACAAAATGTTGGGCTCGTGTGTTGGTTTTCATAAACTGCATTGAAAGGAGACTAAAACCTCCCTGACCCGTTAACCAGCCCAGCAGATCGCACCGGCAGAGGAATCTGTTTATGCAGCAGGATCATCAGCGGCTCTCAGGGAACCAGGTGGGACCTAAACGGGTTTGGTGCTCAGTGGACCCAGCTCCCCCAGGCGGGACTCTTCATCATTCAGCCACGGTGAGGAAGAGCCTGGCGGACCGAGCTGCTATGAACCCCAACAGTGATCAGTCGCTTTCCTCCTCCCTGACCCACGAGGCCTCTGAAATGTCTGTGCGCTTAGCAACCAGGCTCTTCTACAATCACAGACTTTATTTTATGTTTAAAAGTGTCAGAAGGGTCTGAAAGCTCCGACAAGAGAAAGCTGCTAGACACTATGTAGGACCCTTTGTTGTTATATTAATGCCCTCTTCACTTAGACAGTGTACCTACCTCTGACCTTCCTCCTCATCGCTTTCCTCCTCTGCCTCGTGCATCAGATCTCTGAAGGACGTCACTCTGGGCTGACTACTGTGGACGGATGAGAAGGTTTTTAGATGAAAACAATTGTAGCATGAAAAGAAACGGGTCGGCACAGATTAAAGTGGAATATTTAAAATAAAACCCTACCTGGGCCCAGTAGAACGAGACACAGAGGAGCCGCCCTCGGGCTGAGGAAGCGTGATGATGTCATCGTCGTTGCCGTCCTCAAAGAAACTGCCAAGCGCAAGCTAAGGAGGAAAAGGTGGGGATGAGACACAGGAATGCTGCCAGACAGCTAACAGATAGCACCTGATTGGAGAGCTAGAGTCACTGAGAGCGGAAACTAACGTCACCATCAGTGACAAAACCACACGGGTTAAGAGACGTTTCACTTCTACCACCTTCAGATCATCCATTCATGCCGTGGTCTGCAGGTGTTCTTGATGCACGTTTGACAGCTGAGAAACACATTGATCAGGTGAACGCTGCGACTTGTGGGCCTCGGCCCTCTCATTCAGCCATCCCTGTATCCTTTTTAAAGTGGACACGTCAGTTGCATGACGTGAAAAGACAGAAAGATCCATATCAGCTTTGTGCTTTGGTGTTTGTTGTAGAACTGTGATCTTGGGAAACTTTAGTTGTATTGATTAGGCAGTCTGAACAAAGACCACCCAGTGGGCGAAGGCCCTCTCCATGACATTTGTCAATGCTGTAAACAGTTAGTTAAAAATGAGAAACTAAAATATCCCTTCATTTACTTATAAGAACAGACCAACTATCAGATCAGATCCCCTAATAATAGCTGGACAAATAAATGCGTGGCGGCTGAACTAATCCCGCAGTTTTAAGGCCTCTGATGAAAACAGGCAAAATGTCCAATCCAAGGTCAGCTTTGGAGTTCAGTAACCAATCGGAAAACAACCTTTACTCTGGCTCGTTGACAGGTTTTTTCTTTTGTATCACTGAAGGAGGAGATTCCAACAATCTCGCTTGTTTTTAGGTTCCAGCTTCCGTAGATCGCCTCCTTCGTATATTTGCCTTGCTGGGTCGTTATAGTTGAATCCGATCGCTGACTCTGCTGCCTTATAAGATTAAAAGCTAGCAGCTTCACCCTTACTGCGTCAACTAACATTAATCCAACCTCACAGTGGGCTAACGCTGGCTAGCATGGCTCTCTGGAACCACAGCACACCGGCTAAAACTTGATAAAAGCCCCGCCGCCCAGGGAGGACCGCGGCTGTTCCTGTTGCCGCGGATGTAGCCGCTAACCGGCGGCAGGACGCCTCTGCCGGCGTCTGAAAGCTCGCGGCTCGGCTTTGTCAGGGGGTGACTTGCACAAATGACTGGCGACACAGGCTAGCGTTAGCCGGCGAGCTACCCGTCAGACACACGCCGTATAACCGCAGTTTTCCGCCGGCAGAGCGCGGCTCGGTCCGCTACAGCTGCAGGGAGCCCCCCCGGAAAGCCCCACCTGCAGGTTCCAGCCGGCGGACTCCAGGAAGAAGCGGGCTCTCTCCTCCTCCACGCCGGTAACAGCGACGAACTCCCTCACTGACTCCTCTTGACTCGCCATTTTGATTTGCTCCTTCAACGAGCCGTCCGCTTCCACCTGAGGAAACAAGCAACAGTTGTTCGTTCCTGTCTGGTTTCAAAGTAAAAACACCGAGGAAGAAAATAATAAAACAATGAAACAAATTCACCCTAAAAATGACGTGTATATATGTATGATTTTAAAAAATGTTGCCTTCTATTAAAATATAGTCAAGAAGTAATTTATTTTCCACGGTTCATCCGTGTCATGTCCAAGGCTTTCTTCAGCCAACATTGAGAAGACCACAAGAGGGCAGTCTAAGCACACATTGAATTGACCGAATAATAATGCAGTAATTGTAGTATAATAACAATATTGATAATAATACAAAAACAACAACAATACTATCAATAATAATAATAATCATCATATTCTTCCTGTTTCTTGAACAGTCTTTCAATGTGATGGGCTTGTTGTTATTATTGGCTTTAAACATAAGAGTTTTTTGTAGATTAACAATGTCAGTTAATTTAAATAACTTTGAATAATAAGGCAGGGCTTAGTATGATCCACAATGTTGAACTTTGTTAATTTTTTTTTTTATTTCTCTGCTTTTTTTAATTTGCTTACTAGTTGTATTTTTGTTTTTGGAACAAACCTACCTTAAGTAGGGTAAAACTAAGAGACGGTACAGAATGTGGAGTGCTGGCTGATCTACCACATGTTTAGCTTTGCTTTTTGAATTCATTCTTTGAGTTTATTTTGAATATGTCTAATGTGCGGTTTCTGGCTGAGTTTATCATAAATAATAACACGAAGAAATTTACTTTCATACACTCCTTCAACATTCACCGCATTTGCCTGCAGACTGATTTCCATGTTTGATTTGTAATTACCAAACATTATTCCTGTTTTGTTCAGACTTAACAACAGTTTGATTCCATCAAACCACCTTTTCACTTTGCTTATTTCTTCAGCTATAATAATTAGTCAATTTCCTACACCGTTTCCAGCCCAGAAAATGTGTGGGTTCTCAGCAAATAATACAAGCTTCATCAGTTTATAGTTGCTATTTGGCTTATGTCATTTACATACATTCATCCATTATCTATACCCACTTATCTGCACATGCTCATAGTGGGGGCTGTCCCCAATCTCCTGCGGTCAGTGGTTGAGAGGCAGGGTCCACGGCCCTGGACAGGTCGCCAGTCCATCAAAGGGCAACAAGGAGATATAGGGGATAAACAAACATGCACACATACTCACTCCTAAGGTCAACACAGAAAGACCAATTAGCCTAACAGTCTTGTTTTTGGACAGTAAGCGGATGCTGCCGTACCCAGAGAAAACCCCTACATGCACAGAGAGAACATGCCAACTTCAAATTATTCTAACCTGTTATTAAAGAGTTTTTCTGGTGTCTTTGAAATGTGTGGTAGCAGAGAAGCACGTTAGGAAGAAAAGTCTCTAACATCACATGTTCAGATGTTACTAAATTAATGAATAAACATGCCTGTTGAAAACATAGAAAGCCTGACTGTAAAACGTGTTCCTATTTTACCATTTTAAGTTCAAAATATGTTTTAGAATATGTAACTAAACAGTCTGATGATATTTTTCACAACTTATTTGTGTGTTTAACTAACTGAATTTCCTGCTATTGTCATTCTTATTGTCCTTCAAATTCATCACATTTAATCATTATTGAAGAACTATAATTTGCTATGGTTTGATACTTCTGTGTGAGACCCAAACACAGCCTTTGGGTCCTTATCTGCCCCTCATCACATTATTCAGAGACTGTCTCTGGTTTTGCATGTTCACTGTGAAACAGATGCTGATCGAGAGTGAGGGGCCCCTCATCGAGTCCAAAAACTCTTCCAGCAAACAGGAGGCTCTGATTTTAGTGAGATAAGCAGATGGTGAGGGTGTTCCCACAGGAGTTACACCTTTACACCCCTGATAAGGCGACTGCAGGCAGGGTGGTCACATGTCATAGAGCAGTACGTGCCAGACAGATTGAGAGCATCTTAATTGTTTCAGGAGGGGGAAAGGCTTGTTGCGGGGGGTTTTGTGCATTCTGCTTGTTGGTTGTTTGATCTTCAACACTAATTAATCTGCAGCAAAGCGAGAAAAACGATGTTGGCACTTCACCTTTCGCAGCACCATGCTCTGTCTTTCTCCACACACAAACAAAAAGCAAGATAAAAGATGAAGAGAGACGCATGGTAGGGAGGTTTAAACAGCAGGGGGGTTATTTTCCCTTTGGCCGTTTTATTTCTTTAAGGTCTGACTGAGCAGGAAATGAAGAGAAAGAGACCCGAAAAGACAAAGCAAAAAGAAGGTGAGCAAAAGTAGCACAAAATGATATTACACCGTCTGGTCTTTAAGAGTCGGTATAGGTTTATGTAAGTGGAGAAAACATAGCAGTCACAGTTATGAGTCAGGCAAAATCCACACGACAGGCGGACATCAGGGAATCCTTCCTCAGGTAAGCCCTGCAGGCATGTGAGGCTGCGTGTTTGCCTTCCCATGAAACCTGAAGCCGGTGTTCTAGTCTAACGTTACTTCAAGTGTCGTGTTACAGAGACTGAGAGGTGGAGAGCTGGGGGGCATCTGAAGAGCGACACGTGGAAAGACAGGTGACAAGAAATGACAAAAATAACTTTTTTTTTCTTTAAACTACATTTAAGCTAGGTGATAAAGACAAAAACAAAAGCTGTGTTCTTCACAGTGCAGACACATTAGGACGTCCAGTGATGTTTCAACTGGCCTTAAAAATTAAAACCAAAACACCACCCCTTTCACAACATAGAAAATAACACTTAAAATGTATAAAAGCCATCTAATTCACATTGTAGAAGAGACATCTACATGAAGACATCCACTTATCTTTAAATGTGGTTGAAACACTAAAAACAGTGCTTTCTGTAAGGGCTGACTGGAGCAAATCAGAGAGGGAATCCAAGCATGCCTTTCACTTTAAATTTGGATGTCAGCGGATGAGCTAAACAAAACCTGCTTTCTGCATCTTTTCTGACTAATGTGAGAAGACAAATAGGCCAAACTAGGCCCTATTTTAACCCTGAAGTCCTGGATCATTGACGAATGGCTGGCCAGAGAGGAGTTAGATGAGTTAAAAAGATGAATCTGGAAGAGTTGCATGTTAGATCCTCCTCTTCCGTTTACTTCCCTGTCCCTCCTGCCCGCCTCAGCACCATGGGGAGCAGAGCTTTCTCCTGCTCTGCTATCTATCTCTGGGACTCTCTCCCTCCAGACATCCGCAACATAGACACCCTCTGCCAGTTCAACCCATCAGTTCAGCAATGCCTACTCCCTGTAATTGCCTGTTCCTTGTAACTTTTACTGTGTGTTGTTTTTGTTGTGTTTTATTGTCATTAGGCTGCTTTTTTTGTCCTTGAGATCTCTGAAAGGCGGATACTGAATACTGAATACTGAAACTGAATACTGTGGCCTGTAAATATTTCTTCTTTACAGTGCAGTTAAATGCTATTTTTTTTTTTTTACAAATAAAAATGGAAAGGCCTGGGGCCATGAATGGGACAAGTAAACATGGGGGAAAAGGCTCTTTGGTCAGATGGGATCAGTACTGAGCTTTTTGGCATAAATTGTAACACACTCTGTGTGGCAGAAAACTAACACAGCACATCACCCTAAACAGAGCATCCTGAAAGTTAGGTGGTGGCAGCATCATGCTGTGGGCAAGTTGTTGTTCAAGTAGGTGAAGGAAGCTTGAGACTGGTACAAGTGTTTCCATTCCAGCAGGACAACAACCCTAAACAGAAAAGCAAAGCCATCATAGAATTGATTAAATCAAAGCGTATTTGTGTTTTAGAATGTCCCAGTCATAGCTTAAGCCTAGACCAGTGAAGAATCAGTGGAAAGACTTGAAAATCAGCTTTCACAGATGTTTTCCATCCAACGTGACTGAATTTGAGCTCAGATAAAAATTTCACACTCTCTAGGTTTGCAAAGCTGGTAGAGATGTAAGATAAAGATATAGGATGTGGAGGAAAATCTGTAGTATAGGCATTCTATGTTGTTATACTGCACAATTGTGCACCATTTGGTGTAGGTCTATCACACATAGAAAAACTACAATGCACTGGGATTTAATCTTGTGATCTGACTTAATGAGAAAAATGTCAATGTGTATGAACCCTTTTGCAAGACAATGTCTACAAAATAAGTATTGCTAAACATTTCCTTAAATTGTGTTTTCAATATTTAAAACTACACATTTAAACCTATATAAACACCCACAGCTCTCAAATGACAAAATATTACACAAGTCGTTCTGCAAGACCTGCCTTACATGGACAGGTTGTGGCATCTGTCTACCTACATAACAACACTAAAGGAAAGCCAGAGTCGAGGAAAAAACTCAGAGCACCTGGTACAAAAATACACAAGAGAAAGAAGAAAACATAACATAACAAGAAGCAACTGAAAATCTGGAAGTATTTACACAGAGTGGGTCGATGCTAATAACATGATGATCCTGGGGGGGAAAAAGAAATGGGGTCCAATTCCACAGGAACCCGCCGCTTTCACATAATGCCAACCAGCACCACTGTGTAGCTTCACATTTGACATTAGAGATTAAAGAAAGAAGACAATAATATATTCACATTAGCATCCATTCTATAGGAGCGGATAACCTTGCATTTGAATGAAGGCCTAATGTCGTGATTTTCCCATTAGAAGGAGAGCAGCAGCTTCATGATGCACGCAGACAATGGTCTTTAAACCTGCAGCAGCCTGCAGGTGGTTCAAATTCAGTGAAGGCGCAGGATTGACCTGAAGAAGATCGGAGCAGGAGCAAAACGTTTTCAGTAAATGCTTTCTGACCGTTCAACAACCAGCACAGCATTGTGAAAGTCCAGGAAAATGAGACCTCGCAATGTGTGAAAACAGGTACTTAATGCCAGCAATCCGCTCTACCTCTACATCCCTCATCCCGATAAATCGCAAACACATGAAGGATGTGCAACTATCTCACAGTCAAGGGAAAGTTTTCAAGTCATGAAGAGAACTTCCGCATTGCTGGACACTATTGTCCATTAGTTAATGAATGGTGGGGCCAACTGTTTCAGTGAAACGCTGGTGTTTCCAGTCACAGCAACTATGAGGATTTGTTTGATCCGTTTTTCCTTTTTCTTAATGTCCAGTCTCAAAAAGCATCAAACACAGCAACACACAATGTATTTTGTTGCTTAAAAATCCTAAACTATAATGTAAGATATTGCCTATGTGATAAAAAAGACTAACCACCAACATAACATGAGAATTACCGTGAAGTGGAAGGAAAAGAAAGCAAACATAACTCCCCCCCCCCCCCCCCCCCCCCCCACACACACACACACACACACACACGCATACACATTGATACTCTGTTGCTGCTCTTTGCAAAATATCCCAATCTCAAGATGAAACTGAGATAAAAGCATCAGCTTTAAATGCTGCCAATCAGTCAGATCTAGGTCTGGACTTTGACTGGGCCATTCAAAACATGCATGTGCTTTGAGCTGATCCCTGTAATTGTTGCTCTGGCTTTATGTTCAGAGTCACTGTCAGGCTAGAAGATGAACCTCTGTTACAATTTCAAGTGTTTTTCAGCCTCTGACAAGTTTTCTCCAAGAATTGCCCTGTGTCTAGCGCAGTATCTCTTGCCTTCACCTCTGATCAGTCTCTGCTGCATGATGCTGCTGCTCCCACTTTCCCCCGTGGGGTCAGCATGTTAAAAAAGTGATCAGAGGCCAGTAATAGAGCATCTGGTCTTGAATTACAGACAGCTTGACTGTTTTTACTAGCTAGATAAAGTATGATGGCAGGTACTTGGGTCCATTGCATTTTATTGAGCTGTGTCAGAGCACAAGGGTCTCAATGAGAATGCAAGCCACAATTTTCAGATTTCTATTCGCTAAGCCAAAACCAAAATCATGCATCATCTGCGACATCAAATCCCACTAAAATACATAATTTGTGGTTGTAATTTGACAAAATGTGGAATAGGTTAAGCAGTGTGAACATTTTTGTAAGTAAGTGTATCTGGATTCACTATAGGGTATCCGTAGCAACATTCCAAGAGATAAATAATCAATCGTGGGATTGCATTTCGTTCTTTAAAAGTTGGTAGCTACGTTCAGTAATTTTGCTAGATTGCTTCTAGTCAGCAAGCTTTTATAATCCCCTTCTCATATTTTGTAATGAGAACCCAGGTGATCTTGAGCCCCTTTACCATAATACTTATTCTGCTTGCATTAAGGGCATCACTGACAGTGGTTTACTTGAATGAATTCCCAAGTGTGCTGACATTATGACATTAGTATTTCCCTTTGGGAGAAAGTTTTAGTCCATTTGACAGATGCCGTCATTCAAATCCAGGTAAATTTGCTCCAACAAAGGCTACACCCGAGGGTCCTTGTCAGTGTGGGTTTTCTTCCTTTCCATCATCCACCTGACCACAAGCACTAAACTGTCAGTCAGAATGTTCTAGGATCTACCTGATTTGATACTGCAGCAACATGATATAGGTGACCTATTGTGGTTTCTTGTTCCACTGGATGTAGATGAAAGAATTAACTACCTCCAGCTCTGCACAACAGCTAAGAACTAATCTTGAACGTTGAACTGAAAAGAGTACAGGAAGGAAATAATTAGATCATTTACCTAAGTAAAACAAGAAAAAAGAAACAACTTTAAAGTTTTAAAATAGTCCAGATTAAACAAATGGTCTGAAAGCAACAGGTCAGTTTGCTTGAAGTGGGGTTGTGGGGGTTAGTTATGAGTAGTCACCATCTAAAGCTGCTGCCAGAGCATTTTGTATCTTACCATGTATGTTTAAAAAAAACAACTAATTCTACGAACAATTAATGGCATGACAAGCCTTCAAACAGCAACAAAATATATTACAGTTAAATGACGAATGGCGGCCTTACTCAGCTGTCCGTCCGTCCCTCCGTCCATTGCCTTCCGCTTATCCGGGGTCGGGTCGCGGGGGTAGCAGCTTCAGTAGGGAGGCCCAGACGTCCCTCTCCCCGGCCACTTGGGCCAGCTCCTCAGGAGGAATCCCAAGGCGTTCCCAGGCCAGCCGGGAGACATAGTCCCTCCAGCGTGTCCTGGGTCTTTCCCTGGGCCTCCTCCCGGTGGGACATGCCCGGAACACCTCACCAGGGAGGCGTCCAGGAGGCATCCTAACCAGATGCCCGAGCCACCTCAACTGGCTCCTCTCGACGTGGAGGAGCAGCGGCTCTACTCTGAGTCCTCCCCGGATGACTGAGCTCCTCACCCTATCTCTAAGGGAGAGCCCAGACACACTACGGAGAAAACTCATTTCGGCCGCTTGTATCCGGGATCTCGTTCTTTCGGTCACGACCCAAAGCTCGTGACCATAGATGAGGGTAGGAACGTAGATCGACTGGTAAATCGAGAGCTTCGCCTTTTGGCTCAGCTCTCTCTTCACCACAACGGATCGGTACAGCGCCTGCTTCACAGCAGACGTCGCACCAAGCCGCCTGTCGATCTCCCGCTCCATCTTCCCCTCATTCGTGAACAAAACCCCAAGATACTTGAACTCCTCCACTAGGGGCAGCACATCCTCCCCAACCCGGAGAAGGCACTCCACCCTTTTCCGGTTCAAGACCATGGTCTCAGATTTGGAGGCACTGATTTTCATCCCGGCCGCTTCGCACTCAGCTGTGAACCGCTCCAGTGAGAGCTGTAGATCACGCCCTGATGAAGCCAATAGGACCACGTCATCCACAAAAAACAGAGACGCAATCCTAAGGGCACCAAAACTGATCCCGTCAACACCTTGGCTGCGCCTAGAAATTCTGTCCATAAAAGTTATGAACAGAATCGGTGACAAAGGGTCCTTTAATAAGGGCTGTCAGGTCTCTATATGACCGGTGTCAGAGTCTGGTCCGCATTGCCGGCAGTAAGTTGGACTCGTTTCAGGTGAGAGTTGGACTCTGCCAAGGTTGCCCTTTATCACCTTACTCAACTGTGAAAGGACAAAACCATTGCTTATGCCAAATTCCACCTTTCAGCCATTTATATACAAGACACATTTTCATAAATAAAAATATACATTTTATATTTTTATATATAAACCTTACACCCTAACAGCATTGTGAAAAAAGCACCATGCATGCGTGGGTTCTCTCCGGGTACTCCAGCTTCCTCCCACAGTCCAAAAACATGACTGTTAGGTTGTTTGTCCTGTTTGTCTCTGTGTTGCCCTGTGTTAGACTGGCGACCTGTCCAGGTTGTACCGTGCCTCTCGCCCATTGACAGATGGAGATAGGCACCAGCACTCCTCACGACCCCAACAGGGATAAACGTGTTGGAAAATGGATGGATGGATAATACCTTTACATATAAAGTTTTACCCAAGAGCTTTATTTTTCAGCAAACAACTCTTTTTTCCTTCCAGGCAACAACCACACCTGTGCTGGGTCCGGAACAAATGCTTGCATGCTAATTATTAAAATGTATTTTCAATAAATAATTCAAACTTCTTACCTGCAAATTGCTATACTTAAAGTGCGTAAAGTGCAAAAATAAAGCAATAGTTGAAATGCATTTATTAAAGTGTAAACGTCCTAATAAAGTGTTGTACAACTTAACGAAACAAAAATGGGGCCAGCAATGGTCTAAACATCAGGAAATGAAGGACACTTTGTGGAACCTCCTCTCATTGCTTTGAAGTAGGCATGTCACATTTGATGCACATAATTGTGTATGCTGGAATCAATGAGACGTAATTCATGGTTCTGCTGCGTCCCGATCAGCTAAGTTATTTTCCGTGATGTCACTTTCTTGTTTTATGTATATTTTAACATTGAGACAGACATCTCAAGCTCAAGGCCTGTGAGCTACACCAGGCATACAATATTGCTTCAGAGCCATTATGGTGTACTGATGGGGTCTATAGTGCTCAGTGCGGTCAAACTACATACTAGTCACACGATGCGCCGCAATAACTCATGCCTTGGGTGCTCACAAGTGCTTCTTTTCGATTAGTCAGATGCAGTACGAAAAGTTGTGGTTAAAACTTGAGTTGCCAAGTCCCTGTGTTACCAAGTGCATTTTGCTACTAAACATAACAGTGAGCCCAAGCAATGAGTCAACAAGGGGAAAAATATTCTATTTTACCCCGTACAGAGGTTGTCTTTATCTGATCTTTGTAACCTCAAACCAAGGCATGCTCCTATTTAATGTTGGACCCCATCAAGGCAAGAGCTTGTCACCATCCTGACCTAAAACGTGCAGTGGGGACTATACATCCATTCTGGCCTGGGAATGCTTTATGGAGAGGCATGTCAGTGTTTCCATCCTTGATCTGTTACACTACAACCCAGTCTCAAATAAGCTGAAGAGGAGGGGACAATTTAAGAAAACGTGAGTTTTTCAAGTGTAGAATTTAATTTAGCCTCTCATTTTGGTCCTGTTTTAACTATTATTTCTGACCATAAATTAATAGTGAAAACAAAAGCTGGTTCTTAACAATCTCTCAACTGAGGGGAAAAGTTTACAGTAAAAGGATCTTCAGGAAGACGCCGATGCCACTCATGAGCTTTGTGTGCAAGATCTGTAATTGAATATGGATCCACTTAAAAGCTGAGGCCAGATATTACCCAGCCTAGCCGGTGCCTAATTACGCTCTGCCTCTTTCACAGAACTAACAGCTTCTGTAGGTAAAGGATATCTTTCTTCTCAATCACCAAGTTTTCTCTTGGGTTTTTGGGCAGGGCAGATGTACAGACCATGTTATCTGTAGTTTTCTCTACATTTAATTCAGCCTCTGATGTTTTACAGCGTGAGAGAAAAAGGCTGCTATCAACAGGAAGGAGGTACCAGGAAGGAGCTTATTATCTTGCCAGCCATTATACTGTTAGTTTTGCATCCAGATTAACAGATGCTTCTCAGCACGTGCACATTTTTTTTCTAAAATCCATCCCTTTTTTTGTCTTTTCAAAAAGAAAGAGACCGTTCTGTTTTTCTCTCTCCATGGCAGTAGACAATCATTTGATACAGTTGGCCAGACCAGGTCTGTAGAGACAGGATTCAAGCTAGTGACCCACATACACAAGAATGTATGAATCTGGCATTTATTGAATTACAGTGGTTCAGCAAAATGTTGGAAATCATAAAATATAGAGAGAATTACTTTACCAACAGTTAGAATGTTTTGTAAAGCAATGTGGAAGGTTTGTCCTGTTATCCCAGAATGGAGTCATACACTTGGCCACAGCCCTCTCCTTCCTTTCCACTACCAGAGCAAGATTTACAACTGGTTCCAGTCTTCTGTATTATCCTTTCTTTCTGCGCCTTTCTACAATATGTCTTGCATTTTCTCCTTCCACATCCCAGGGGTCATTAAAGGTCAAGCACTCGCCACACCTTCATTGTAACTCAGAGACACAACAGCGAACTGCTTTAACTGAAACTCTGCAATGAGGTAAGACCAACAGATCGGCTGCAAATACAGATGTAAGGAGTCTAAATTATAACATGGTAATATGCAAAACTCTTCATGGTTTGCTTTGAAGCAGTCTTCAACAATAGTTGTAGAGGGTTTCTGAAGGTTTTTAAGAGATATTCCAGAGACTTTGGTTGTTTGTTTTCAGTGGTGGCCACAGCTAAGGAAAAAGCTAGCTTCACTAACTCACATTCCACAAAAAACATCACTACCACTGATAAATAAGCACTCCATCTTAAAAAAAAAAGTGTGAGCTGGAATCCTCTGTTGCCAGTTCTTGCGAGAGAAACAAGCAATCAATTCTATGAAAACAAAGCCCAACAGGCAACCCACCACATTGTAATACAGAGGCTGCTTGTAAACAGCATAAATGAACAAGCTCATAGCCGCATAGCTCTCACAGAGATCACATTTTTAATCTCCTTTTTCTGAATACATAATGTGTTGACCACTGTCAGGATGGAAGGCCCGTTTCACCCAGTGTTTCTGAACAGGATTACTATACTAGCTATAGCTTTAATGCACTTAATCAAAGGGTGGCACCAGATACAAAGAAATTTGTGAGTCTGATCAAAAGCAGAAGAAGGCAACATTTATACACCATTTCCAGTACAAGACAGAGCCCTGTCATCTACAGAAATACTCTATAGTCATGGGGTGTTGGAGAGATGGACTAGAAGCTGTGTACAGGGAGCTGGTGAACCACTTTGTGGTGTGGTGTGGGGGGAACAATTATCTCATCCTGAATGTGAATAAAACATATGAGGTGACTGTCGATTTCAGGGGAAACAGGAATATGTTCAACACTATTACCATCTCTCACGTCCCTTCTGTCAGGTGTTTTCCCCCAGTCCCTAAAAACAGCAATTATCAAACCACTGCTGAAAAAAAGCAATTTAGACAAACTACTACTCCAGAACTACAGGCCCATCTCAAACCTCCCCTTTATCAGTAAGATTATTGAAAAAGCTGTATTTCAACAATTAAACACCTTCTTAACTACGACCAGCCGCTTTGACGTTTTCCAGTCAGGTTTCCGTGCTCACCACAGTACAGAGACCGCCCTTATCAAGGTGTTTAATGACATCCATATAAATACAGACTGTGGAAGAACCACCGTCCTGGTACTATTGGACCTCAGTGCAGCATTTGATACTGTTGATCACTCCATTCTATTAGAGCGCCTGGAGAACTGGGTCGGCCTCTCTGGTACAGCTCTCCACTGGTTTAAATCCTACTTAAAGGACAGGGACTTTTTTGTATCAGTAGGTAACTTTACATCCCAGACGACAAAAATCACATGTGGGGTTCCCCAAGGGTCCATCCTGGGTCCCCTCCTATTCAATATCTACATGCTCCCTCTAGCTCAGATAATAAAAAACAAGAACATCAGCTACCATAACTATGCAGACGACACACAGCTCTACATCACCATGTCACCTGGTGACTATGAACCAGTTCAAGCACTGAGTAAATGCTTAGAAGAAATCAATGTCTGGATGTGTCAAAACTTTCTCCAATTGAATAAAAACAAAACAGAAGTAATAATCTTTGGACCAATAGAGGAGAGATCAAAAGTTAGCACACAGCTTCAGTCACTTCAGCTAAAAACCACTGATCAGGCCTGAATCCTGGGTGTAGTGATGGACTCAGACCTGAACCTCCAAAAGCATCTAAAGACAATTACAAGGTCAGCTTTCTATCACCTGAAGAACATTTCTAGGATTAAAGGACTAATGTCTCAGCAGGATCTGGAAAAACTAATCCATGCATTCATCTTTAGTCGAATTGATTACTGGAAAGGTGTTTTCACAGGTCTGCCTAAAAAGTGGATCAGACAGCTGCAGCTGATCCAGAACGCTGCTGCCCGCGTCCTCACTAAGACTAAGAAAGTAGAGCACATAACCCCAGTTCTAAAGTCCTTACACTGGCTCCCTGTATCTCAGAGAATAGACTTTAAAATACTTCTGTTAGTCTATAAATCCCTGAATGGCTTAGCTCCTACATACATCACAGACTTGTTATCAGTGTATCAACCATCCAGACCACTCAGGTCTTCTGGCACTAGCCTACTCTGCATACCTAGAACCAGAACCAAACACGGAGAAGCAGCATTTAGTTTCTATGCTCCACTTATCTGGAACAAACTTCCAGAAAACTGTAAAAGTGCGGAAAGCCTCAGTTATTTTAAATCAAGATTAAAAACACATTTGTTTAGGATTGCCTTTGACTGTTTTAGTTAAACTGTTCCACTGAAACATCATTAGTTAAACTTTTTTCTTTCTTTTTTTTAGTCCAACTGTTTTTAATGTTCTATTTTGTTTCTACATTTTATCCCTACTTGCTTTTATTCTGTTTTATTTTCCTATATTTTAATCATGTAAAGCACTTTGCATTGTCTCTGTACTGAATTGTGCTATAAAAATAAATGTGCCTTGCCTTGCCTTGCCTTGCCTTGCCTTGCCTTGCCTTGCCTTGCCTTGCCTTGAGAGAAGAAGTAGAGGTGGTGGAGGAGTATAAATACCTTGAAGTTCACCTGGACAGCCCACTGGACTGGAAAAGATGTCTACAACAAATAACAGAGCTGACTGTACTTCTTGAGGAAGCTTAGGTCCTTCAGCAAAATGCATCATATCTTCTATAGGTCTGTTCTGGAGCATGTGATCTCTGCTATCATATGTTGGGAAGCAGCAACAGAGCCAGTTTTTTTTAAAGAAACTCAACAAGCTTATAAAGAAGGTCGGCTCTGTTCTGGGGACTCCTCAAGAACCTCTGGAGATGAATGTGAATGTGAAAACATTATGGACAGCCCTAGCATCCTCTTCAGACTGACTGTTGTCCAACAACAGAGTGTTGCTTTCTGCTCACTGACATCATAATTTACAACAACCCTTAAAGAAATCTGCATCATATTAGTGACATTAACACTTAAAAAGTTAAGATGAAGGAACAATGCAAGGTTTTCTACATTTTCAGTGATCCCCAGGTCACATGAAACAAACCTAACCTTCATGAGCTACATGCCTAACACTGTTTTGCAGAAAGCCATGACTTGACATCACCAACACTGTAAACATGGTGGTGGCAGTATCATGTTGGGGAGTTGCCTTTTTAAGTAGGGACAGAGAAGCTGTTCAGAGAGTATGGGAGGAAGGATGGAGCTAAATATAGGACAATACTTGAAGAAAACCTGTTAGACCCCAGACAGAGACTGGGGTGGAGGTCCACTTTCCACCAGAACAACAACCTAAACACACAGCCAGAAAGACAATGGAATGGTTTAGATCAATGCATGTGTTAGAATGGCTTAGCCAAAGTCTAGACTTAAATCTAAATGTGTATCTGTTGCAAGATGTCCTCCATCCAGTCTAGCCTACTTTGAGCAATTCTGTCTAGAAGAATGGGGAAAATGTCACTCTCCACATGTGCAAATCTGGCAGAAACAGGCATAGAGACATCGGTACTGACTCAGGGAGGTCTGCTAAAGATGTGTAGGACCCAATTTTTAGATATCATTTTAATAAAACAATTACATAAACTTCACAAATATGCTCTACTTCTTATGTGTTATTCTGTCACATAAAACCAACATAACGTATAAATTCTTCTGCAAGCTGCAACATAAACTAAAGATGTCCAGCATTGGGGCAAAATTACATCAGAATACAAACATCTGAACATGTAAACAGATATCAACTTCATCCTAACTTCAATATCTTCAAATATTTACTGCCTAACCTTTCCAGTAAGCAGTTCAGACTGATGTGCTACGGCCATACTCATGTTGCAGAGCTGTGGACAGGAGGCAAGCGTGTGAGAAACAAAAGGTTCTCATCTTGCTTAAATGTGTTTGGAATACCATAGGAAGATGTTGAAAGTAATGTTACAAATTATTCTTATTTCCCTGGAGGAATTTTAGGAAGCGTAAAGTCTAACTACAGCCTTTAGTAATCAGTTTAAATTGCATGTATGTGCTGTTGGACGAGTTACTAGTAATACATTTGTGTACATCTGCTACACATTGGAACTTAAAACTAGAGTCAATAAGCTTGAGCAGTCATCATTGTACAAAAGCCCCCTGGCATGGTATGCTGCTGTTAATGGTCACTAAATCTAAATCAGATGTTGTAAAATAGATAATGAAAATGACCATATATGAGTATTGAACCCCCAGGCCTCTTTGTTTGTGTTTTATCAGCCACTGGATCATCCACGCACACTCTGAGGTCCGTTCAGACCCTTTAAATGTCCAACATTTGCTCTACATACACACAACCTACTCTGTTTGGAGTAATACCACATGACATTCCACTAAAAGCCTCCCAGACACCCCCCCCCCTCCCTCCCTCCAGAGAGACCGCGGTTACCGTAGCAACCACACGCTCGTCTAGATGCAGGCGCTCATCTGGCTGCGCGTGTACGTCCATGCCATGCCTGCAAGGACCCTGCCCTAGATCTAAGTTGACATTTGGCAGCCTTTGGTGTCTGCTGTGTCTGTGTTAGTGAACAATGGGGGGAGGGGAGGGGACTCTGGTCTGGTTGGATTGTTTTATGACTTTTGTCCAGTGAGAACAGTGAGAACCTCTGGGCACATCTTAGATGTTCATGAATGGCATGTTTGATATTGGGAAACAGTTTGCTTCTTTTGTTTCTGTAGGCCTTGTAATATCCAGAGCTGTGCGTGTTGACTAACTGCTGGAGTGAAAAGTCAGGATAAAATACTAATTTCCTTATTAGGTCTTTCAATAAAGAAAATAGAAGCTGTGACGTGGTCTATTTTCTTCACAATCCAACATTCCCTTTTCATTTCCTTTTGCGCATGGGCTTATGTAAGATGCAGACAGGGCTGAGCCTCAGAAAACTAGAGCAAGATAGGAAAATGGAGACAGAGAGAGGCCGAGAGTGATTAACAGGATTATGCAGATGCATGGCTGGTGCTAAAGCCTTACAATCGCTCTCCTCTCACATGAACTGGTCTGCTAAATAACACAATCAATTTATACCTACTAAAGCTACAGGATAATTATTGGCAGCAAATCACCAGCTAGCTTTTGCTCCAGCAATGGCATTTGTCTATTTGTGTCACAGCAGAAAATTTTTTTAGAAATCCATGATTTTGCCATTTTATAAAAAAAAATGGGGATGAGAAAGTTGTACTTTTTGTCCTTTCTTCTTGCAGAATAGCTCAAGCTCAGTGGGATTTGCAGAAGAACATATGTAAATAGGAGGTAATAGGATTATTTATTGGATTTAGCTCTGGACTTTGACTGGGCCATTCAAACACATGTACATGCTTTGATCTAAACCATTTCATTGTTGCTCTGGTGGCATGTTTAAGGTCATTATCCAACTAGACAGTAAACCTTCACCCCAATATCAAGTCTTTTACAGCATCTAACAGGTTTTCTTCCTGGATTATCTGGTGTTTAGTTTCATCCATCTTCCTCGCGAGCTCTGATCAGATTCCATGTCCCTGCTGAAGGAAAGTATCTCCAAAGAATGATGCTTCCACCTCTGTGTTTGTCCTTGGGTTATAAGACAAGGCAAGGCAAATTTATTTATATAGCACAATTCAGTACAGAGACAATACAAAGTGCTTCACATAAATAAAATATAGGAAAATAAAACAGAATAAAAGCAAGTAGGAATAAAATGTAGAAACAAAAAAGAAGTTTAAAAACAGTAGAACAGTTTAACTAGAACAGTCAAAGGCAATTTTAAACAAATGTGTTTTTAATCTTGATTTAAAAGAACTCAGGCTTTCCGCACTTTTACAGTTTTCTGGAAGTTTGTTCCAGATAAGTGGAGCGTAGGAACTAAATGCTGCTTCTCCGTGTTTGGTTCTGGTTCTAGGTATGCAGAGAAGGCTGGAGCCAGAAGACCTGAGTGGTCTGGATGATTGACACGCTGATAACAAGTCTGTGATGTATTTAGGTGCTAAGCCATTCAGGGATTTATAGACTAACAGAAGTATTTTAAAGTCTATTCTCTGAGATACAGGGAGCCAGTGTAAGGACTTTAGAACTGGGGATATGTGTTCTACTTTCTTAGTCTTAGTGAGGATGCGTGCAGCAGCATTCTGGATCAGCTGCAGCTGTCTGATCCACTTTTTAGGCAGACCTGTGAAAACACCGTTGCAGTAATCAATTCGACTAAAAATAAACGCATGGATTAATTTTTCCAAATCATTCTGAGACATTAGTCCTTTAATCCTAGAAATGTTCCTCAGGTGATAGAAAGCCGACCTTGTAATTGTCTTTAGATGCTTTTGGAGGTTCAGGTCTGAGTCCATCACTACACCCAGATTTCGGGCCTGATTAGTGGTTTTTAGCTGAAGTGACTGAAGCTGTGTGCTAACTTCTGATCTCTCCTATATTGGTCCAAAGATTATTACTTCTGTTTTGTTTTTATTCAACTGAAGAAAGTTTTGGCACATCCACGTATTGATTTCTTCTAGGCATTTACTCAGTGCCTGAACTGGTTTATAGTCACCTGGTGACATGGTGATGTAGAGCTGTGTGTCGTCTGCATAGTTATGATAGCAGATGTTGTTATTTTTTATTATCTGAGCTAAAGGGAGCATGTAGATATTGAAGAGGAGGGGACCCAGGATGGACCCTTGGGGAACCCCACAAATTGCTAAAAAGTGAAAAAGTCCAAGTAGTACTGTTTTGATCCAGTTGATCTTAGAGTTATCAAAATAAATAAAATTTCAATTTAAACGCTAGATCCAATCCAAAGTAAATTATTTAAGAAAATGCTTCATTTGGGTGTCCTTTGGTGGCACAGTGGTTAGTGCGCACAACCCACTTACGGAGGCCTTCGTCCTCCGTAAGTGGGCCTATTTCAGTATGAATCACATATCATTTACACATTAATATACCAAACCACGTTTATATTTGTTAAAGAGCATAAAACAACTTACTTCAGCATGAAAACATATTTTTTATTTGTGATAGCGTCCTGTATCATAACATCTCTGCTGCTTGTAACAAATCAACTGGGTGAAATTTGGTATAGATTTGGGGAATTATGATTTATTTTAGTTGGACAAACAGCTCTCTACAAACAAATGCACTGGGGTCGCGTGAGAGACCCATCCAAGATGGAGCCTGTACTAAGACGTCAGTTCCACTAGGTAGCACCAGCCCTTGGGGCGTCTACATATATAATGTCTATGGTAACTTAAGAGCAATCCATCAAGCTAGCGGCCATGTGCTAGGATACGCTCCCAGCATTACTTCCAGTCATCGTCCGCTTACAGTGCCCTCTACATTCTTAAGATTCCAAATCAAATATTAATTATTTCTGGAGAAATAATTACATTGATAAAAATCAAGTGTCCCCCTAAAGATTATTGATTTTTATTTAGCAAATCATTGTTTAAAATGTTATTTCCACAAATAATGTTTTATCTAACTCAAAGTTCCCTTGTGAATGAGTTGAACATCCATTCACAAGGGTGTTCAAAATGTTGTTCTAAATTAGTTCAGCAAATCTAACCTCATTCCAAGTTCTTTAAGATGAATTTTGGTTCTTTAATTTTGACCGTCGTTGAACGCTAAATTCACAGAATAATGTTTATGGTGATGATTTTAAACTATTTTTATCTGTCCTTTTGTTTGTTTTGTGTGTACGTACTTCCATAGTTTCTTTTATCTCAATTTTACTTAGTAGTTTTTGACTAGCCTAGTAGAGAGGATTTGTTGATTCAAATATAGTGTTAATACAGGTAAACAACATTATACAAAGGTGTTCCCTGGATGTGCGTTTATTTCTGTTAAGACATTCTTATACTTGAAGAGAAGTTATCACTGATTTATTCTATATGTGTGCAGAGTTTGCTGTTAGAAGAATGCCACTGCTCGAATCACTCTTTCAAATATTGTCCTAATATCAGCCGATTAGGCAGATATTCGCCAGACGATACTTAACATAGTGATATACTGTTATTTGATAAACATTAAATAACTTAAAAACATGTGTAAGGTCTATCCCAAAAATACAAATATAACGTTAAATTTTGCTATTGTAATTCAAGCGTGTGAATACTTTTGCTGGGCACCCTGTACTTTACGTAAACAAGAGAGACAGGTCATTTGCTTCTAGAAAAATCACATTTCTCCCCACTGTATACCCCTCAAATCATTTATTCTCAGGACCTTACTTGGAATGGTGATATTTGAATAGTGTGAGGTGTCAGATCCAAAATAACTGTGAGCCTAAATGTTATTGAGCCCTTTTTGTCGTGGTTTTGTTTGAATCATTTCAGGCAGGAGAAGCAGGACGTGGAAAGCAGGCCAAAGTTGTGCTGCCGACACTCCGAGCTAGCCGGCGCAGAAAAAGCGATACCCGGTCTGTTAGCCGAGATAACGAGGAGTCAGAGGCACGGCCCCAATCGCACATGAAAGAGGTTTTAGAGGCTGTGTCGAGGTTCTCTCTCCCTGGAGTCTCTCCACCCCTCCGCCACAGACGCACAAGGCATCACACACTTCTCTGTCTTTACTGCACATGCACATATAGCTCCCGGCTCCCTCCTCTTTTCTGATTCTCTCAGAGACAAAACAAGTCCTTGAATATCGTGACACTTTCTGCTGTTGTGTTATCTTTATATGTCTGGATGTTTTTTACACAGCTCTCTCAAACTGCCTATCATCCCACTGCTGTCATCCTCCCCCATACGTCCATCCATGCACTTCCTTTCTGCCTTTTATCTATTTGGATTTTACTACACAGTTACGTGACAGCTCCTATTTTGTCTCACTGTCATCAATGCGAAAACTAGAGAGCGTCAGTAAATATATTCTTTCATAAACGCCTCCAACATCTATGTCTCCTTCTACCTGTCAAACTCTGCTGCTTGTGTTTGATCAGCAAACAGACAGCTTCGTGCCCCACCTTCTGTTTTTCTCTCATTTCTGCATGTCTTTATGGGATTTCCTTCAGGACTGTCAGAAACCAGAGTGAGCAGAAGGGAAGTGGTGCAGATAGGCTTCCTGTCCCATATAACCAATGTAGCCATGGCCGTCCTTGGATGAATGCCACTCTGTGAAAGCCCCTCTTCCTACATCCTGTCTGGATTTTAGGAATCACGAAATATGTTCTAGAGCAGGGGTTCCCAAAGTGGGGGTCGGCACGAGACACCTCTTGGGGGTCACAAGATCATTTAATGCCTGTAATGCTAAAAGATTTAGCACTTTTTTGTTCTTACAAAACTATCACTTGATTCTTGTAATTTTACAACTTTATTCTCAGAATTTCCCTCTTAAAAAAATCCCACTCACCAAAATGGGGTCGCTGGTCTCTGGCATTGTTTTTTGGGGGGGTCGCAGGCTTAAAAGTTTAGGAACACCTGTTCTACAAATGCAATTCAATAAAAATTCAATATCACATTAAAGTTTTATATTCGTTGTCACTCATTTCAGATAGGGAAACTTCTGCATTACATAGATTCATTACACATAGAGTGAAATATTTATAATGTTTATTTCTTGCAATATTGATCATTATGGCTTAAAGATAATGAAAACCCAATATCCAGGCATTCAGAAACTTAAAATGCAGTGACAAAGGTAAATATTGGAGACTCATGGGATCACATCCTAATCAGGTAATCAATTGAAACCACCTGCATAGGTTTCCTGAGCCTTTATACGGTCCCTCACTCTGGGTCAGTAGGTGCCACTATTATGAGGAAGACTGCTGACTGGACCATCGACACCATTCACAAGGAGGGGAAGCCACAAAGGGTCATTGCTGAAGAAGCTGATTGTTCACAGAGTTCTGTATCCGAGCATATTCAAAGTTAGTTGAGTGAAAGGAAAGCATGTGGTATGCCAAGGTGCACCAGCAACAAGTAAAATCCATTAAAAAAAAGGGGCAGTTCTACAAGAAGTGAACTAAGGCTGGAAATCAAGGTCCCAGAGTCCGGAGTAAGTGTTGAGGGGCACAGAATCTACATTGCTTGAAGTCCAGAGTGAAGTTTCTACAGTCAGTGTGCAGATAAGAGCAGCACGTTTTAAGATTTCAAGCGTCTGAGCATCTGACGCTAGTGTTGGAAAATCTGAACGTTTGAAGCTTGAGGCAGAGTGTCAGCCAGTCAGAAAGACCCCTATATGTGACATAGAGGCAGATTGTCCAATGGGATGGAAGGACCATGATAAAACTGGGAAGTCGCTAATGGAAGACAAACGCATTGTTGCTGTTTGTGCCCCTCCCGTTATTTATGATCAGACGAGCTATCACTACAGAGACAGTAAAGGACCTTACCTGGAGGAGGACTAGCAAAGGAGTTGGGATCTCTGTAAGCTATCAAAACTTTTAACACGGTAAATAAATTCCCCGCATTTGATGAAAAGAAGAGGGTAGCTCCTCCCAACGCGCGTCAGACCAGTCTGTCCACACTTTGCTGATGCTCTGCACAAGCATTCAAGTTGAGGCTTTGGACAACTTTATGATGTTTGAAAAACGTTTTGGTGTGAACGCACCATCAGACATTAAAGGTTTCATAAATCACAAACATAATGCATTGCAAGACTATTAACCCTTAACGTGGTTGTGTGTGTCATGTTTATGTTTTCCATGACTTACCTTGAAAGAGCAAACACGGAGACAACAGTGAAATGATTAAATAGTTTACTGAAGGTTTTGGGTAGGTGGATGACGGAGCAAGTGGGACTGGTGACTGGCCCACTGGGTTGGCTCTGGTTGCAGATTGTGGGAAAAAGTGTGGACAGAATTGAGCACCGGCAACAAGCAGGGAGGCAAGATGGTATAGCAGAGGCTGACTTATGTAGATGATGGATAGTGGATGACTGGAGGTGATACGGCAGGTTGCTGTCAGGGATGGCGGTCCAGGGTGGAAGTGTGGCTGGAGTTTTGGCGGATCTCCACGTAGGAGGGTGGACAGGTAAGGTGATGATGGTAGCCAAGGATGCCAGCGGGGCTGGAGGAGCAGCAGTCGACTGGAGTTCCAGGAAGGCTCTTGGGACTAGGAACTGATTGAGTGAATGATCTTCTTGAGGTGTAACGTGAAGCCAGGTTTTAGTGGGAATGGCACCTGAGAGAAGATGAGAAAGTTAGCTGGGAAGAACAAGGAACCAGGAACGATTTGGTCAGGTACCGCTCTGGGTGAGCAAATGCTCTGACCCGCTCTATGTGTCTCCAGCCACCTTATATGCTCCTCATGGTTGTTGTGGATGGAAAACACCCTACTGGAGAGAGAAGAGAACGCATACCACACTTCCACTACACAGAACTGCATACCTGACAGTGTAGGGTTCATTTTCTTAACTTGAGGTTTTTCTGCATGTTTCCTTCCTTCTTTCTCTCTACCATTTTCCACTCTCATTACCGACAGACCAGATGCATGGCCATATTTAGGCTGGACATGCAAAAAGAATGAACAATAACAAACTTGTTAGGAGGGGAATGGATTTAATTTTTCCTCATGCCATGCCTGAACAAAACACCACTCTGAGGGGTGAGCCATGTCAAAATCTCCCACTCTCTCACCTTTTGGTGCCAATATAAATGGTAGAAAAAGATTGTTTATTAAATACTGAGCAAAAACAGCAAAGAACTTGCTAAAGTATATACGAATTATTTGATGAAAGACCCTGAGACATGTACTTCACTAGTTCTTTTATATTTTATTTGTGTGTGTGTGTGTGTGTGTGTGTGTGTGTGTGTGTGTGTGTGTGTGTGTGTGTGTGTGTGTGTGTGTGTGTGTGTCGGTACATGTTCAAACTCATTACATCATCCACTTCAGCTGCTCCAAGAGTCATTTGCATATTATAAAACATTTGAATTTTGATGCTATGGTTATCACTTAAAGCAACATTTTTTTTATTTGGGCATAATATTCCAACAGACATGCATACTCTAGTATTGAAACTCTAAGAATCCATGCCTAACAGATGGTCCTGATATGTTGCCGCCTTAGGGCCAATTTCTCATGCCAAACAAGGTCTTGGATATAGAGAGCATTTTATCATGTTTCTTTTGTGTCTTAAAGCTACTAAAGTCATATTCAATAAATTATAATAATTAGAGCAATGAGGCTTGTTTGTCAGATTTAAAGAACCTTTTAAAAACAACCTTTAGACTGGGATTAAACAGACTTTGTATTAAGCACACATTTTGGTCATATTTTGGAATAGTGAAGGACCTGATTACAGACAGTGGCTGTGGCAAATACAGAGTTTTTAATAATGAAAAAATAAGAAAACCTACAGGTTGGTCTTGCATGGGGTGAACAGGTCAAGATGGACTAGCAATGAATCTGACATGGAACGAGCAGTCAACAAGATTCATGAGCAGAACAGAAGAATCCAGTGAGAACAATGACACCTAGCATGCTTACACACAGCATCAGGAGTGGAGAACGACCAGCAAACATGAAGAGCAATCAGAGGAGATGTGGGTTGCATCCGAAATGTTGTAATCATAGCTCTTACCTCCACTTCCTGGCTCCTATTCCTTGACCTTTGATGAGGTCAACAGCGAGAACTTTATCGTGGGGAGGAAAGGAGCTTCAGACTGCTGTGCTGATGTCAGACAGCCTTTAACTCGTACGTGTTACAAGACGGAAACGCACATGGATGATTGTAGCCAAAGCTGAGCCTACAGCTTTCCAAACAAATACTACAAAGTCTGCTCTCTTCTCACTGGAGATTTTCGTTCATTTCCATGAGGTGAGCTGTGCTTATATGTCGAGTCACGCAAAGGATCATGGGATTCATTATAGCTTCTGCTCCATATCTGCGGTCGGAACCACCTGGAACTTAACCTGCTCAAGACTGCAGAGGTGACAACATTGATCACTTCCTGTTCCAACAGGAAGCAGCACTTTCTTGGGTCCTGACATAGTTCTCACACATAGACACTGTTTGGAAGAAGGCCCAGTGGAGACTGGACTTCCTGTGGCACTTCAAGAAGAAGAACACAAGCTGTCAAGATTTCTACCCTCAGGTCAGCACGACGGAGCGCTATTTGCAAAAACCTGCTGCCACAGAGACAGTTTCTTCCCCCATGAACCTAAGATGAACGCAATGGACATCTTACAGCCCGATGAGTGAGCAACACTGTGAATCAAGATAAGTACATTTCAATTTCATAACTCAAAACTTCTGCTATTTCTTTTCACTTTCCAAAAAAAAAAAACATACTTTTTATGTTGTATTGCAAATCTCTGTACATTTTCAGCACTGTAACCAAACTCAAATGCCTTGATCATGCACACAGGTTTGACCAACTAAAAACTATTCTGATTCTGATACCTAAATAATTTCACAATTTTGAAACGGGTGATTTAGATATTTTCACAGTTCCGTACTAATTTATGTTGTACTATCACATAAGATGACAATAAAATGCAATTATGTTTGTGGTTGTTATGTGACAGAGAATGAAAAAAACGTCCCGAGGTATAAACATCTGTACAAGACAGAGTAAGAGTTTTGTGTAGGCCTAAAGTCCCTTTTCCACATCTATGTGTTTGGATCTCAGCGCCAAGCCACATTCAAATGTGATCCCAATGATGGATCATCGGAGTACATGGAGTATATCTCAATACTCTGTGAGCACAAAATCATACCTCAGGACCTACAATAGTGGATTTATCTCTAACCTGATGTGTCGAACAGAAAATTGGAATGAATGGAATATTACTGATTATTCTCAGCTTACACTAAAACAGATTTGGACCTGCTCTCCTGCTATGCAGCTCACTGGTGACTATACAAGTTTAAACAAGCCTGTAGCTTCGGAACAGTTAACACATAGAGGAAGACCACACCATCAGCGTGTGTGTGTGTGTGTGTGTGTGTGTGTTGTTATTCCGATTGCATTGCATTTGAATACAGGAAGAGTTGACTCAAATGGAAAAGACGCTGGAAATGAATGTGAAACTACCAACAGGACGGTGAATATGTTGCACAAGTGTTGGATCTGTGTGTTTTCTGTTTGAGTTACCAACACTGACAGATAAGACATTCTGGAAACTCACCGTGTACTTCCAGTTACCTGCAGCAGGACTGTGACACGCCGTGTGTTGTACGCGTGACTCAGAGTGGTCTTCCTTCGGCTTACGTCACAGTGACATCCACAGGTGATTCAGCCTCTAAGTCAGTGGAAGGGTGTGTGTGGGTGTGTGCTTTTTAGATGAGTTACAGTTTAATTGAACAATTAGGAATCAGTGAAGGAAAACACCCTTTGTAGTTTAGGTTGTTTAATACTCAACATTTACAGCTGTTAATGGAGCTATCTGCCGAGGGAGATTTTATACAGTTCATTCATACATTCCTATCCTCACTGAAAGTCAATGATTTGAAATCATTTCACTGTTGGTTTAGAGATCTTTTGGTTTCATCAGGTGTGATCATTCATTATGTTTTATGAGTCATCTGGCACAAACAGCAATCAGAACCACAATCAATGGAAATGAGGTAAATAAGGATTTTTCTTTAGAAACTATAAAACTTGAAGTTGTATTTCCTGTGAAATTGCCACGTGAATGCTGTGGGCTGAAGGAGATGAGATCCATTTTGAAGAAAAACCTGAACAAAAGCAGAAGTCCTTGCGGTGTTTAATTGTGAAAAAAGAATAAGCACAAACATTAAAAATTGTTAAAGGCATAAAAATGTAAGGCAGGCCTGTGTAAAAGTTCAAACTGTTGAACTGCTCTGATTTTTGCAGTATGATCTACAGAGATAGATGAGACATATTTAAAAGTCACATCATGTGAAAGAAGACATTTCTTTCTATGTTGTGTTGTCTTAATTGCTGATTTAATGTTAAAGGTGAAAGGAAAGGTCTCTTGACCAGTTTAAATTTTTTTAAAAAAATTCTTATCAAAGAAAAGAAAAGCCATTGATGTAGCCATAAAAGAGAACAAGGTGTGGCAATGATTCCAAAGCTTCCCAAATCACTTTATACAACAAGAATACGCTGTCAGAAAAATACATGTTTAAATGTGTGTTGTTTTTTTTTTATAGAAAAGGACAATATATTTTAAAGTTAAGTTTAAAATGAATAAACAAAATTAAAGTCTAAAAACCATAGCAGGCATCTACAGAATGAGCTGAATGGTGTAAAAGTTGAATGGTTGAAACAATACAACAAAGTATTGAGTTAGTAAATGCTTTAAGCACAGCCCAGATCACCATCTATTTAAACTTCTTATCGTTCCTCTATTTGTGTATATCATAATACTTAGTCTTGTTTGGCTGTTGACTCTGGTGCCACCGTTTTATTGGGAGATTTACCACATAGCACATGCATTGTCAGGCATGTACATTGCAAGATTTTATTGCCGTTTAGTGGTACGGGGTAGAAGATTGACCTCAAACACATCTTGAAGAAATCATGCAGGATAGAAACAAAAATGAAAGAAAACAGAATCAGTTCATGTTTGGCCATGATTGTGTGCACAATCCAGGAACTTGACTTTGGTTACAATGCTAACAACCTATAGACGTTTAGTAACCAATATGAAAACAGTGTGTTTTTTGTTATGTTATGTTATAGGTTGTGAGTTATAAAAGTGCAACATATTTATTTTTGTTTCACAGCATTGTAGCTGATTAATGAGGCCAGACGGTGTCTATTGTGATCATCAGGAGGAAGAAACTTTCTGTGGTGGCTGTTTTTTGTAAATAGCTCTCTGTAGCACTAACCTGATAGTAAAAATCTGTGTGCAGGATGTGTGGGGTCTGCAAAGATGTTAGTGGCCCTTTTTTTCTCACCCTAGACCTGAATAGAGGGAAGGTCAGCCCAGCCCTGATGATCCTCTCTCCAGACTTATGTTTGTTGGTGTTTGGACCTCTCCTCTCAAAAGAAAACTTTTGCTTGTTTTAGAAATAAACTCAGCTTTAAACAGCCAGCAATTGATTGGTTAGAGGCACAACAACATAATTCTGAGTCTATTAGTCAATTGAAAGTGACATAGTGCTTGAAAATGTATACAATTGTCAGCTAATACTCTAACAGTAGTTCTTTTCCACCTTGCAGTAACTTCCGTTAGCATGAGGGGACATAATGGAACCATTTTTCTATTGGAAAAATCTATTTGCTGCTGCAGAAACATAATTTTAATAACTTCTGAAAGGGGGAAAGAATTAAAAGAGCAGTGACATTTAGCTCTGCGACAAACAGCAACCGGATCAGGTCTCCTCCCAGGTTTTACTGCCAATGAATAAGATAGAGACAGAGAACAAGGCCCTGCAGTGTAAGGAAGCTGACGACATGACAGGCAGTAATAACGGGAATTAAGTCCTGAGCAGACCATGAGGACAGCAGACAGGAATATTAGCTCTCGTTTGCCTGCAGGTGCCCAGAAGAGAACTGAAACCATGTCTCCTATTCTGTAATATATCTAAACCAACAGAATGAGTTTAGCATACATTCCCTCACACACATGCAGACATCCACACCCTCTCTGGTGAAATTCCACACCTGCCGTGGGTCCTGCCTCAGATTGCACTGTGGCATATGAATAGCCGCTGCCACACTGATTAAACTGACTTGAGAAACAATCGAGCCCCTCAAGGGACCTGTCTGCTAGAGTCATCGCTTAAAATGTTTCTGTTTTTGAAGGAATAAGAGTTTGTCAGGAAATTACAAGAAATAACGCTTAAAAACAAAAAAGGGGGAAGTGTTGATCTAGTCCAAAAGATTAAAAAAATGCCATGTGCAAGTCTTTCTTAAAAGAATAACTATGGACGTAAACGCCCATTCTTGTACACATTCCTTCCGACACATTTAACCATGCACCATGTGAGATGCAGCAGAAATCTTAACCAACAGGACAAAAACAGGCATCAGAGGTAGAGTTTCCTGTCAGATTTCCAATACCAAACCGTTTAAGTCTGGATTGATCAGGACTCCAAGCCAAGACCTAGGATAAGTTTAGCATTTTCCTGGTCTTCTATAAATGTCACAGGGTGTTGGCCATCATCAAAGCCGTGCTGGACCTGGATGGGGGTAAAAGACAATGGATTATATGAATGCAGGACAGATACATGTAAGAGGATTGGTCATGTGTCTAATACACTATGAGGAAACATACAGATAAAGAACCAGCCAGCTGTAAGGCTGGAGCCAACAACAGTTATTATAATCTGCCTTCAGCTCTTTCTCCACAGTCAACAACACATCCTTATCGCCAATTGCATCTCTGGTAACCTCCGAATACCAAAAAATTCATTTTGTCGATCTTATCAGTGCATTCAGGGACATTTTTCCTCATGTATTAACACGTTTCATCTTAACTTACTTTGCTGCTGCCCTCTCTTGACTTTACTTTCTGTTTTGTTGGGCCCTGTCGTTTTGCTTCAATCAGCATTTGTATCCTCACAACCCCCTCTTCTCCTGGGTAGCCAGAAAACAATACAAAAGAGGTTTACTTTAATCATTTCTCTAATCACCCCCTGACCAGTAAATGCCTGTGCTTCTGTTCAGACAATTGTAGGTCATCAATCTGAACCACCAGATATAGGCAACCTTAAATGAAATATGTGATAAAACGTCATACCCATTGTATAAAAAAAAACAATGGGTATGTCTTTTTATCACATATAAGAGTATAAAAAACATATATGGGTATGAAAAATGGGAAAAAAAACTCTGCTTTTGTGCTTGTAGGTTCATGATTTTTAAGATTTTATACATCAAGAAGAATATATAAACTCCGAGAGAATCTCATCTGTTTTCATTACCTACATAATAATAAATACATGTCAAAATAAGAAGAAAATTGTTACGTTTTGCAGTGAAGAGATCTAATGTAGACTATGGTCTGGAAATGGTCAATAGAACTCAGATTCAATTTGAAAATGATTATTTTAATTATACAGTGCCGGGCACTGCTAACCAAAAGCTAGGTTTGTTAACTCGTATTCCACATACAAATATATTAGCTTTGCAGCCATTAAACCAAAGATAAATAAGGAAATTTGAGGAAGCTAACGTTGGCCGCTAACCCCCGGCTGTGTCACATGTCTTCTGAGAAAAGGTGCTACATGCGCACACACGCCACATGACGAAGGTGTGCAGTGCTACATGTTTGAGGGGATAGCGGTTTTAATTCAGCATAAATGACTTTTAAACTTTAGGTTTTGTACCACAGTGGAAGCTTATGAAAAGAATATTATTTCGCTCTGTACCCAGATCGCAACCTTGAGAAATAAACGGCACGTGCCAGTTGGGAAGCCTCTCCAGTGTTGCTAGTTATTATGGGAGAAACAAGCAACAAGCGCTATTACCTCTACCTTGCAAACAGTCTAGATAAACAAGCCCAAAGTCACTGATAATATGTGGCAACACTGCTGGAAGCCTGGAACACAGTGCTGAGTGTTTCTGGAAGTCACCTTTCCTCTCTATCATCATTCTTTAACAAACGTGAAATAAATCATGATGTTTAGGGTTACTTATTGTTGTAACATCAGTGATATCATCTATTTAATGTGGACTATTCTAGAAAAGCATAAATGAAGGCTGGTTTAATCATTGCTGTGTAGAAGAAACATGCTGGGTAAATGTCCCTTAAGGATTCGCATGGGGCAGTCACCCGGTGTTTTGTAGGACGCGTTTGAAAAAAACAAAGGGTCTTGCTGGTCGATTCAGGGACCCAAAAGCTCAGCTCCAGTTCCAGTCTCCTTCCACTTTATGCGGTGTCTGGGATAACTTTGGTGCAACACTCTCAGCTCTCCAACAAAGTTGGATTTATCTCACCAGCCTGACATAGATTCATGCTGTCTGCTTCTCATGCACGTCACATGTTTATGTGTACGTTTGTAAAGCTGAGAGGCGCTGGGAGCACTCAGCTTTGAGTTCTGAGCTCTGTAGATTCAAGCTTCTGTGTAAAAAAAGCATGAGGACGACTCTGACTCCCTAACCTAATGAGCAACTTGCCGAGCCTGTGTTCATTGGGGGGAGTTTAATCAATAGAGGAAGAAAATGAAGAAATAAAAATGTAAGGGGTTGTTCACAATGTTCAGCCTTTTCGTCCCCCTTTCAGAGAGCAGCCCAATTCGGGCGTTCTGCTGCTGTTCCACACACAGCACGAGCCTGAAGGCCCCCCCCCCCCCCCCAACCTACCTCTTCCTGCATGTTGAAAAAGACACAAATAAAATCAGTAGGATAATAGCTCCGTAATGTTATCTTCATCAGTTTTACCAACACATAACCACTTTGAAAAACAGCTTAGCTAAGTGCTGGAGTTCCCTTAGAAAACAAATGTGCATGCGCGTCGACTTCTGAAACATAGCAGCTGCTTTGTTAGTGGTGCGTTTAATGCAATGGCACGTTACACAACTAGTTCACAGATATCACAAAACACTGCATGTGATTGTGAATATATGGCTTATCCATATATTGTTTTTTAGGCATGTGTTCCACATAGTAAACAGGGTTTGATGCATTACATTGTTGAAAATTGTGAATGACAGTAGGTGCTCGTGGGCACCAGGTAGCCCCCAAAGACCATATGTGGTCCCCTCGAGCCTGTTCAAAATAATAGCACAACCCTCCAGTGAGCTGCATCTACAATCTTATTTATATAAGTGAAAAACAATAAAAAAAGAAGAATTTAATTTTTTTTCATTATTCTGCATTTTGTGCTGTAAATTATTATTTTTTCTTATACTTTTTAGAGAAATAAAAACAGTGCCCCAAAATATTAGTCTTATTCTAATGATTTGGCCTTGTTCTTGGTCTCGGAGGGCCCGGTCTTGGTCTTGGAAGAACCAGTCTTGACTCCATCACTGGTGATTATGTCTCAATTCAGCCAAATATGCCAAAACTGTGGCAAATGTTTCTCACCTTATTAAAAGGAATCTGGTCAAATTTCCATTGATTTCTGTTGTATGACTCCTCCTGGTATAGCCTCTGTTTAAGACATTTACTCTGTGTATCATCTAAATGTAGCTACCATTGTCCACAGCATAAATTCAGTAAAATGAAGAAGAAATTAGCTCAGTTGTGTCCTTTTGTCACCAACAACAGGAATTGTATTTAAAAAAGGCTTATCAATAAACAACTAAATAACTAAATGGGCAAAGAAGAACTATTAGTAAAAGAACTTTGTTGTACCTGACTCTTCATGGGCTTTGAGGCAGTCGGTAGCCGACGGGCAGGTTGCTGATCCTCCTCATCTTCCTCTGCCCCATTGTCACTGGGGAAACAAAGACATGTTGAAGGTTACATTTTACTGTGTTTATCTAAATGGCAGGCTGACACTACAGTTGCACCTGACCAATAGATATGTATAGATATTACAGGAAGCCTTATTGTGAAGTATAAAACATGTCACCATTTATTTACTTCTATAACGCTTTGTCAAGTACAGAGGACTCCAAAGCGCTTCACACTACATTCAGACATTTACACGCTGACGGTTGTAAGCCACATTGTAGCCATAGCTGACCTGAAGCAAGGCCATCATTCATCGGCGTTACCGGGCCTTCTAACCACCAATAACAGGCAAAGGGAGTGAAGTGCCTTGCCCAGGGACACACTGAGAAGGTCAGAGCAGGAGGTCAACCTAGTAACACGCTGGTTACAGGACGAGCTCCCTAGTTCCTGCACCACATTTATGACCAATAAACATTTGTTACAGTAGGGCCGAGCCTTACAATATAAAGTATATAGCACAAACAGTTATTTACCATTTATAAACTTATAAATAAACCTTGTAAATTTTAAATGAAATGAACTAAAACTACATAACAACATTAAAAAAGGTGAGAAGGTGTGAATTGGAGCATGAGCGTACCCTGTTATAATTAGAAATGCTTCAGCTGGTGGTCATGATCAAAAAGGTTTCCTGCTTGTCTGGTTTTGATTATAACATTTTCTGTAGTAAAACAAATATATCTTCAATAAAATTACTTGCTTTTTTGTCAAAAAAAAAAAAAACACTCATAAATAAAAAAATGAATTTGCTGTCCAAAATGAGTTTAGCATTTGAAGTGTAGCTAGTAGATAAAAGCTGTATTATCTCCAGGAAGCCTGTGTTTGCAGTTCAAAGCAGGAATTGAGATGAGTTACCGTCCCACTTTTGTCACTGAGCACTGGAGATCAGCTAAATCTAAACGCTGCAGAAGTTTTTAATGGGGACTTGTTTCCTCATTTCCCTGGCTTCCTTTGCTCTGTATGTGTGCATGAACACATGCTCTGCACCACTAAGCCTTCATCCTTTGTGTTCGGCCTCAGCAGACAGACGTTCGCATGTGATCTATTGTTTGAGTAGCAGCTTAAGCAACAAAACAGACTGGTTTCATTTTCACATTCTTCTTTTTCTAGCAAAACAGTGGCCTAAATCTTCAGATAATAACTGATCTTTTTCCCTCTTTTATGTCAGAAAGAGAAGGGAATTCTTAGAAAACCTTTGCACATGGGACTCATGTTCTTTCCATGTCCGGTGGTTTTTCTCACTAAGCGCCCCTAATTTGACCCTCTTCAACTGCCTTTTTACTCCTCATCATCTTCCTCTACCTCCCTGATTACAATTATCATTTTTATTTCTATCATCCCCTAAACCCACTCTAACTTTAAAAGGAGAGTATGTAACTAATTTGGCTTTTTATCAGCAAAATTCAAGTTTTCCTTTCATAAATACAGGGGTTGGACAATGAAACTGAAACACCTCTCATTTTAGTGTGGGAGGTTTCATGGCTAAATTGGACCAGCCTGGTGGCCAATCTTCATTAATTGCACATTGAACCAATAAGAGCAGAGTGCGAAGGTCCAATTAGCAGGGTAAGAGCACAGTTTTGCTCTAAATATTGCAATGCACACAACATTATGGGTGACATACCAGAGTTCAAAAGAGGACAAATTGTTGGTGCACGTCTTGCTGGCGTATCTGTGACCAGGACAGCAAGTCTTTGTGATGTATCAAGAGCCACGGTATCCAGGGTAATGTCAGCATACCACCAAGAAGGACGAACCACATCCAACAGGATTAACTGTGGACGCAAGAGGAAGCTGTCTGAAAGGGATGTTGGGGTGCTAACCTGGATTGTATCCAAAAAACATAAAACCACGGCTCTCCAAATCACGGCAGAATTAAATGTGCACTTCAACTCTCCTGTTTCCACCAAAACTGTCCGTCGGGAGCTCCACAGGGTCAATATCCACGGCCGGGCTGCTATAGCCAAACCTTTGGTCACTCGTGCCAATGCCAAACGTCGGTTTCAATGGTGCAAGGAGAGCAAATCTTGGGCTGTGGACAATGTGAAACATGTATTGTTCTCTGATGAGTCCACCTTTACTGTTTTCCCCACATCCAGGAGAGTTACGGTGTGGAGAAGCCTCAAAGAAGCGTACCACCCAGACTGTTGCATACCCAGAGTGAAGCATGGGGGTGGATCAGTGATGGTTTGGGCTGCCATATCATGGCATTCCCTTGGCCCCATACTTGTGCTAGATGGGTGCGTCACTGCCAAGGACTACCGAACCATTCTGGAGGACCATGTGCATCCAATGGTTCAAACATTGTATCCTGAAGGAGGTGCCGTGTATCAGGATGACAATGCACCAATACACACAGCAAGACTGGTGAAAGATTGGTTTGATGAACATGAAAGAGAAGTTGAACATCTCCCATGGCCTGCACAGTCACCAGATCTAAATATTATTGAGCCACTTTAGGGTGTTTTGGAGGAGCGAGTCAGGAAACATTTTCCTCCACCAGCATCACGTCGTGACCTGGCCACTATCCTGCAAGAAGAATGGCTTAAAATCCCTCTGACCACTGTGCAGGACTTGTATATGTCATTCCCAAGATGAATTGACGCTGTATATTCTGCCAAAGTCTAATAACAATCGCATCAATAAGGAAAGCATTCTCATAGCTTAAAATGAGTAGTTTATAATTATGTAGGTTTCAGTGCTACACTGCCAATGGAAGACATCATGTTGTGTCGCCACTTTTGATTACAGTAAACCTGTTATCTATACACTTTTTCCCTATCTGTCTACGTGCTGCCTGTGAAGGAGGAGTATAAAACAAGCAAAAATGATCGTAGATCATTGTATTTGCCATTTTCTGTTAAAATGGAAGACCGTCCATACTCTCTACCCAGCAAGAGGGAAGAGAAAGTAACCAAGAAAACAACTGGGAGAAAATGAGAAGCTACATTGGTGCAGCTTTTACAAGGTGGAGTGGAGATCATTCATGAGGGAGCAATAATTCAAAACGAATGCAGAGGTTGCAGGTTTTCCGCTGGACAGGTAAGTTAATTCAATATAACAGTGAGGTTTATTTTGCCGTTATGTTAGAAACAGAGCAGTGTAGTCCAGCAGCTACTCTGTCCTGCTTGTCTTCGTCTCCGTCTCACTTCATCAGATGAGTCTGCAGGTCACCAAAAACCATTTTTTTGGACCATAGCTATCAGCTATTAGCAGTAGCTTGGTACCAAATACATCGAAGACATACTTGTTGACATTGTCACATTTATGGCACTTCAGGGCTTCTGTAGAAGCTCAACGGCTTAACCGCGAAGTTGTTTCTAATTCATTTAGCGCACCACTGGATGGGTCTTACACAGAACTGTGAAAACAGGTTCCTTCAGGTTGGGGTAATGACTTTGCCTGTCCTAACAGTTTTATTGGTTTTATCACAAACGAAATCCTAATCATCTTTATTTCTCTATGGTTGCGTGTAGAGATATTTGGTATGTATGTAAAAACAGCATGAGGTTTATTTTTTTTTTTTGTAGAGAAAAGAAAGAGATTACTTTCTCTGGTATATTTGACTACTAGTTGCTTAGAATGTTACTTATTTATCTACGTCTGTGGTAACAACCACAAATTCTGACATCATTTGCTTATAGGAAGAGGGAAGTTGTCCAAGTCAGCCACTGTTTTTTTTTTTTACTAAGGCTTCCATTGCTGACCTATTCAATACACTGGTTGAAAATAAGTTACTGCTGCACAGTAAGAAGTTTAAAGAAACTTTCCCACCGCACTAAAGCAGATTAAACCACCTGGAACGTGTCTTGGAGTAAAAACAGCTGGTAGTTTGGGGCGCTATCAAGAGGCTGGCCAGTCAGAGCAGCAGCCCTGGCAGCGAGCTATCCAGCATGTTGCTCTGAGACAAACACAGCGGTAGACAAACAGGCAACTGAGAGCCGAGGGAGGTGCTGTTGGGGGTACATCGAACCTGAATGGAGTACTGCAAGGATTTAAACGTTTTCAGATGATCAACAATACATGACTGTGGATCACACAAAACGGTCACTTCCTCTCTTTGGTTGGCCGAGCAACCCGTTTCTTTCCCCGCTGCCAGCAAACATCACGTAACTTCACTGGCAAGCAAACCAAAAGCCATGCTTTCCACAACAGAATTCCTATTAGCGTTTACACTTGCCCAAGGGATGTGGCCTAAACAAGGAAAGCAGACTGTGGTCCATTTAACCACGGCTAACGGTAAGACAGCAGCTAAGAAGCCCATGGTAACTCTGGAGGCAGAGCATTCTCACTCCCAACTAGTCAAATACTGACGCTTGGTCGAAGCCCCCTGCGTGTCAGATACTGATGCCCCTCTCGTCATATAGTGATGCACAGGATGCATGACAGGTCACATAAAATCTCAAACTAGATTGCAACTGAGAAATATGAAAAGGTTCAGGAAGCTTGAATGCCTTTGGTGATCTTGTTGATATATGTTCCTCATTTAATAATTATTCCCTTTTAATTGTAAACTTTTTACAGCTTTTACTTTTACATTTGTTCTAAATACTCAGCTCAGGTCAGAAATACTCAACCTAAACTGAGTTCATCAGCTGCTGCTACATCTGCTCCTCTTCTGAAAGCCGCTGTCTCCATAATTTATCCCCAGTCTTTCTTCAAATCCATGAACGAACAGACAGGCTGAGCACGTTCGTGCATACAGGAACACGTCCATAGCTCCCGCACGCCTTCACACAAAGTGCCCACGTTACAACAAAACTGCTTACAGAGTCTGTGTTTACATATTTCATGAGTGAGGCAGGCAGAACGGAGTGGTAATGGCTGAATTATGGCAGCCGAACAACGGTCCCTGGGGTGCCACACACCAACACAGAACCTCGCAGTGGCACACCACCACTGCGAGGGACATGCAGCTGTATCCCACGTTCTCTGATTGACAGGAAGACATTAAATCCCTCACGGGGTCTCACCTCATCAAATCTAAAAGCTTCCCAGGTCTGGCTCTCAGCTAGGCTATTATCTTCATGTGCAAGACCCCTTCCGTCCCACCAGCGCTGAACACCCGTACACTCACAGACTCACCCACCGTCAGAACAGAGAAAGGGGAGTTGGATGGTGTGACACCTTTTGGGAAAAGAAGACCTCAATTTGGTAAAAGTGGAGTCCTCTTTTCAAGGATACCCATCTTATCTGTATTATCTCAGTTTTAAATGTTTGTCCCCCTCCAAAAAAGTAGAACTGCCCCTCCTCAATATTTTACTTTCCCTATTGCATTTGTAACACTTTTACATTTCAATTCTGCCTTGCAAATAAATAACATCTGAAGCGTTCACTCAGGTCTGAAGCAACACACTTTAATAATGCACTATTTTTGCCCCTCGTGCACGCAAAAATCTGAATCCAGTCTTGCAAAAATCCCGGGCTCATTCCGGCGACCTAGTTTACAGCTCTCGCCTCAGAGCCACAGAGAGTTGGTGCCTTTTGAAGATGCACTGAGCAGCTCAGCATGACAAGCCCATTACAGAGCCGCAGGAGGAGAAATCGCTCAATTACCAAACGGTGAGGGGGGAAGCAATACACTATCGCTTAACCATACCAGTTTTTAAACCTTAATATTAAAATATATATAGATTTTATGCTCCACACAGTTGTTTACTCTTTCTCTCAAAGCTTGCCAGAATCTCATCTGTGGCAAATTAATATGATTTGCCGCACATAAGAAGCTGCAAAGATTCACGGCTTAAGTCGTTTTCTCATGTTTCAAATTTTTGATCGGTTCTTCATTTAGACCAAAGAAAATGGCTGTGGCTGGAGCTCAAATATTAGTCTCATTGATAAACTCATCATCAGTTCAGGAACAGTTTATCAAAGTGTGGGGGATAGCTTTAATAACTGGACATTTGGAGGGATTCTAACATTTTACAAGGAAATTTCTAACACACTAAACCTACTAGGTAATTCCTTTACCCTAAATGTTTAGTCAATGCTGTTAGGACAGATGTTGGCTGCTTTTATGCAAGCGTCAGATAAAAAGGCAAGGCAAATTTATTTATATAGCACAATTCAGTACAAAGACAATACCAAGTGCTTTACATGATTAAAATATAGCAAAATAAAAGCAAGTACTAAAAAAATGTAGATAGAAAATAGAATAAAAGCAAGTAGGGATAGAATGTAGAAACAAAAATAAGAACATTAGTAAGTAAAACTGTTTAACTAGAACAGTCAAAGGCAATTCTAAACAAATGTGTTTTTAATCTTGATTTAAAGGATCTCAGGCTTTCTGCACTTTTACAGTTTTCTGGAAGTTTGTTCCAGATAAGTGGAGCATAGGAACTAAATGCTGCTTCTCCGTGTCTGGTTCTGGTTCTGGTTCTGCAGAGCAGGCTGGAGCCAGAAGACCTTAGTGGTCTGGAGGGTTGATGCACTGATAACAAGTCTGTGATGTATTTAGGTGCTAAGCCATTTAGTGATTTATAAACTAACAGAAGGATTTTAAAGTCTGTTCTCTGAGATACAGGGAGCCAGTGGAAGGACTTTAGAACTGGGGTTATGTGCTCTACTTTCTTAGTCTTGGTGAGGACGCGGGCAGCAGCGTTCTGGATCAGCTGCAGCTGTCTGATCCACTTTTTAGGCAGACCTGTGAAAACACCTTTGCTATAATCAATTCTACTAAATATAAACGCATGGATTAATTTTTCCAGATCCAGAAAAACCTGTTTCCCGTTCTTCACAAACCACCATGTTGACCTTTAGGACAGCCTGATCAGACTTCCTGGAATCTCTTTCATAGGATTAAATAAGAAAGGGAAAGATGGTTAAATCATGCAATACACTAATGTGAATGTCAGTGAGCTGTGTTAACGACTTTAGTTCACACTACCATCTATTTAAGCTAGAACTCAAACACTTCCTTGTGAGACACGATTGGCAAAAGGAAAGAAATCGGTTAAGATGTCAGAAAAAGAACTGACGCTCAATTTTAGTCCAAGCGAGTGTCATTTACTGCAGTGAAACAAGTTCTGCACCAATTTGGGATTAAAGGCCACTCAGAAAGCAAGATGCCAGTTTGAAAATACACACAAGGACAAAAAGGTTCATTTCCGCAGATGTGTCCCGCGGTCTGATGGAAGAAAAAATTGGAGGAGGGAGGGATTCACTTCAAAAAATAAATCCATCTTGAGGAAAGTAGCAGGTGGGGATTTCAAGCCAATTCGGGAATTATGTGGAAATATTGAAGGAACATCTCACCAGCAGCTATCAACGAATCTATAAAACTACAAAACAAAAAGTAAGCACAACAAAGTCAATGGGTTGGAGTGGCCACCATAAAGTCCTGATGACGGTCCAATGGAAACGTTTTGGAGAAGGCAGGCTTTCTGCTTTGCTGCCACGGCAGCAGTTGATAAAGTGGAAGAAGTAAGAGTGGAATCAGAGTAGCGTTACTATCCAATAACCAATGTATAAAAATGATTTCACTGCGGGCAAAAGGTTTTGTTCTTCGAGGTCCTTATTGTTGTTTTGCCATGGCTGAGGCAAAATCTTCCTCTTATTGCCCACATTTTAATAAAGTAAGACAAAATTAGATCAGACTCTCTTCTGTCATTACTCATACCTGTGCAGGCAAAGAGAAGCTGGACCTTATTTCATTACTAGTTCAGGCTGATCTGTGATCCAGACATTTATTCCAGTGGATTGTTTTATCCTTAAAGACAATACAAACATTATTTGCATTTGTTTTTTTTTATTTATTTATTTATAATGATTTGTTTACTTTTTTATTCTTTTTTATTCTTTACCATTATTCTTTACTTTTCCTTCTTTAAAGCGTTAATGTCACACAGCAATGCCTAATAGCGATAGAGCGCAAAACACTGATAGCTGGCAGTAGGGCAGAGGCTGTTTCCATTTTGGAAACAGCTTGAAAGAAACAATTCGAACAAAAGAAAAGACACAAAGTATTACAGTAACTATGGCAGACCTGTTTTTGACACTAACAAGAAAAGAGGCATAAAACTTGTGCCTTCATCTTGAGGATAGGTGTTTGGGTGAAGCTATAGTATCGTCATTTTAGAGTAGTTGCATATCTGTTGTCTAATTTATTACACCACAAATTAAATTATTATCACTGTCAAATGAAAACAGTGTCCTTTAAAAGACTTTTTTTCCCCAAAATGTTGTTCCTTTTAAATATTGACAGTTTATGGGCCTCAAAACCTCGGCGCCTCAGTAGGGTCTCACTGAAGTCCGACCCAGCTGATAAACATTACTTAAGGTTGAATAGCAGAGGCAAAGGGATTTTTGACTTGTGACTTTAAGGAATTTAAAAAGAAATTGTGATTTAGTCCAGGAGGGCATGGACACGTGAGAGATGGGCTTCCCTGAGCATTCGGCTTATTAGTGTAGTTATTGCTGCTTGCTGAGGGAAGGCTCCCTCTCTTCTGAGTCTTACTCCTGTCAAATGATAACTACGTCCACAGGCAAGCTCAGGCACACAGAAAGCTCCTGTGAAGCAAAACTCACTTCATCTTTGGTTTCAGTCTGATTACCAACAAGATAGCTTCAGCCTTTTGGGGGGTTTTTTTGCAGGAAGTTAGACAAGTTGCCAAAGAAATAGAGATAATGGAGATAATAGAGGCAATGACAGAAAATCTAATAGGTTAGCTTTACAGTACTTATGATAGCAGTAATTCTGCTCAGCAATAACAAACATTTGTGCCAAGCATAACTCTAAATGACTTGCAGACGTGATTCTTCCACTGAGTTTGGTTTAAGTACTGTACGTCTAAACCACAGGTGTTCTGCCCACAGATGTCTGGGCTAAAACTGGGCCGCTGACATCCAGGGTTATGTATGTGTGCAGCCATTTGCTGCTGCACAGACTTAGTGTAGCAGTCTGTGTTGGGAAATGGGACTCATACTGAATTATGGAAATGCTTCTTCGCCAAACAAACTCAACGTTAACGTTGTGTACTGTTTGCACAGAGATGTTTCATTTGTATTTTTTAGTTCTTAGTCAGAAATACAACAGAAATGCCTCCTGAATCTAGAATTAGATTAAAAAGTAGGAGGTCTCTAAGAAGCCCAGAGGTCAGCATCCAATATATAGAACATTGGGAAAGCTGCAGGAATTAAATGCATTGGTTTGTATATTAATAATCCAATGGTACGCATAATATGTTATAAATCTAATGACATTTTGTGAATTTTTATTTAACTGTGAGCAGCTGTTACAGTGACCCACCAATGAGAATTTGTCCACACTACAATTACTCTGACCGCCGTCTACTTTGTACAAAATCTGAACTGTTCCTCTAACATGATAGTACAGATTGCAATCGAAGATGTCAGCATGGTAGCACATTATAACCGTGCATGTGAACTTCATTACTTCAAAAAACATATTGCACTCCTGAATGAATAATAATAAAGAAGGATCTAGAGTCCACATGCAAACACCCCTGGACATAGCAATGCCCACAAATGCAATGAGGGCATTCACCGGAGCGACGGGGCATACGCTCCGTGCAGCTGATGCATCTGTGCTGCACTGATCACGTTGCAAACGTGCACGTACATATATGCACGCTACTGCACAAACGACAAATCTGTTCAACAAAAACAGGGAAATATTAATGGAGGCTTGCAGCTGGACTGGGCCTCGGTAAGATGAGCAAAGAGATGAAAAACAACACCAGACAGTAACCTCGACATCAACACTTTGATGCTGTTTCCCATATTTTAGGCTCTCATGGATCTATTATAATTTAGCAAAGGTCTTCCTGCAGGAGGAGGCTGCATCAGACGTTGGAAATGAGGCTGCCTGGTAAAATAGAATAAAATAACCATGACAAATTGACCCGACGGCTCCTTTTAAGCTCTTTCTAAGCCTGAAACGTTGTTATTTGGTGAAAATGATTCCTGAGAAAACTCGGACGTGCCACTGCCTTAGTCGCTGCAGCGTTATCTCATCTTGCACAGATTAGACGCGACGCATTATTTATACATAGTTTGTATGTGACAGGAAGCTGCAGCTCTGACAGTGTTTGATGCGCTTCTTAATCTTTCCCTGCGTGCTTCAGGAACTCTGCAGCGAAGAGCCTTATCTGAGAGGGCGCACGACATTCAGGAGAACATTTGTGTTAAACTTAAACAATAAATCCTTAAGAGAGTGCAGCGCCAAAAAGAGAAAAACTTAAATGCAACAACTAAACATTTTACTAGTTCATTAATACATAATATAGTATTTAGCCCTCATTTAACACCCAAGAACCATTAGTAGGAAAATAACTTAGTGCTTCCTAATAACATCTAGTTGATTTATAAGTTCTAATATAATATACTGTGGTATGGACAGATACTATAGTATCTATAGCATATGTTCTAGTAAATCTTTTCCATTACCTATACTATAGTGGTATCCAGCTACATGAACAAAGCAGGCTTGAGGGCATGATAAAGTAGCACTGATTTTGGTTTTCTTTCTTCATACGTTTGTTTTTCTTAGGGCTTGGACTGGGCAGCTCATAAAGTGAATGTTTTTTTTTTTTGTTTTTTTTTGTTTTTTTTTGTCAAAGAATAAATCCCGAATGTTACTGTCAAAAAGACGAGACATTCTTCATCCTAAAGACGCCAAAACGCAGATGTGAAAAAGTTTTTGGGCTTCTGAATCTATTAACTGGCTGTTTCATTCATTGGTGGCAACAACTCCCATCAAGCATTGTAATATTTAATATTCTCTGTTCTCTGTGGAGGGACTTTGGCCCGTTCCTCCTGGCAGAATTGTTTTTACTAAACCACATTGGGTCACAATGGTACAGTTGGTTGCACTGTTGCCATGTTGTAAAAAGGTCCTGAGTTCAAATCCTGGTTTGGGGTTTCTTTCTGCATGCGTTTGAAAACATGACTGTCAGGTTAATTGGTCTCTCTCTATTGTCTTTAGGTGTTTGCATGATTGATTGTCTTGTGACGGACTGGTGACCTGTCCTGGGTGCATCCTGCCTTTCACCCGATGAGTGCTGGAGAGAGGCACAGTCTTGGTGAGCATAAAGAAGTTTTTTCCACCAAACGTGAGTCATTAGCAGAGAATAGCAGCTAAAAGCCTGTTGATTTCACTAGATGAATGAAAAGGAGGTCCTGTTTATTCTGAGGAATCCTGCCTGTTAGTCCAGAGTGACGTATGTGAGCAACGGTTTGTGTTTTTCATCCGCTTAAACATTTGTAAGTGTAGTGCTTCTATAGCGCCACGCCGTCACTGGCGTAAACACGCTGCACTTGGCAGGATGTTGTCATTCTGAATTATTTTCCCATAGTTCAGTTCAGATGACAGCTGCTGATGACGGTTTTATTGAATCCCTAAGTGCCAGCTGCGGCCCAACGGTCTACTGAAAGACAACTGGCACGCACACACACACACACACACACACACACACACACACACACACACACACACACACACACACACACACAGAGCAATAATGACTCTAGGGACACATGAGGAGTAGGATGAAGCGCTTTGCTTTGCAGATTTAGCTAGAAGAACCCAGCTTCGGACCAAAAAAATCCCACAGATTATTCCAGCTGTAACCACCCGTGATCTGCCTCAACATTGAAAACAGCGTTTCGTGATGTTTACGCTGATTTAGGTGATTACCGAGAGAAGCATTAAACATTAATCCTGCACGGGATGGTTGGAGTTAAATTCATGTATGATCCATGTTCTGATCCCAAACATGTACGCTATTTTAGGTTATGTTCCATTTTCTGTCAGCAAGTACACAAGGAAACACTGAATTTCAAAGGTTCCAAATCAGCTCCAAGTGTTTGGGGGCCACTAATCTTCATGAAAGGCCCTCCTGCAGTACTTTAGTTTTTATACGCATAGCCCCCAAAAAACCCTGAACAACCGCTCATGACTTTTTATTGAGAACTCCTGGTTTTATATACTGTATTCGTCAAATTTATCGGACTCATGTTGCTCCTCTGCTGAAGCTCTTTGAGTTATTGATCCAGATTATGTTCATTCAGGCACAATGTTCTGCCACTGAAGTCCCCCTTGAGTCGTACTGGACTCCAGGGAAACTTTTCTGTACTTTGCAAAACAGGGGGAACATCCTACAAGAGCTATAAGACACAAACATGCATGGCATGCTGGGGCAGCAGCTATAGAAAGTGTTTGCTTGTACAGTTTCACTCAGTCTAATCTTGATTTAATTAACTCAGTGCAGGGATCACCAACCTTTAAGAAGTTGAGAGCTACTTCATTGGTGCTGTGTCATACAAAGGGCTACCTGTACTGACCTTTGAACTAGAAGAGGCAGAGCTCACCTTGACTTTATGTAGTATAAACATATGTTAATGCATTTATCATTTAAAATCTATTTAAATGCAAGTATGATTAAAAAGTCAGAGCATTTCAATAAAATAATATTTTAAATGCAGCACACTGGAGGGTTGCGCTATTTTTGTGACAGGCTTGGGCACCACATGTGGTCCTTGGGGGCTACCTGGTGCCCACAGCCACCATGTTGGTAACGCCTGCCTTAGGGTGAGCATATTATATAAGATATTTAACAGCCATGATAGAGGGGAAAAAATTATTCTGGACCCAAAAATCTCTCCAGGCTCACGGAATCATTCAGGTTTGCTGCAAAAACGTAACCAAGGATGAAGACATCTTATCATATTCTGTAGAAAAGAAAACACGTTATATTTACCTTGTGTTCTCTGGAAAAATAGGTAAAAATAGGTAAATAAATAAATAGGTAAGAGGTAGTCCATGCACACATTAAACATATCCATCTGCATAAACTGGAAGCAAATCTGAAAAGAGGAACCAGATTCTGAACAAACTGGACCCAACAGTGTGACAGAGCAGCAGAATTGACGGCAACAGGTTCAGCTGCTGTGTTTTGTTTTTTTTTTGCATGTGTGTGTGACATGGGCAATACAATCATGCAAAGCAAAAAGCTTATTGGAAGTAAAACTGCCAGGTTTAATTTAGAGGAACTTGACTTAAAAGCAGAAGTTTAAAGGAGGGGATCTGTTAATAGTTTGTGAGCAATCAATATATTATCCACAGCAGACAAATCTCCAAGGTCTTAAATTTGATGAAACACATTATTTTTCCACTTTATGTCAGGATATTTTTTTAAATATCCATCCATCCATGAATTAATTTCCCATTATCTGTGATTGGGTTACAGGGTTAACAGGTCCAGGCGTATGGGATAAGATAATGGTCAATATAAATGTATGTGTAGGTGTTTGAATTTGTAAATGTGAGTCGATGAATGTGAATAAATTAAGATTTGCATTTATTCCTTGTTGTCGACATCAGATGTTTCTGTATCTGTGAGAATACATGTTTAGAAGTTGTTTAGAAGTTACAAGTTACAAAGTTACAACTTTGTAACAATACAATTACAACACTCCTTACTAGTTGGTGGCGGTAATAGCATGTGACATTAGATGCTTCATTTATGAGAATGCAAGTTTTGTTTTCCTCTTTTTTCCTGTTCTTCTTGATTAAAGGCAGTTGGTAAACAACTTTCAGGTGCATTACTGCCACCGACTGCTAAGGAGTGTAAAACAGCTTCATCAGGGGTTGTAGATTCATACTCAGAAACCTGTGATTTATACTTGTATCACTGCATCCTTCTAAACATGTATTCTCACAGACAAAACATCTGATGTCACAGGTCTGTATCAGATGACAACAAGAAACAAATACATATCTTAAATTTGACTTATATTTATACTGACGGTTATCTTACCCCATACAGGAGAGCCACCCAGAAATCCCTATCCCCAGCAAACCTCTACTGCTCCTCAGTTGGGATCCCAAAGCCTTCCCCGGCCAGAAGAGAAACACAGCGTTGTTCCTGGTTGCTCCATCCCAGAATGATATGTCCAGAAAACTTGGTAAAAAAGGATCCCTCCAAGAGGCATACAGCTCAGCTGCCCAAATCCCGTTAACTGACTGCTTTCAATGTTGAGAAGCAGCATCAGACTCATTCTTTTAAACAAATACAGAGAAGCATGCTATTTCTGTACAATATACAAAAGATGGACTCTAGTAGACTGTGATAGACTGGTGACCTGTCCAGGTTGTACCCCGCCTCTCGCCCATTGACAGCTGGAGATAGGCACCAGCACCCCTCATGACCCTAATAGGGATAGATGTGTTGGAAAATGGATGGATGGATTCTAGTAGATTAATTTGGATCCTCAGATGTCACTGCAGAAATGAAAAGATCAATTGTTTGTTCTAAAGTCATGCATGTGCAAAGACACCTTTGTTCTTTTTTTTTTTTTGTCTCCATAAAAGTGTTGTTCTTTTGGAGCCACTGGTCCCTCCTCCGTCCAAAAGCACCCCAAGCTGCCCGGTCCTCAGTCAGCAGGCTGTCCCAACTGCAGTCAGAGCAAGATATGTTCAATGTATTTAAAAAAAAAACAGAAGGATTTCAGTCAAGTGCAAAATTTCAGTGAAAATAGGGTTTCTGCGCATTCAATATCTGAGTCACTGATGTTAGAGAGGGTTGTAAGGCTTGACAGAAGGGAAAATTAATAGTAAATATAATGAGGGTGGCAAAAAGAAGGACATTTCAGTTGGATTTGTTGCCTTTGGTTCACCTCACGCAGGATACGGTACTTCTAACAGGTTCCATCCAGTCAGGCATTTTCATCCAGTCAGGCGGACTTTTCCCTCAAATTATAACAGAGGGAGTGTTCCGGCTCAGCCTCGTATGTTTAAAGCCGTTAAATGACACTGAAGATCCCTCAGCTTTGAGCTAGAGGAGGACATTCCTGGTAGATACACAGAGGCCCTTCACCTCCAGCTAGAGGCTGCTAGCCTTGCTAGAGCTGCTCCTTCGCTTTGAACTAGCACCGCTCCTTAACTACCATAACTACCATAACTACCATAACTACCATAAGCCCTGATGGCCTCCAACCTGGAGGTTGAAGCAAAGCGTGACAGGGATAATGACCATCTGCAGAACTTAAACTGTTGTTAATCTATTTCATTTCCTGTTTAAAGTTATTCCTTTGATTAAATTCCACACAAGTCTGTCACTTTCACTTTATAATGCTGCACTTCACTAAATGATTTAACATGTAAGCACAGCATACACACAGATAACAGATAAATCTGCAGTTTTACACATTTAACGCTCCACAAAGTCTATAAACAGGCATGGGACATAATTCTGTGATTTACTCATATAGTGCAATTAAAACATGAGATGAAGTTTCCAATGCTGGCTTGGTGGGATTTACTGGTTTGACCTGACCCGTCATCAGTCTGCGTGTTTGGTGAACTCTCTTTAGCAGTCGTGCCAGATGTTACAAGCGTTCTACGAGTTCTGGTGGAACGCAGAATATGTCTAGCATCTGCCCAATCCAGTTCATCCTGGTCCTCGTTGTGAACGGCTTCCCGCTGCTGAATGATCCAGAAACCTTTCAGTGTTCTCAACACATGGCTCATGGCCAACAATTAAAACCCTCTGAGAAATATTTAGGAGCTGAAAACACCGATGTAAATTAAAAAAAAAACAATAATCACACTTTAAAGGTATTAGTCATACTTAGCAACGCTCTGTTCTGTATGGGTCACTTTTAGCCATGTAAATCTGAATTTCCTTCACTTTAGCAAACTGAACCACAGACCTTGATGTTTTCTGCAGGGCGAACTAGATGCTATGAGGTAAAAATCTTTGTGTCGGAGTTGTTTGAACGTTAGTGTTGGGGTGGGTTTAATTTAATCTTTCTTTCCTTCGGTGTGATGCTTGGATGGCTCCATGTCCGGCTATTTGTCTCGTCCTGGTTCAATTTTATTTATATAGCGCCAAGTCATGAAACATGTCATCTCAAGGCACTTTACAAAGTCAAGTTCAATCAGATTATACAGATTGGGTCAGATTATACAGATTGGTCAAAAATTTCCTATATAAGGGAACCAGTTGATTGCATCAAAGTCCCGACAAGCAGCATTCACTCCTGGAGAAGCGTAGAGCCACAGGGAGAGTCGTCTGCATTGTCCATGGCTTTGCTGCAATCCCTCATACTGAGCAAGCATGAAGCGACAGTGGAAAGAAAAACTCCCCATTAACGGGAAGGAAAAACCTCCAGCAGAACCAGGCTCAGTATGAACGGTCATCTGCCTCGACCGACTGGGGTTTACAGAAGACAGAGCAGAGACACAATAAGAGAGACAAAAAAGCACAGAAGCACACATTGATCCAGTAATCTGTTCTACATTAGATGGTAATAGCGGGTGAGCCGTCTTCTCTGGATGATGTCACAGTTAACAGAACGCCAGACCAGGTGTACCTACTATGAAGAAAAAGAGAGAGAGCAAAAAGTTAAAAGCTGAAATGACGACAGTCATTTCAATGTAATACAATGCAAAACTGGCCGTCTCTCGGTGCTGGACTGGTCTTGGTTTGCGGGGAGGCTCTCGGTCCCTGCCGCCTATCTCTGGCCCCAGGGACTACGGTGGTGCAGCTAGCGGAGCCTCCCTCTTCGGATGGGTTTTCGGAGAACGGGGTTGCCTGTTGGAGTCAGTGGAGGAGCTGGCTTCCTGGGAGGGTTCCCATGGGATGCTGGTGACTGGACCTGGGAATAATGGATGTGTGTGGTGAGTGTGAGTGTGTGTACTGCGTCCCCTTTTTTTGTGGTAGGAATGTTCAGAGGGGCACTAGGGTGGGAACATGTGAATGTGCCACTTATTGCCACATTGCCAGACAGGACACAAAAAAATACTTAAATTAAATTAAATGTTTGTCTTGGCAGTTCGGTTGTAGCCTAGCTAGCACAATGTTACAGAAAACCTGAACGTTATAAAAGCAGCAGGATGTCGAGATGCTATTTTAATTTTTTTTTTTTCTGTCAGACAAGGGGTTAGGTAAACATTACACTTTCAGTGCCCAAGTCTCTTTCATTTCTCCCTGGCTGACACCAGCCAGTGTTCTTTGGCAGCCTTTAGCTGTGGGTAAACTCCATGTTTCCACTGATTGCTGC